>NC_048426.1:22258445-22313447 GCF_013103735.1 Etheostoma cragini | reverse complement strand
CCCCCCGCCCTCTCTCCTACAGGTGACTTGAATGAAGTGACGAGAATGTAAACGTACGTGCATCATAGCCGTCCGATGACCATGACGTCCACAACCTCTCCCTTATGCAGTTCCACGTACTGCTCTGTTTTGGGAGGTAACATCAGCAGACCGTTAGCGCTACGCATTGACATAAGCCTGCTGGATACCTGGTTGCCTGGAGAGAGAGAGAGAGAGAGAGAGAGAGAGAGAGAGAGAGAGAGAGAGAGAGAGAGAGAGAGAGAGAGAGAGAGAGAGAGAGAGAGAGAGAGTTTATGTAGAACTACAAAAACCAAGTAGCTATTAAATTGTCAATATTTTGATCGTCGATAAATTAGTTTGAGTCATTTTTTTATGAGACCAGCTTCTAAAATGTGAATATTTTCTAGTTGCAGACTTATTTATGTGTGAGCTTATGTGTTTGTGCAATTTTCTACCCTATCATAAAAATAAACATGTTTAATTTCATGTTTTATTTAACCTTTATTTATCCAGCTAAGTCGATTAAGAACTAATTCTCACTGGCAACGACGACCTGTTACATTCGCACCGTTGCACATTGACACCTGGAAGCTGCCCGGTGCAACCACAGTCTGATCCGTTGGTCACCGAGCAGCTCCACTCAAGGGGTTGGGGTTAAAGCCTTGCTCAAGGGCACCTCAGTGGTGGTGATGAGGGAGGGACAAGCGCTGCTCTTTTCACTTTTCCCACCCAGATTTTATCCCGCCGGTCTGGGAATTGAACCGGCAACTTCCCGGTCACAAGCTCGCTTCTTTATCCTTTAGCATGCACGCTTAATTTCCCCTTCTATTAATCGCAGCAACATCGAACAGTTTGGTTGGTCCAACAATCAATTACTTAAACACCAGCTATTTTAAAAGGTGTGTGTTTGCAAATTTCTACTTTGCGTTTATCTCAGCAGTATGCATTTCACGACACAATTATTTGTTCAATGTTTCGATTGTCAGTCAGACACGCGTGACACACTCCCTTCCCCCCATCAGTGGAATTTTTTGTGTGTGTGTCTGTGTGTCACAGACACAAGAACATAACACACACACACACACACACACACACACACACACACACACACACACGTTCATAAGGGGCTAGGCGTTGGCTTTCTCCTAATAAGATGATGTCTTAGCAGACATTCAAGCGTGTCCAGTGACTCCTCCCAGTTTCCTCAGAGACAAATTGTGTGTGTGTGTGTGTGTGTGTGTGTGTGTGTGTGTGTGTGTGTTTGTGTGTGTGCATGCCTTTACCTGTGCTTTGTGCCCAGGGCAGTGGCTCCTGGTGATGCCAGGTGAGAATACAGCGGTGGTACTCTGGTCTGGGATCCAGCTTCACGTCACAAGAAAGCTGAAAAACACACACACACACAAATTGTTACCAACATATTAAGTATAGGTTTTATAGGTCTAGGTATCTAGGTATATTGTACCGGTCTAGGTATATCGCTTCACACTTAAAGGAATTTTCAAGAACATATAATCAGTCTTTCTCATCGAGAGTTATCTGAGAGTCTGGAAGCGAGTGTGGGGAAATGAGTCAACGATGAGTCCAACGCACGTTGCAGCAACGTATAGTTTCATTTTCCAGTATAGCTACATTTTTAAAGAGGTGCACGTCAGCCTACAGCGTAGGTGCTTGTTACATAGCTACAGTATAGATTTTATGCAGAAGCATAAATCACGCATTACGGGTTTTACAAAATAGTTACTCTTTGAATATTCGACCATTAAAACTACTAATCGGCACTAAGCGGCACATTATTGTTAAATATTCTTTCATCTGTGGTTTGAGATATGCAGCAGCAGGTGGTGTGGGTAAACAAGTTGTAGTTGTTTGAGTGACCTAACACACTGCAGCGCAAGGCGGTAAAGCAGCGGACATGGAGCTGACTTCTTCTTGAACGCTAACCAGGAGTGAAAAACGAGGATTATAAATGAGGACTGTAATGTTGGATATTGGAGAGATGTTGAATATTTTCTATCTTTGCACTTTCTTTATGGCGTTTAATCATGGTTAAGAAAGCTATGTTTTAAAATTTTAAGTTCTGTTTGCACTGTTTATAGCCTATTTTTTTAGCCTATGAATCAATATTGAAATTTTTTAATAAGTAAAGAGCAATCATAAACTGTGGAGATTTATGTTCATGGGTGAGGTTGCATATATCCCGTGATTACGCGACTATTTGTAGACTTTTGGGGAGAAGTTGATTAGAGTGGTGATCAGGCCGCATTTGTCTGTCCGAGCCCGGCCCGCTTTCGAGGCATTAAGATATCTCTGTCCAAGCCCCACACAGTTCTCATTTTTTTCTCATACTAATGACACATGCAAGTGTAGTTTGTGTGGAAAGCCCGCTTTTATTAAGCAACTGTCGGGAGGGCTTTCGGAAATGTCAACAGATGAGCGCATCAGCGCATATGGGGCAACAAGCACATGTTAACACAGGCGCACACAAGATGCCCAATCATATGGCCAATGAAAATTAAATTAACACAGGCTTACCAAAAATTGGCCCAAGCTATCAGAACATAATCCCCAAAAATTCACACAAGAGGTTCTGTGGACCTCCTCCGCTGCTCGATGGTTCTGCCAGCGGTGCTCACTGCTACTGCTGCTGGCTGCAATGGCAAAGATGCCATTGCTTTGGGTAGTTGAGTTGCTGAGCTCTTCACTTACATAATAAGCACGACCTAAACCCGAACATCATTTCTAAATATCTGTCCGGATCTGGCCCGGCCCGGCAGGTACCATTGGACTCAGGTATCCGCACTCTGAAGTTTTTGAGTACTAAACTACACAATTCATTAATACCCACCCTAGTGTGTGTGTGTGTGTGTGTGTGTGTGTGTGTGTGTGTGTGTGTGTGTGTGTGTGTGTGTGTGTGTGTGCGTGTGTGTGTGTGTGTGTTACCCTAGCTTTAATAATTGTAGGTCTAGGGTCCAGAATGCCTTGCATCTTCCTCAGAGCAGGAATCACAAACAGGTTACAGGTCACCACTGCAGACACTGGGTTACCTGGAAAACAAAACAACACAACAGAGGGTTTACTAAGGTTAACCCACAAACAGCTATCTCTAAGGTTCAGCATCAGCAGATGCTTTCTAGTAGTGCATACACAGCGCAGTGTCTCCTGTTTGTGTACACTTATATCTAGTCTGCACTGTCTGTGTGTTACCTGCTGATATCACTTTACACTAGTGTGACACAGACACACCCCTGTACATGTATTGTACTCAATGGTTTAGGTTTGCAAATGGACGGTAGGGACTTGTCCCTTTCCATATTTTAGGAGGACAGAACTGTCCCTACCAATATTTGAGCAAGCTCATTCGCATCATTTTTGGAGTGAAGTCATATTGGATCTTTCTGATGTGCCCTCCCAGAGGCTACTCCTCCAAGATGACCTAGCATGCTAGCATTTGATTGGCTGAAAGGGAGGGGGCAAACATCACATGCAAACATCGTACTTACTGCCAGACATGGAGGAGGCTAGAGCTGCTTGGTGTGCCCAGGTTATTGAGAATTATAAAAGGGTTTGGATTGCTTTGTAGTGTCTTTCCTCTACCCGGCAGCTCTGCGTCCCCCTCCCTTCTAGACACCTTTCTGTTTGGGACTGCCTCCCTACTCCAGGATGCTTCCCACTGAAGAGCCTGGGGACGAGGCTGTGAACTGCACCTTACCAGAGGTGGTGAAGTTAACATTTGTGTGGACACTAAGCCACACAACGGAGAGATTTCCGCCTGATCAGAACTTTTTTCATCTAGTCTCGTTTTCCACCTCCAATGAAGAGCACAAAACCGCTTCTCTAAATTTTGACTCATCCCGGGACCAGAGACCCAAACATAAGAGACCCAGATAAGTTATATGGGGAATGGGCAAAAAGGTTTGAACATGAGCAGAAGCATATGAGCTATTAAAGTCCCGGGGTTTATTAATGAATTCATCATTGACGTGAACAGGTGAAACATGCACATTTAAAGAGGTTAAAACCTCATACAAAGAAGCCGAATAGGACAGAGGAGTAAATCGTGCCTACATTTGACATTAAATGAGAAAAAAAAGGAGATATAAAGGAGAATAAATATTTAAAAGCCGTACAGAATGCCTGAGAGCTTTAAGCCGCCTCGCTTTTCGCTAGCCGTTCCATTGATTTCCTACGGGGAGAGTGCTGCGATACCCCTGGCATCGCGTACCGCTCGCATTTGCACTGTGCTCAAAGTTTCAATTATTTCAATTTTGACCTAGTTGCCGCTGACCTTTTCAAAGCGCAACCAATGAGAGAACAGCTATCGTTACCAAGCAAAAAAATAAATAGCTTCCTTGCCACCCTTGATGATGAATACCTCTCTGCAGTTTGAGATGTGTGTGGGCGGATTTACTGCTTTATATGTGGAAACGAAAACCTACACCCATGATTGTACTATCTATAAATGTGTTTTGCTGTTATAGTCATAGTACACGCCTAACACAACCACATTTAGCCACCTTCACATTCATCAGAGGGGAAATCTGGAGTGCAGAGCATATTGCAGGCAGAGAGGCAGAGAAGCACAGCGCAGGTATACGTCATCATTGCTTCTGGCATTGGTTGCACCTTGAAAGGTCGGTGGCAATAACGTCAAAGTTAAAAAGGTCTTCCAAGCAGGAAAGGGGATTTGTGCAGTCAGAGATCATATGTTAGTGAAGGCGGATTTATGCTTCTGCGGGGGCTTTACGCAGAGCTTTCGCCGTAGCCTACGTCTGAGGTTTATATGTGTGCGTTGGTGTTAGTGGCGTTTCAGAGAATAGCATGGCTGGCAGGAGTGTGAGGTAGAGCGAGTGAGAGAGTGACAGGGAATAGCTGGGGAGCAAATACCGACTCTAGAGGCATAGTGGGAGAAACAAAGTGTCTCCCCTGTAGCAGGAAAAATTCACTACCTCCTTGAATTCATGTTGTTTATGGAGAAGGAGAACCAGGAAATGAGTAGGATGAAATGCAACACTAAATGCCGCAATACAGTAGTTATTAGTTTCATTTTTTGATAGGTGCCCGTCAGGCTACGGCGGTCCGTTGGGTCCGTTTCTCCACGTACCTACCTATGTACCCACCGTGTCGATTTAACGCAGGAGCATAAATTGGCCTTATTGTAGGTTTATTTTTTAGGACCTACTTCCTCTAGGTGCAGGGGTTAGTGGTTGTCTGGCCTCGGTCTCACTCGGGGCTACGACCTCCAGCAGGGAGGACCCAGTCTCTCTGAAGTTGAAGTTTCCTTTAATAACAACAGCAATACATACACAGTGCTGGACTGGAGCAAAGACCACACACTCCAAATGACAAGGGCCCAGATCAAGGCCAAAGGACACTCTATACTGTAGGAATCCTTTACATTGCTATGGCGACATACTGGCATCTAGCACTGAAAACAACAGTGGAACTGGTCTTAGTCAAAGAGAGACTGGGGATTCTATAGTAACTTTTCAAGCTAAAACTTTATGCAGATCTGCAAAATTCTGTTGTTGGCAGCTCTTCAAAAGGACAGTTCTGCCCATTTGTAGCCCGTGTAATGTTGTTATTGTTTTCCACTGTATCAGTTAGTTCTTTCTAACAAAGACAATCTTAGTTGCTTCACTGTAAAGCAGAGGATTTTAAAGTTTGAGGGGCAAAGCCAGAGACTGTGTTTGGAGCATGGACTGTAAGCATCAGTTCGGCAAAGTGCATCAAATGCAGAAGGAAAAGCCTTAAACCTCCATTCTACCGGAACTCCAGCAGGGGGCGACACGTGCAATTGCAAAAAGAGGCCGGTTTCTGTAGAAGTCCATAAGAAAGTGACCCACTTCTCACTTGATTTATTGTCTAAGTAAACATTGTCATAATGAGTTTATGTTCTCTATCGCTAGTTTTAAGTCTTCTGCAAGACAGAACAATGTTAATTTTTTTAATTAAGGTCTTGTTGATTTTAAAATCTGCGCTAAAGTAGGGGGTGTTTTAGGGTGTGCCAGCAAGTAACGTAGCGTGTAAGGGCTCCTCCCTCACTCCTCCCTCACACTCGTCTAAAATCGTCACTCACACACAATCAGATGGTTGTATTGGACTGTGACATTGTGTGGTTGGGTATACGCTCCAGATATATCCTACAAGAAGGGATCATACCAAGGTGAAAAGTAATTTTGTCTGTATTTACTCTATATAATTTTTAAAGTTTTTTTTATACATTTGTGTTTTTGTTTGTTTTACATTCATGTATGTCTTGGTTAAAATTAAACTCAAACGCTTTTTTTTCTTTTCTTGTTTTTTTTTTATCGTCACATCCACAACCAAGAACGGCGAACGACTCATATCAGATCTCCACAAACCAATGAGTGACGTCACTTGCGTTGTCCATTATTATACAATAAAACAGTCTACCCAAAATGTGGAATGGAAAAAAAAATGGAAAATGGAAAGACTCACCAGAGCCTCACTGTGTGATTTGTAAAATGTCCCTCCAGAATTTCATGATGCCGCCAATTAAACCAATCAACGTGACTTTGGTGCGACTCGCAATTTTGACCAATCAAAGCAACTTTTTCACCAACTTGACCAATAACTAGAGTCACCCGCAACTTCAACAGATCCCAGCAGTCCCACATACCAGATCACTATGTGACTCTGAGAGCCAATGACCAAGCGGGAGTGAGAACGGGTTGACTTAACACATGCGCGGCCATAGTCATTTCATTGTTTAACGTGTGTGACTTGGAACATCACACATTCACCAACAAAAAGTACAGCGAAAACCGTGCAAAGCATTTCAGACCGTCCTGTCAACCTGAATACATTTTAACACGAATGTACGCTGTAAATGTTTTTTCACTCTGATGTCGCTGAAGTGTGTGCGGTTTCCTGTCGGCTCTCTGCAGCGGTTAAGTTTGCCTCGCGACTGACGCACGCACTCACACACAAATACACACAATGGATGCAGGGAAAACCGGAGATTAGACAGACAGGATGATCTAAATTGAGGATAGCTATGCTCGTTATTGTAAGTGTAAACGCCATTTAAAAAAAAAAAACTGACGTGATTAGGTCTGAATTTATTTGTTTGCTGATACTTGATCAAAAGATACAGGGTCCAGGGCAAAAATGGGAAGAACTGTCTTAAAAGGCCGAGTGAGGCAGGTTTTATACATGGTCCAGGCCTTAGACTACTTGAATAAAATAAGAGCAACCTTCTTCTTATTGGATCTGACAGTTACTGACAGACCAATACCTGATTTCACCTTTACCCCAGTAGATCATCAATATAGCAATTCTAACAGTTCCATAAGCAAACCATACAAACCAAGGATGAGGACAGCTAGAGTACAGACACACAAGACAGGGGCTGATGCCTCATGTGGGTCCAGGTCTGGAGGGAAACAAGAGGAATGGCCAAAAACATGTAGGACAGTGTGCTGAGGTAGGAGCGGACCATTATAAACCAATGGGTCAATTTAGGCATCCATTTATAGACTAACTCAAGCAAGTCAGAATTTATACCCTGGAGGTTTACTTGCCACCCTGCTGACTTGATTGCGTCACAATTATGTCAATATTTGCAAAACGGCTTTACAATAGTGTCACTCTGGCCATAAAAATCAAACCTGCATCTGGCACCATCATGGACGGACCGGCTACCTGAACCAAATAACCAAATATAGGAAGTGAACCAAAAAAACCTGGGATTTCAACCTTCCACACAATTTACAGACATATATATGATTTAAGGGATAACTTTCAAAGCCATAACCTGCTAATATGACCACATTGTCGGTTGCCTGTGTGACAACGCATCATCATCTTTCTCCTTCACTCACTGTCTGTTATCTGCTCATATTATTTGCAAAGGGGTATCGGAGATGGTTCTGGGGGGTCTGAGCAAGGAGAGGACCCACTTACAGACTCTCAAACAACACACACCCAGTTATTTCAGACAAATATATTACCTGGCAGAGCAAAGATGAGTTTCCGAATTCCGTCGATGTCAACTGTGGCAAATGTAGTAGGAAGACTGCGGAACAGAAACCCACAGGTGATTACTTTTTCTCCAGGTGTCATAAGAAGTGTCAAAGGCAGTGGTAGCAGCAGTAATAGTAGTAGCAGCAGCAGCAGTGATACTTAAGGTTGGGTTTAAAAAAACTAAACAACAAAACTAATTCCGGTTGAAATTTTCGTTAAGATGATCCGATTGAATCAAAAATAATCCAGAATCGATCTCCGTCTTTATGACATACTAGAATACCTAAGGAATCCATTGGTACCCCTCCCCATCTCACCCTGGCTTCATAAAGACTCGTCCAAAGTGGATCTGAGCATGAAGGTCAATATCCAGCACCTGCTTTAGGTAGTCCTGAACACACACACACACACACACACACACACACACACACACACACACACACACACACACACACACACACACACACACACACACACACACACACACACACACACACACACACACACACACACACACACACACACACACACACACACACAGAGAGAGAGTGAGAGAACAATAATACTTAAAAAAAGCAGAGTCAGCTGTGAACAGTAGTGCTTTCACATGTTGTTAGAGCAGAAAAACCAACCTGGAGGATAAACAGCAGGCAAACAAATATTCCGTGAAAAGGGTTGATGACAATTTGGCTGCTTCCTTATTAAAGATCAGAATATCTACACAACATGTCAGCGAACTGATTGGTAAGTTAGAAGAAATGGGTCATAGGTGAGAGGTTACCTTCTCTCCCATGGACACACCCCCCGAAGTAATGATGACGTCGGCACGACTGATTCCCTCATGGAGCGCTGACAGCAAGTCATCAGGGCTGCAAACACGC
Source organism: Etheostoma cragini (assembly GCF_013103735.1). NCBI lineage: Eukaryota > Metazoa > Chordata > Actinopteri > Perciformes > Percidae > Etheostoma > Etheostoma cragini. The sequence goes on along the minus strand of NC_048426.1, from coordinate 22,304,580 downwards.
ATGATACATTAAACTCAGTTTACTACTAAATGGGGGGTGCTACTCCGCCTATGAAAAACATCAGTTTAATATCTTCTGTGGCTGTTAGGGGTATTTTTAACGTCTCTGAAAATAACCCTGTTGATGTCACAGGGATGTCACTAGGGTTGTGTTGATTTGATTATGTTTGATTATTAATGGAAAGCTTACAAACTGGAGATGTGGAATTTAAAAGATGTGGGTGTTTACCATGCAAGGTGTTGACAAAAAAAAGGCATTATGTCAAAGGCATTATGGGAAACGAAGTATCCAGTTTTACTTTGGACTTTGCTGCATCAATTTTGACCATTCTTTTATACTCTCTCTTGCAATGCCCACTACTTAAAGGGATACTTTGTCAATTTAAATCCAGCTCTGTGTCATGGCAGTGTGGGCAGTGTGTTTACATCGGTCCCCCAGGAAGTGTCAGGCTTTGAAGCCAATTTCATATAGCGGCCAAACATTGATGCATCCGTGTCAGTCAGGTGATACCATGGGGCTCAATAAGATTATTCAACAAAGACATATACATGGCAAAAGAAACTTTTATATCAGTGGGTCATTCATTTTGAGCATCACATGCCGTGCGAAATGACTTGTTTCACTTTCAGAATTTGATTCATTCGATCCGATAACATTTGGAAAGTCTAGAAATGCCGCACGATTATATAAATCAATCCCCATTCAACTTAGCCAAGGGGCTAAACCGGAACTAGCCGGCTTGGCCGGAGGAGGGCTCTAGTAGGGAAGCAGCGCTGATCATCAAGATAATATCATACGGGGCACGTTTTTGGCTTCATTTAACACTGAGCAACTCTCATAGGCAGAGATGCAGAGACGCCTGATCTCTGGAGACCTTCACTACTCTGCTCCGCAGGAAGCTTATTTTATACGTTATTTGCATAAACCAAGTGCCCCTACTTGTCTCCAACAATGCCCAGATTGATGGTGGGATATCCATGTTCCTGGATGGTGGACAGCAGGGTGGAGCGGTTGGAGTCTCGTATTTTTCCTGGGTGAAGATCATCCTCTGGATTCAACAGCTACACACACACAAACATAAAAAGGAAATCAAGTGACATCTACTTTCAGTAGGAGACCCATAACTCTGACTGCAAAGATCTTAGGAAAAGTCTGTGTGTATTTTCATCTGTTTGTGTCTCTGTACCTCGTTTCCAGTGGACATGACTGCCACCACAGGGAACTTGTGCACGCTGACCTCAGTCACTCCCACTGTAGCCAGCAGGCCGATCTCTGACGGCCCCATATGTGTTCCTTTAGCCAACACACACTCCCCTCGCCTGATGTCATGGCCTATTGGCCTGTGCAGACACACAATGTTACAATCATAATTAGCTGGAGGCTTTGATGCAGCTTTGATATGAATTAGCCTGCGCTTGAGCTTAAGCTTCAGCATATAGTGGTTTGTTTTTACCTGATGTCCTGTCCAGGACGGGCCTGGACCATGATCCTCACCTCCAGCTCCTCAGTGCCCTGAAACAAACCAGACTGACTGTTACTATCAACATACCTGCAAACAAACACACATCTTAAAACTAGACGGTATTCAAGGTACTTACATCCTCAGACTCCCTCAGAAGTTCTGTATCTTCTACCTGGACCACAGCGTCAGCTCCACAAGGAATCGGAGCCCCGGTTGTCACCCTCATCACCTGACCTGGCATCACTGTATGAGTGGGCTGCAGACAGAGAGACAGAGAGACAGAGAGAGAGAGAGTGAGAGAGACACACACACACAGACACACACACAAACACACCTTATTGAGTTTGTTTAAATCTTGTTTCAAAAGACAACCAATTCACTGTGATTGGCTCAGCTGTTTTAGAGCTATGAGACCAGTGATGTGACTGAATGATAATCACAAAGATACACTCACTTTGACACACAGGTTGCGCGTTCAAGACATTCCACTTGCAACCCATAGTCATACTAACAGCAGTGTTCAAATTTTGAATAGTACTTCTAGGGCTGCGTATCGCCAATGATTTCCTGAAACGATTCATTTCCAATTTACAAGGTCGCGATTCAATTACAAAACCAAGAGATTCTCAGAGAACTATTGCTGTAAAGTGTACAAAAAAGAAGCAACCCTTGTATATTTTTATAATGCACCAGGTGAATCTTTACATTTAGAATTGACCTGCCAAAATGTGTGTTTCAAGTACTTTTTATTTACACATGCATGGTGAAAAGGCATATATTAAAAGATCAATTTCTGTTTTTTATGGCTCCTTATCAGATCACTCCAACAAACACTCTCCATTTAGTGCATGTATAGGTACTGAGCATGTGTGTGATAGTAATTCAGGCGTGTGAGTAATAACAACAGAGTGTAAATTATAATTTCCCCTTATGGGTTTAATAAAGTGTACATTATTATTATCATATTCATCAACCCAGCCCTAGCTACTTCTTATATAATATAACAGTGTTATTCTCTGTGCTTTATGTACAAACATAGATGGTGGGGTTTGTATTAGGTGAAAAGCTAATAGTTGTGTTGTTTGCACTGAGTGTACCTGTACTGCTAAACGTAACAGTAATGGCGCTAGGCTGAGTGGTTCATGACTGTAACTTATCGTAGTGTTAGTGTATTAGAGCTGACCTGTTGTCCAGCCTGGGATTCTCCCATGATGAAGCGATCTCCCGGGCCGTCAGCAGCTACAGGTCAACGATAAGGATTTAATTAAGTTAATTTATCATTTTTATAATTTATACTGTTTATTGATCCCCAGTGTGGAAATTCTGTTAATTACGGAAATTAGACCATCAATATCGATCTTTAAGACTCAAATGGCAGCCAAGAGCATAGTTTACGTACAGAATACTGTGTGAAGAATTAACTCTTTAATTCATTCAATGTCAACATGTTTAGTAATAGATTGTATTAGTGGGCTCACCTCGTACAGCATAGCCATCTTTAACAGAAGCAGGGAACGGAGGAAGGTTGTCTTTGGCATATATGTCCTGAGCGAGCACTCGACCGAAACCATCTAAAGAAATAGGCCCAAACCAGGTGAATTTAGTGAACAACAAACACTACACACATTCCTTTCCCAACTTTTCCATGGATTATAATGACCAATACAAAACGTATCGTTCATTAGAGAGCCATGAAATTAAATGTAGACTCACCTGGCATTATTCAAACATATCAGACTCAAACTCTATTCAAACATGATTTCATCTAGCTGGCATACACAGAAGGAGAGACGGAACGAAAATGAGAAAAAGTACAAATGAGAAAGAAGACAAACGTTCGTGATAAAACACTGTCACGCATGAAGGCGTGTTAGAGATACGGTAATACAGAAAATAACTACGTAAAAAGGTTATCCACAGAAGATTACTGTAACAATTAATTTAATTACACACAACTAAATTCCATGTTTTTCATGACCACTAGTACCCTAACTTCAAATATGATCAATAACACATTTTGATAACGCAATGTCTATGTGCCTGTACATAAACGAGCCGAGCAGAACAGAACAACGCACACACACAGAAGACTCACCTCTGTAGTTAATGACTTCAATTCCCAGAATGGGTGTCATCTCTAGAACAGTGATGAAGGCTTTGTCCATTGAAGTCAACGGGAACGGAGACATGCGATGACGACGTGCCACTTTACTGATGTCCACCGCACTGTGGCCTACACACAGACACACACACAAAGAGTAAGTGAGTAAGTAGTGAATACGTTCCTATAACCAATACCGTGAAAATTAAAAATGTTTCATAGAGATGCATGTTACCGTTACAAGGCTGGCACGCGCACACACATATACACACACACACACACACACACACACACACACACACACACACACACAGACACACACTTTCTCTCTCTCTGAACTTACTTGCTCTCAGAATGTTCTCATTACTGCCACATCGTGACTGAACCTGCAGAGAGACAGACACATGTTCTATATTTGGTATTGTTTGATGCAAATATATGTAGGGGATGATTTAAATACCTTCTCCTTCATAACAGGACAGTCTGGCAAAGGCGTTCATGTTGATGTATCTATTAATATTGTCTAATACACAGGACACTGACACATAAATAACATGAATTCTAGCTGTGACGTTCAAAGCCAGCACACCAGCAGCTGTGTGTCGAATTCTGTGACTGCATAGAACAACACAGGATAATTAGAAACTAAAACAGAAATCAGTATGGGGTTTGATTGATATGCCAGTCTAATGCTGTTCCTTAATAACATTTCAGATGTCTGCTGGTGTGTTGTCCGTATCTGCTATGGAAGTTCATTCAGATTTTCTTCGTTGCTTTTTAGTTATGTACAGTAAGTTGCCTCTTTATCTTAATTTAATGGTTAAAAAAAGAGCATGCCATTGCATAAAAATGTAATACCGTAAATAAATAAATATTAAATAAAGCCAGTATTCAGATAATAGCCATGTCTGGTACAAACAAAAAGGCCGGTCAACAACAAAGAAACACAGTAAGGATTGGTGAAAAACCCTGTCTTCCCATGACTAACATGGTAAATTCAGCTTTAAATTTCCTCAGCCAACAGAGCAGTGTCCTCTTCCGCACAACTCTGCCGCTCTCTCTTTTTTTAACAGAAATACTGTTTTCATTCACTAATTAATGTCTTTACAAAGAAGCGAGAGAGGTAGTCCAAACACTGAATTTCGCAAGCACCCAAAAACGTAATGTAATGTAACATTTCAAGCAACAAGGTCTGCGTCAGATGTTTGCCTGAAGAAGACATCAGTATTGCCTTGTTACATTTTCAGGAGTAATTATTATTTAGGACTTAATTGAGAGCAGCAGAGTGGTAAGTGAGACATGAATCGGGTGTATTGATGGAATGTGTGCTGTGGAAAGATTTGAGTTTGCATTAACAGCCAATAAAAACAACGTTACTTAAATATGATAACATATCCAATACTTAATTGGGACAAATGTTATGTGAATGTACAACAACTGAAGATATTTATATTTCACAGTCTCTTTCACTCCCATTCAATTCCAAACACAAGTCCCGAGACTTAGTCGAAGCGTAATCCATCACTGTGCGAGAGGCCGACAGCAACGTCTGACTACTAACTATTGAGATTGGTCTCACATTAATACTGTATATCCATTCGAAAGCCAAACTGAGACAGGATTGGGATTTAATTTTCACTATAACACTTAAACAATTACCACCAATAAACAATTCTCCAAACAATCCAAATGAAACCTTCAAATGTGCAACATCTTCTTTACCGAGTATTTAAAAAGAAGAGATAAAAATGTCAGAAAATAACCTACAGTGACCCCAAAAGTTGGAGAATCCAAAAAATAAGAAAACTCATATGAAATCATGCAGCAACTGTCCTGCTTGTTTGCTTTTTTTACTAGAAACTGTTGAGATAGCTTTTCACTACTGTCAGCTGTAATGATACATATATTCTCAGCATGCTTTATGGCTCTTGCAAAGCGTAGTGTGTGTGTGTATGTATGAAAGCTGGTGTGTACCTTGGGTGTCGGGCATGAGGCGGTGGAAAGACGGGAGGTCGCCTGTGTGGCCCGTGGTGACTCGGAAGGGGTGGAGCTTAAAGAGGCAGAATCTCGAGGAAGCACCTGAACGCCTCGGGAAATGATAGAGTCCGGGATCTACACACACACACACACACACACACACACAGTCAAATAATGTCATTTAGTTGTTTCACTAAAGTTGTGTCTGAATGACAATAAGATTTATGGAATGCAAACTACTTATCTATGACTACTATATCCCACCATCTCCTTTGCTGCAGTACCACTTACCACCTGAACTGTTACTGATGCGCACACAATGGCCGCTGTTTCATAAAAACACAAATATCACTAAAACCAATCAGGGACAGAAGCCTGAGCATTGATTAACTCTGTTGTGCGAGGCCAGGTGTGTATGCAATTGCGTGAGTTTCAAATCTACTGTAGTTGGGAGGAGAGAGAGGGACAGACCCGACGGAGATCTGCCTTCTACTGAGTGCACTTTTCTAGTTAGAAAAAGTCATTTTTCCGCTGAGGCTCCAGATACATTTTAAGCAATTCAGAGAAAGGCATATTTACAATTGTATGACGGACAGGGTGTGTATCTGAAAGACATGATAAACTGACCAATGGAAGGGGAGGAGGGGTGCGTGTGAGTGTCTCACCTGCTGATCATGACTACAGGAGCAGGTGAAATGAGTGGGTGGGGCAGGTGTGTTGCCGGCAAAGTAGGGACCCCCCTTAGCCATGACCACAGCATGGCTCGTCTGATGGACAAACAGACACACATGCACGCAAGCAGCCAGACAGGCAGACAGACAGACAGACAGATACACGTCCCCAGACACATACAGGTGAATGAGATGAAATGGAGGGCTTCAATCTAGTTAATGAATAAAGCCACAAAATGAAATTGCCGCACAATGGACCACTTCTAAATAATAAACAAAATGTGGATCCTACTGATTCCTCCCAGTAATGTTCTACATGACTATAAAATTCAATCAAGTATTTGGAGTTGGCTTGTGAGAGTAGGCCATCTGTATCTTATTACATTATCTGGAAACCAACATCTGAACATTGCCCTTTTAATTTACACCTGCAGCCTACTGCACCAGTTGAAAATAGGTGGGGGTGTAATGTCAACACAGTAGCTAGTTAGTACAAAGACAACCATAACCAAAACACTGGAGAAGAGGGTAAAGTTGTATCCAGTTCAAGATTTGGGAAAACTCCAAGAAAAAGAGGCGGTCGCTCGCTGAACAGCCATACTGTGGGGGTACGTTGCTTTTATACATCATAAGAGAAGATCCATACCGTCACAGACTTAATATAAATCCCATTGTGTTAATGTTGTCCAGATAAGATATTCAGATACAGATTTTAATACCAGCTGTAAATCTCTTAATGTCTCAGGTATGGGCTTCAAATTAACATGCCAAGAAATGTTGTAAGACAAATATCTAGTACTAATTTATCAAACAGCCTTTTTTACTAGAAAGACTAGAAATATTTGTATTTTATTTTTTTACAACTTGATGTGATTTGTTTTGGAGTCCCGCAGCAGCCTATAGCCTTTGAGCAGGAATTGTCTAGTACAGGACTCTGCTGCTGCCATGACCCAATTTCCCCACAGGGATCATTAAAGTTTCATCTGTCAAGTTCCCAGCAGCAGCAGCAGCAGCACTCATAGTGGTGTTTCCTGTCGACTGGTTACCTTGGCAGCGATAGCAGCTGCGGTGATGTGGGAGGTACCATGCTGGTGATGGTGGTGGTGGTGGTGGTGGTTGTGCGCGTGTCGAACTCTCCTCCTGTCCTCCTCCTCCTCCTCGTCCTCCTCTTCCTCGCATTGGGTGCCGCGCTCCATGGTGTGCATGTTGGCGTTTGTGTCGCTGTGCGTGTTGGCCAGCAGAGGGGAAGGGGAGGGCAGCTGCTCCAGCGCGGCGTGTGTGGATTTAACCCTGACCGCGGCTTCACGCAGCAGGTCAACGGCGTGGGGCAGAGCGGGCAGGATGAACTGAAAACACTCCTGGAGGAAACAATACAACGCATGTTAAATGTTAAACTCTAGAGCCCTTTCAAACAGAAATCAAAGACTTGACATGAACAGTAAACTTGGATCTAGTCAACTATAAATGATGCTGTCCCACTAGTCATGAACCAATGCCATTGCATTAAAACAAATTCTAATGACTTTTGGTTCCCTATAGCATTAAAGGGCAAGTACGGGCGTCAGTGTGGTGTTCATCGTTTTTTACCTGCTACACAGAGGCCATCTTTGATTTGGACCGTCGGAGGGCAGCCTAGTTATGGGTTTAAAAACATAATAGACCAGCCACGTGTGCGTGGCTTCCATTATCAGTGTAGCAGCTTCAGTTGATTATAAAGTCCCCGTACGGACCAAAGTACGGAGTGTGGACGGGTATCTAGAAAGATGGCAGTTGACCTCCTGGGCACTACCAAAGTGCTCTTGAGCAAGGCACCAAACACCCCCCAAACGCTCAGGGCGCCTGTCCAGCAGTCGCAGCCCACTCACTGTGACATCTTTTCATTTTGTGCATGTAAAGGACCTGAGCATGTGTGAGCATATGTGTGTGTGTGTGTGTGTGTGTGTGTGTGTGTGTGTGTGTATTTCAGGCCTGGGTCTAGTGTGTTCTAACAAACAGAGTGTAAAATTGTAATTTCCTGACCGGGGATCAATACAACATATAAATTAAGGTATTAAAGTATATATTTGCCCCATGTATTCCGGCTGTAAATTAAGTCCAAGTCATAAAGTTTGATTTTCAAGTCCATAACAAGTTATTATGCATTCATCACCAAACTTAATGCAATTTCAAATGAATTATACCAGACAAATTAGATCACCTTTTAATAGTTTATGCTATAGTAATAAAAACAGAATACATTTTATTTTATTTCAAGTCTAGCCAAAACATATAAGATTTGTGACTCAACAAAGTCAAGTAGAGCTTTAGATGCTCCTAATAACGTGCACGACATGCGTAAGGGTGTACAGTATATCATTGCAGCAGAGTTCAGAGTAAGCACAGTTCAATAATCCCACCTGAGAGCCCTTCTTGCTCCCTGGCAGGTTGATGATCAGAGTTTTACCACGGATACCACACACTGGCCTGAAGACAATGCAGTAGAAAGCAGATTAGAGCACGAGAGGATACCACACACACTAATCTGGTTAGATGAAAACAGATTAGCAGATTAGCACCCCACATCCTGGTGTACACAGTCTAACTGTCTTACTGACAGTGAAGATTGTAATCTTCACCTGGACAGCATGCCTAGTGGTGTAACGTTGAGTGATCCCATCAGCATGGCGAGAGCCATACCCGGAGCCTCTCGCTCTATCACTTCTCTGGTGGCCTACAAACACAAACACCAGTTCGCAGTTAGTTTAGTTTGTCCCGAAGAAATGTGGTTGGAATATAGGATACATTTCCAAAGCAATTAGTTTGACCCGTTCAGATAAGACGGGGCTTGCTGGTTCAGTCTCTAACTGTCCTGTTGTTATTCATAGTTATTATTTATGGTTTTATTTACACTTTTGATCAAGTTTTGCCATCAGTGGCTGTTTGTACCTCAGGAGTAACATCTCGTGGTGCAAAGCCAGTTCCTCCAGTAGTGAGGATGAGATTCAGCTGCTGTTCATCGCACCACTCCAAAAGAGTGTCCTGTACACATGTAGACACGCACACACACACACACACACACACACACACAGTTAACAACTACAGCAGGCATCCTCTTTACCGACAGGCAGCTACAATGAATAAAGACACTTTGTTTCAAAGAAACACCTGGGGTCATACTCCAGTAGTGACAAACATCTGGACTGGTCTAAGGTGCTGCTCAGTACCTCAAGAGAGAATTTCCCCACAGGGATTAACACAGGATCACATCTAATGCATTCAGTTTCTAGAAAAGCATTGAGGAATAGTGACTAGCTAAGTGTTGGATGATAGACGGATGGTCGCTGCAACAGCCAATAAGACTTGTGAGCCAAACGAGCAAAGATTCAAGAAGTATGTGAGGAGGAATTTGCCACTCTTTACATTCAGTGCCTGTAACGCGGTTATCAAGTGTCTTCTTCTATGACAGATTGAAGCATGTTTTAATGCCAGTGGGAAAGTGTGTACTGTAAAGTCCAAACTATTTTCACCGCTTATTGGCACGTGTGTGTCTCCTTGACTGTGAATGATGTGAGTTCTAGTGAGCTCAAAGCAAAGACACGTACCTTGATTTCATCGATCTCATCTGGAACAATCTTGTAGGCTGCTATGACTCCTCCCAGCCTGCCGGAGGGGACAAAGATAGAGCAAGTGTAACGTCAGCGTACATGCATGTGTGTGTACAGCACGCCAACATTTGTTTACCAAAAGGCAGGAAGAAGGCATGACCCATCCTACTATCCCTCCGATTGGCTCGTACTTGTTGGCTTTGTTAGTTTGGTTGGTTAGGTTTATGCCACACAGGGAGCGTATCGCAGATTATATAGTCTCTCTCTTATTTTTTCTGGCATTGTCCTTTTCAAAAAAAGTCTGTTATGTTTTTCCACCTCCAAGATTAATCTCTCGTCGTCTGTGGTGTTGTAAAAGAGACATATATATTAATAGCGGGGGTCTTTTGGTAAATTGACTGGATACTCTAGCTGTTTCACTTCCTGCCCAGCGTTCATGAAAATAGCACTGCTCGTATATCTATACCGGGGCGCGGCCGGTGGAATATCAAGCATTGACTTAAATGGCTTGATTGCTCAGAGACATTTTCAACAGGGCGCGTCTGCGCTGCGTTCCGGATGCGGCAAGGCCACGTGAGCAACCGGAACGAAGCACAGACGTGCCCGGTGGAAAAACAGGGTTAGAGTAACAGGGTGAGCCAAACAAAGGCAGAGTAAGGCTGGACATGCCTTCGCGATCCTAGGAAATACATTTAAGTTACATTTATCTCATTTTTAATTTATTTAAAACAACAAAGATATTTGTGGGTGCGTCAGAATTATTTTGCTATCTGTGGATTTATTTTTTACATATATGTAGAACAACAATAGTTATTTTTGAGGAGACTCATTTGTATATATATCACAAAATACATTTGTGAATCCCTCTGTGTGGATTCATTAATATTGCCACTGATCTGACTCTATAATAGACTGCGTGTAATAGACTCACAGTGAGGGATCATGGACCAGGTCTTTCAGGTTGACTCCACTCCTGTCCTCAGCCAAGTTATTGAAACAGCTGTCACTGACTGAAGAAGAGAGACATTCAGGTTACAAAACAGAACAAGCATGAATACAACGCACTTTAAAATAAAAATGATCACTGACATTGGTTGTCTATAAAGAGATTGGAACCCCGGCTGATACTAATGAGACATTTCAATTGAAGTTTACACATGTATACTTAATTAATGTTACAGCAAAGCATTTACATTGACGTTGTTTGCATCTCAGTGTCTAATTACTCTTTAATTTTGTTTTCCAAGGGAAACTAAACAGTACCACATTCAATATTGTTACACAATAATATATAAAGCTATAGTATTCCTTTATAGACTACGAACAGCAAATATCTATTCACCCATGGTCTATCATTATTTTAATATTATGAACTGCTAAAGTAAAAACTTGAGATTGTCTAGATCCACTTTAAAGAGAATGTGTAACATAGTGATTAGAAAAAGTTGCCTGGCGTGTCTTACAATTTAATCACTTGAACTTCAGACTTTGTTCTAGCCTGGTTCTAACAGGGCTAGGCTGGCTGTTTCTCCATGTTCCCAGTTTTTATTCTAAGCTACTCTAATGAGCTGCCGGCTGAAGCCTTGTATTTACAGATATCAGAAATATATCAATCTTGTCATCTACCTCTTTGCAAGAAAGCAAAAAATCGTACTTCCCAAAATGTCAAACCTTTCTATATACGTATAGCTATAGTGAGTGGTGTCTGTTGCTCCATGAGGAATTCTGGGTAATGACCACACCACTGATGTTGCACGTGCCCGTTTCCCCCCACGCAGCCGCTAGTAGCCAAGGAGGACACGGAGGATTTTAAATAATTGACTCTTTAGAAGAGGTAATTATCTTCACCCGAGTTTCTGCACGTGAATGTTGCCTGGCAACAACTATTTTTAAACAGCAACACTAAGATATACAGAGAGAGTTGTGTGCAGATGATAGTCTTAATTAGCTTTGTAGCAACTCATTTGGCAATGGCTTGAATGTAACAGATGTTCATTACTATAAAACAAGTTATGTACTAAATCATTATTAAAGTGATGGTCCGGAGTAATTTCACCCAAGGGTCTTTTGCACCATGACTTCGAGCCAAATACACCCCCACCCCCTCCAGGAGCTTTTTTCACTTGGTCCAACATTGGGCAAATTAGAGCTATAAACGGAATGGCTTAGTGTGTATTTCGTCAATGACCCCACTAATAATGGCCATAACGGTACCAAACTTCTACAGAAGTACAAGTAGGTTCGGTACTCATAAAACGGGGCATTGTAAAGTTTTTAAGTACACCAGGAGTTTATTTAAATAACACTTGCCTGATGGCTTTTGCTCTCGCTGCTACTGCTACCGGCAGTTAGACGAGTGCTTAGGGACGGTCAACAAACTACAACACCGAAACTAAAAATAACTAATGGCTTTTTCCACTGCTGGTAACAGCTCGACTCGCCTCGTCTCGACTCGACTCGTCTCTACTCAACGCACTCTGCATCCGTTTTCCATTGCAGATTGAGTAACGCCTCAGCGTGGCTGGTCACCATAGCTACGCGTGATTATGTAATTAGAATTTTTTTGTTTCAAAAGAAGCTGAAGGAAGCAACAAAAATCACCGCTAAAAAGTTTGGGAATTCCTACGGAGTTCAGACGCCGACATGACGATTGTTCGCCGACACAAAACAGTAATTTAAGTTTCCTGGTAACGTTAGCTAACATTTGCATGCGTTAGGGGCCCCGGTCACTACTTACTATACGCTCTATAAAGTAAATTAACTTTAGCAACCATGATTACACACCACAACACCTATGCTGTGTACCGTTTGTGTTTCAGAGCATTCACGCTTTGCAAAATCGCCGCCACAGACCTCTGGTGGGCGTTCGATGTACAACTGGTGAAATCTCTGGTTCTGACCTGCTGGGCTTTTTATAATCTTTATGAGAGTCATGGAGAGGCTTATGACAATGACTGGGATGCATCTGGGACAGGAGAGCCGGGGGGGGGGGGACACTGTCACAGGGTGCAGAGGAAGAAGACTGGGATGTACGGGAGGGTTTGATGCGCTACATGAATAGCAAAATAAAAACTTTTCTTTAGTATATTGTCTTGTTTTTTTAAAAGTAACAGTTTGCAATATTGGAAACGACATGTAAAACCCCTGATAGCCCTTAAAATTGAACAGTTGAAAAGTGAGAATGGTGCAGAGTAGATAATCTGTTGGTGTCTGGCTAGATTATTATTATTTATTTTTAAATGTTGCGTTTGTTCCAGACACACATTCCGCACTCTTGTCTGCTAAAAACGCAGATATCCGACCAACCAGTAGTCTGCAGGTTTCCACGTCATCTTTTGGTATCGCCTAAGCTCGCTTGGAACCGCGACTGAGGTGGTACTAAAAAAAGTACCTAGTAGCAGGTCCCAGGGACTTTTTTTCGTGATGGAAAACCAAAGAAGTCGAGAAGAGTCGAGGCAAGTCGAGTAGATACCACGCAGTGGAAAACCTCCATAAATAAACTTGTCACTGCTCTCTGGAGGACAAACTGTGATTTACTATTTAATGCCACTAATTTAATTATTGGCCAACATGAACACCAATACCGATATATCTGTGATAAGCTAATGTCAGCTGACGACTAAATATACTTTAATGCAATGGTGGGAGATGTAGGCTACTCAGATCTTTTACTAAGGTCAGAGTGGTAATGCCACAGTGTAGAAATAATATGTTACAAGTAAAAGTCATGCATTCAAAATCTTAAGGTTAATACAAAAGTATTACAAAGAAATTTCCTTTTCACAAATGCTACTCGGGACAGGGGACATATTGTTGGGGACAATTTTTGGCTGCAGATTAATAGACATTTGGTGCTTCAGTGAGTATTTACAGAAGCAGGAAGGTGTATGTGGTATTGAGTCAAAATGAACTACAGTGAACGTCACCCACTGCAACGGTGTTGTCGTTGAAGGAGTAGGATATGTCAGGCTTTGGATAAATTATTAGTAGGGTCATTTCATTGATGGTTTGGGTATTTTAATGGGATTTCTTGTAAAATATAGAATTTCAGCAGCTATCATCATTGGTAGTTTGCCCTTTGGACATTGCTCTCTTTGGCAAAGCCATAGCCTATGTTTGAAGTATTTGAGCTAAATTTAGCACATATCCTACAGTGTGTAGCCCTGCGCCTTCTGCCCAGTTATCACAGAAGGCAATTTCTCATATCTTTGGTTTTGCTAACCATGTCTAAAAAATTGCCTATGAGACTTGGGCTACAACCAGCTGTTTCATTGTCAATATTATGTTATATCATATTTATTACACCTTTTGCTCCATATGTGCAACCTTAAGCGTACCTTACGTCAACACCAAACTTGACTTAATGTCTCAGTTAAAATGTTTTGTGAAAAATGTCAACCGCCCCCCCCCCCCCCCCCCCCCCCCCCACACACACACACACACACACACACACACACACACACACACACGTTAGGAACGTGTGTTAACATGTGACATGAAGCGGTGGTTGCTGCATGGACAGCACGGATAGCTGCTTTTAGCCGATATGCTAGCTCCTCAAAACCACGACAGACTTCCCAGGCAGCTGCTGGGGCGCATCCTCTTAGCATTATTCTCACGTCTCCCCCTGCTTTGGCGAGGAGGCAGCAGGGCTACTGGTGACTGGTGACTGTCACACGACTGTAACGTTATACTAGTCCCAGTCGTCCTGTACGTGCACGACTGAGAGGCAAACATCAGCTGGGCTAATTAGGGAAGCTGCTAAAACAACCTACATAGCAGAATTCATTTCGCTTTAGCAGTGCCCCTTGCCTTCTAAATAGCTTTTAATAGCTAAACGCAGAATTTATGATTAACGTTAATCCATGCAAGGTTACATTACTGAATTCAATCAAAAAACACACGAAGCCCAGATGAAATGGCCGTAAAGGAGCCATAAAAGAAATGTTAATGAAGAGCACCCTCAAAAGCTGCAAATATATCGGATCTGCAAAGGGACAAGAATAATGCAGCTGATGGCTCGGTTTCGTTACATTGCTAGAAAATATAACGTTCCCGTGCGTAAATATTGCAACATACAGCACAACAAGCTAGGAAAAACGGTGGTTTTGATTTCAAAATAAAAGCGCCAATCTTATTTAAAAACTCATTGCAGCACTTGCTCGCCAATCAATCACATTAGCCCCCCCTAATTCTGAAAGTCTTTGCTGGGCGGTCTTCCTCCTACTGTCTCAATTGACGCTAACGTTAATTAAAATATTTCACTACAATGTAGTGTAGCTAGCTATTTCGAACAACACTTAATATAACCATGGATGTATTATGGTGACAGCCAGTCTTCACATGTAAACACGTCATAAACTTCACTACAGAATTGCAAATAACGTCGTTACAAAGCAAATTCCACATCTATCCAACCTGTCAAGAGCCATGAAGCTAACGTTAGCTGCGGTTAGAGCAATGACAGTCAACGAAACCGGTTAGCTTAGCATACTGGCTAACGATAGCTAGCTCGGCAGCGAAGACAGCCCGTATCGTGACACCGACGTGCACGGGCAACCGTCGGCAAAACGCTACAGATGTGCACTATTAAAAAGCATTTTATCACATGTTATTAAACAGTCTCCTTACCCGTCAAAATCCCCACTCGGGTCTGATGGTCGTGGTTGGTAAGCACCATCCCGTCCGCCGCCATGTTTACAACCTCTGTCTGCACTGTGCCGGGGCACATACATAGAAACAGTGTGGTGGTGTGCGGGCTGCTGCTGCACCTCTGGAGGACGACTGTGTGTATGTGCGTGTCCTTTGGTGTAAGTGTCCTCCAACTAATAAGTTAAGATTTGGGTCCGCCTCAAACACACTGGTAGAACGTCGGGATTGGTAGGCTACTTTGTGAAACCCCCTAAAGTGACCTATGTGTGAAGTAGCCAATATTACAGAGTAATGGCCCAATAGCTCCTGGTAATTATCACAGAGAGTCAGTACTCCATTTTTTTACCAAATGTAGTCTCTTGTAGGACACAGTTTCATAACACAAGCAGTAAAATCTCTTTATTAAACACAAAAAGTAGAGTTTCTAGTTATAAAGAAGGGGACAATTGGGCCCCATAGCCAGTTAATCCAGCCCTGACACACACACACACTCACACACAGTGAAGAGGATGGACAGTGGTGGATGTAGGCTATCTGAAGGAAAGGGCAGAAAAAATAAAAAAAGGCCCCAGCTGCATGCGGAGAGGCACCAGCCCCAGGTGCGTAGACAGTAATGGGCCACTTATATACACTCTTAGAAAATGAAGTACATAATTGTACCTTTAGGGGTACAATGGCTTGTCACTGGGGCTGTACCCTCAAGTACAAAAACTGTACCCTTGAGGGTTGCTTGGGAACATATATGTACCTTTTGACCCTCAAAAAGGTACATATATGTTCCTTGAGGTCCAACAATGAGCCCTATGGGGTACGTTAGTATAGATTGTACCTTGGGGGACAGAAATGGACCCCTACTGTACCCTTATTTCTGACAGTGTAGGAGACAAGAATTAAATATTAAATACAATTTAATTAATGCCTAAAAATGCTCTTGTGTGGTTGTCATCACGTGGCAGTGTGGAGGAGAACGAGAGAAAGAGAGAAAGAGAGAGAGAGAGAGAGAGAGGAGTAAAGATGGCAAGTCACCCACTGAGTGTCCTGGTCTGGAACAAGAACACAACTTCTGCAGTTTGGCAGCATTTTGGGTTCCGATGTAATGAGTATGAGTGTTTAGTATTCAGTTTCTGAACGCTGTAGGCACAACCCAACAGTTTGGTGACGCCGTCTGAGCCTTTCGTCCTAATTTTGAATTAGTCTTGGTATTACCGTATACCGTGGTAAAATAGGTAAGGAGGTTTGACGGTATCAAAATTTGGATACCACCCAACTCTAGTGGTATTGACAGTTTTCTTGGATGGAATAGAGTGTAAATATGGACTTTGGCTGCAGCATGTGCAGACATTTCCCCAGCGGAGCTGACAGGCCATCAGCGAGAGAGGAGGCCCTCACACAGTTAAATTAATGTATAACGTATTTCATGCTTCTTGCCTAACAGCATTGTTGATTCAGGACTGGTCAGATTATGAGCAGCAAATGCTCTACCAGCAGTAAAAGAAAATCAAAGACTGAAAACTTTCAGCCAAGCATTGTTTGAACTATGAAAGATATGATTAAAAGTGGCCAGCAAAGCGCCAAATCTTAGACAGTGTATCAATTCCACGGCAGCAACTGGCTCAAAGAAAGCAAAAAATGACATCACTCACAGATAAGTTACCTTCTTATTTAATATAGGCATATGACATGAAATGATGCATTAACCTTACTCGGTCTGTGTCCAGCATTCTGCACAGATCTGACATCAGCTGCCTGCTATCATGCTGCTTTAGACTACTCCCTTCTGCACGGTGATACAGTTGGCAGGTGTAGTTCGGTAGAAAGAAAATAGTTCCTACATTAAAACTGCTCACAACCAGGTCTGTGAATTATATTGAGTGACCAGGGGTTGTGATTTCTGGAAAGAGACATTACTGTTGAGTTTTTCAAATTTTTTGGCACTTTGAGCACTACAAGCTGAGTGCCTTCTAGTCCTAATGTAGCTCAGCGTAAATTCTTTCAGGAAGACCTAACTTTTAATTGATGCTCTCTTAAATCAATTAAGCTGTTATCCAAATACATGTACATTTTATCATGCTGTGTACAATTGTTGCATATCTGCAACAGGTCTCTCCTGATTGAAGTATAGCTCAGCGTTAATTCTTTCAGGAAGACCTAACTCTTAATAAATGCTCTACCTAAATGGAATCAGCTGTTGGAGACATTCACCTTCATGCTTAACCAATCAGAATTGTACACACATTGCAAGGGCCAATCACAGAGTCACAACCCTGCTTTAAAAAAATCAGTTTCTCCCTTTGCTATTCAACTGTCGTTGCAGGCAATGAGTGCAACCCCCACCTCCCCTTCCAGCTCCAGTCATCTACTCCAGCAGACACATTACTGAAAACCCATTTTCTCAAATCTGTCAACACAAAACCAAATCCTCAAACTATATTCACGATACACCTGACAAACAATGCTTTCAGATTATACACACAGCCAGTCAAACACTAAACACTACAAAGCTTTCATTACTTCAACAATTCAAAGACACATGTCCAGGGCATGCAGTCACAGAATTTTCTTTTTTTTTATTTCATGCAGTGAACACATTTTGCAGTAGTATATCAACTTGTAAAGTGAATATCTTGTACACTGCAATTAGTGCAAGTATTAGAAAACTGAATGTCTGTTTATTACTTTAAGCACTTGTAGAACAATACAGCAGTCTAACTACAAAAGGCCAAAGAACATAGAAAACAAAATGCAAATCTGATGACAGTACACTAAAATATATTGTGAAACCCCAAAAACAGACAGTAACATTCAAAGTCTAAAATTATCTACAGTTGGTTTGATCACCTCAGTAAAAACATGTCTGTACAATTTTGAGTTGGTGTGTGAAAACGATGACGACTCTGTTGTAGTTGTGTTTAACTTTTGCTGCCCGTGTTACCCATTTTGCAACACAAGTGCGTCCCAGTGGGAAAATGTGTTTTAGCAACTGAGCATTTGGCTCCCAGAACGGGGATTACTGTTTCAGCATTTCAGAAGAACTGTGAAAGCTGAAATCTCCGACACTGGGAAACTGGCACCAGAACAATCTAGATCAATAAATAGCACTACATGTTAGATGAAAAATGTGTATATTTAATTTTGAGTGAACTTACCCTTGAAATTTCATAAGTCACAGATAAATCCAAAGGGGGATCAATACGTAGGAAAAAATTTAATTAAGTTTAATTAAGTCAAGTAATTCCCAGAAGAGGTTCAACTTTAACCGGAGAAAAGTTCCCATTAGCTAAAAATATAAACACCTGTGTTCATAAAATTATGTTGAAGCTTGTATCTTTGTGGTTTTGGTTATGATGGCATTTCTCACTAAATATATTTGTGATTAAAGTACTTTTGCACTAATACACTATTCCTTACTCTTAACCAAAACAACACCTCATTCATGATAGCCCCCATATTAAACCTAAAGACTATTTACTATTCAACTTCACATTAAAGTATAACAAGGAAGCACTAACAAACCAAGTGCTTTCTGGTTGGCCCAATGTCCCTGTTGTCGAACTGGTTCCTTTTGTACCTTCTTGTTAGTCTTTGGGACCGGTGATTTGCCCAAGTGTTCCTCTTGTTGCCCTCTCATCTGCAATGCCGCTCTGGTCAGCTGAAGAGCCCCATGGCGCTCCTCTCATTAGTCTCTGGTCTTCACAAAATGTCCGTCTGGGTCACACATGTTCCTCTCTGGTGAACACAAGTGCCCCTCAGCCCAATTACCCTCTTGGTCTGTGTGCTCATGTGGTGAGCCCGAGTGAAGTTGATGTTGGACAAAAAAAAAAGTTGTGCAGCTTAATGTTAATAAGCTATTAATAAATGGATTTTGGTTGAGATGCACTTGAGCTTTGCAAGTTGTTAAACTGTCCATTCTCGTCCTATGGCATGAGGGATTTAGGAGGTATTTAAAAGGACAAAACAAGTTATGCTTTACACCAGCAAATTATTTTTTTTACTTGCTATAAACCTACATGTTGTTATTACTGGCTTTTTATGAATCTCTAAAGCATTAAAGATAGATTTGTAATTATTAAGGCCATTAGTGGTATAACTTACCACATTAAAAAGTGGTAATAAGTTGTCTAATTATTGTAACTATTGTCCTGCTACATTTACTTCTTACTCATTTAAAAAATAATTTACAATACATGATTAAGTGCAGCTGTTTGTTTTGTACAGTTGATCAAATTATGCCCTGAGTTTTATTTTTAATGGACTGTTGTTATGTAGCACTTTTCTAGACTGCTGAAAGTGCTTCTACATAGTACACAAACCATTTACATATATCTACACTCCAAAGACACACAGTGGGGGTATTGGGGTTCAGTGTCTTGCCCATGGACACTTTGACAAATCCCTGCATGGTCAGGGATTGAACCACCAACCTTCCAATTGGCAGGCGACTGCTCTACCACTGAGCAACCAACCATCCTGTTGCGTAATCCAAGCATTTTGTAGCCATACCGAGGACACTGTTGCTCCAGAAGCCCAGTACTTTCCTTATGCCTGCCCCCATTGTGTTTGCTGTGCTCCTGGTAATGTCCATGTTTTCCGTACCTCTGGAAAACATTCTAGACTCTCGCAATGTTCAAGATTGCATGTTATGTTCTTAGCTGTTAAGAAGCCAGTCTGGGCCCCGGGAGGAGTTCAGTGGCATGATGTCCGTCCATAAGGAGGCAGAAGTGTACAACATTTTGAACACATACAAGGAACATGACCAAAGCTTTTTGTTGCTTTCAATGTACATAAACAGAAATAGATTCGTGGTTCAAAACAAGGACAAAACTAACCAAGGTAAACATTGGAATGCTATGCACAAATATAATATATATAAAAACGTGTACATATACATATTGCATACACATACAGACACATATAATGCATTCACATATTGAGATTGACATTCATTTATTTATAATAGGGACAGTGCATATTAATGAATATTAATCTAAATTTACAAGATTATAGCCGGCGGCTAATTTACATTAGAAGAGTCTTAAGTCCCTTTGGCAGATTGATTTTTTGTGCCAACACAAAAAGAAAAAATAGCTGTAAAAGAGCAAAATATACAAACTGACAAACATTTAATGTTGCTTGGACAACCCCAGATTTGGGCAACCAAACAAATTTGGTGTTAACTTCTAAAATGCTTAAGTGCTAATGTATTAATAGTACTAGAGGGGCTCCTAGGCTGTTTTTATGGTTGTTTGTATGTTTTCTATTTTAATTTTTTGTATTGTTTAACATTTCATTGTGAAACAATTTTTATCTGTGAAAGGTGCTATACAAGTAAACTTTACTTACTTACTTACTAATTAGTGTTATTGCAGATCTCTCTAATGCACAAGTTTATAACATTATTATAAATATACATTGCAGGTCTAGAAGCTCAATGACATACGGCATGTAAAGTTCTGCAGCTGCCGAGCTAACTGCTAACATGTGGGCCAGCAGTCAGTCCCAATAGCTCTCCAAACTTCTTTTAGTTTTCTCAGTCAATCCTGTCTTCCAAAAAATCACGTTCCCTTACACGTAAACCGCCTTGGTATTTTGTTCATAGAATACATCGTTCATTCAATAACTGCAGGGGGATAAAAGCTCTTTATACAAGACAATACCATAGGGCTACTAGGACCTTAAGACAGCTTAATTTAAAAGGCATAGTTATACCTTCAATTCTTATCTCATACCTGTCTGACAACCAATCCTCTTCTGTGGAGGATTCTACACTCTGAAAGAGGAGGTTAAATAAAATGGAATGTGAAAAAGAGCTAGTTAGCTATGATAGATGATATATACAGTGAGGCTCGAAAGTTTGGGCACCCCAGGTAAAAAAATGTATTAATGTGCATAGAAAGAAGAAGAAGCCAAGAAAAGATGGAATCATCTCCAAAAGGCATCAAATGACAGATTAGACATTAGTATAATATGTCACCAAAAAAACAATCCATCCAGAAAGAGCTGGCAGAGACTGGAGTTGTGGTACACCATTCCACTGTAAAGAGATACTTGTACAAACATGGTCTTCATGGTAGAGTCATCAGAAGCACAGAAATCAGCTTGGAAAATGGATTCAATAAAATTTCCGCAAATTTTGGACACTACCTTGATGCCATCTGTGAAAAAGCTGTAGTTAAAAAGAGAGTTTTACAACTCTGCAGGGTGCCCTAACTTTTGCAGACACCATTTTGTGTAACTGATGGAAATAAAATCTAACTTTTTGTGACATATTATAGGAATGTCTAATCTGTCATTTGATGCATTTTGAAGATTTTTCCATCTTTCTTGGCTTCTTTATGCACATCAATACAAATTTTGACCTGACTTTTTGACCAAACTTTCGAGCCCCCCTGTAATCCCTTCTATGCATCAATGGAGAGTCAATAGTCATAATACTTGAGCAAATATACGTAACTCAATCCACTGATGAGGACCATGTTGATGTGATTGGAATATAAAAGTTAGTAAGTGGATCCTGAGTTGAAAGTATTTCGTTTTTTAAAAAATACTAATACTACATCAGTTCAGTCTCCACTGTAGATTATCTTTATGGTTGCCACATCTTGCTCCTCTGCAGGTTTTGAGCATTTCAGCCCATCATTTCCTGTTGAGAAGAGGCTGGAGTTGACTTTAAGGACCCATTCTGTGATCCTCTGGTTGGTGTAGTACTCATCATCACTGTCCTCCGTCAGCCTCTCCAGACGACCTTTGTCTTCGCAATCTTCAGATTGTGTTTCAGTAGCTGAGTCATCGGGGCAGAATGCTTGTTGTTGCCTTTCTGTGCAGAGACTGGTATTGTGTTTTACCCATGGCATCATTGTCCTGCTGTAATTGGCACCAGGATCACTAGCGTCATTCTTCTTTTCTTGTACCAGAGGGTCCACTGGTGCTGGAGTCAATGTTGCAGCTGGCTGACCATCAAAGGTCTGTTTAATTAGTCTGCTGCTAGTCTCTGAGTCCTGGACAGCTGCTTTGTTTCTTTCTGCAAGAACAACACTGATTTTCCTATATTTGTGAGACTCCTGATTTACTTTCCCGTATTGTGTAACCAACACTTGAAACCAAGCATTTCCTGTAATCACGTTTCCAGTTGGTAAATGGGTGCTATGTCCTTTTGGTTTGGCTGACTCCTTTCTGGGTGATGGTAGACCATCACAGCGTTCAACTTTGCCATTGATGGTTCTCAGTTGGTTGATAGGTGGAAGTGGGATGCTTTTCCTCGTTTGTCTTGGTTTAGACAGGCCCATGAGACATTTTGACCTGGTTAGGACGTGTTCAGTGTCAGCTAATGCCGCAGCTGCTCGGGGATAAATGGATGGCCCCGTTTTGATGTCTGCGACAATTGGTAAATCAATCCTTTGGGCACTGATCTCCGAAGTTTGAATTCTCCTTTCAGTAACATTCAATCCCCATCTCCTGGACCTTCTGCAGCTTTTTAAATCTAAGCGGAGATGGTTGTTGGGAACAACGGTGTGTGAACTTATCATAGCTTCAACAGCTTATTGCATCCTCTGTCGAGAAACGGATTCATCTTCGATGCACATGTACCCACTTGGCTGTCAACTGTCAGCCTGCCTTTATATGGCCTGTCCCTTCAAGACCTGCCTACTGCCCCCCCTTCCAACTCACACACACACACACACAAACACACAAACCCAACCCTGATCAGTCACTTGATCTGTAACTTTACCCTACCTGTAAGGACCTAAACACTTGGGTCGGAGACCATGCAGGAGACTGCACATTACTCCTCCTAGTGTGTAGATCCTGGATGTAAAAAGGAGCTTGACCATGCAAGGCTCTATAAGTAATGAGTCAAATTTTAAAATGCTCTCTAAAACCAATTGGTAGCCAATGAACTCACACAACATCCTCTCTGAGGTCTTCAGGCCAAGACCTTTTAACTTTTCCCAGAACAAGTTTTAAAACAAGAGGTGATTGCGTTTTTTCTGTGGTGGCTCCAAGGCTCTGGAACTCTGTCCCTTCAACCAGAGCTTTGGATTCTGTGGAAACTTTTGTAAAACACCTGAAGACATATCTTTTTAGACAATTACTTACTTAGCCATATAGTTTGTAATTTATGTGTTGTTTTATTTGTTTTACTGTAAAGCACTTTGTCACCCCTCTTGTCTGTGAAAGGTGCTGTGAATAAAGCTTACTGACTTTCTTACTTACTTTTACAGTTGATGAAGAGTCATTCATCACCATCACACAACCACAAAGGATTGTGAGTCATTCATGTCAGTGTCAATTGCTGATGTCTATGGAGAGGTTGATCTTTGATTGTAAGACAACATTAATTCACTGGAAGTGTCAGTGCTAGCAGGCAACCCCGCCTCCTTCTGATGCTCTACTCTAAGTTTTTTCAAAAATTAAAAGGTCTTAATGTGAATTCAACATATTACTAGCAAACATAAATCCCCCCTGATGATAGACTTACTGGCCTATAGGTAAGATAATCACTAGGATATGTAGTCATCCACAGATACAGTATACTACAATAATTCACTGTCCCACATCTATGTTTAACATTAAATAATGTAATAATAGTTGGAGTTAAGTCTTAGTTAGGTCATGGTTAGCGTTGCATAGCTAACTAGTTGGGGATAGGAAAAGGTTGGTTTCAGGTTGAGCACTGTTAAAAGACCAAAGGTTGAGTTAAGGTCATTGGAAAACCCAACTTGGTGGAGAAACAGACTTAGACACAAATCCAGGACATGGTTAGCTTAGCCTAAAGACTCCACGGAGACCATTGTTTCCCTGTTAATAAGGGTGTCGCATGCTGGACGTATTATAAAGCCCCTTGAGGCATTGATTTTCAATTGAGAATTGACTTGACTTGACCTGACAGGACAGTCTTCCAAACATGTCTCATGTAAATATTCACTACTTCAGTCTCTGATCTGGCACTGTGGATGTATAGGATGATGTCATCAGAGCAGGAAAAGACTTGGTGTGCACCGCAAACCTAAGGCTGAGGTTTTTAAGTTTCAGGTCACGTTCTCGCGAGCTCCTCAGTGACATCTAAATCCACTTCCTCGTCATTTAATTAAAACTCTGCTCAAATGTGGAAAAAGAAGAAGGGATTATTTAGCAGCAGCCACTGACTGTGTGCACTTCAATTGCAGCATAAACTGAGTAAAACGAACAAAAAAAATTGATCCATATATTTTGACAAGAAACTTTAGAATGTCCCCAATTATGACAAAATCTACCAAATCTTGGTATTATTACATCATTGTCAGTCTCATATGTTCTGACATAAACTGGCTACCCCAAAATAACTGCCATTCAATGAAGATAATATCTCTCCTTTCAGTTTGTTTAGACGTGCACGTCACTGAACATGTTTTCTGTGATGCTATACACAACAGTGATCAGCTAAAGTTGCAGTGGATGTCTAATGAGCTGTGTGTTTAGTCTGTGACACTGTACACCACCTGCATAGACTGGCCACCCTACTGGCCGCAGTGAGCTCACTTCTTCCACTGACAGCCAGTGAGGGAATTGAATGTGTGACAGCAGAGTGCTCTCAAAATTCAGATTTCAAAAGAGGCTATCAGATTTTTTTAGCCAGAGTTGTGGATTTTCATGCCAAAGTTTATAAAATAATAATATATAATGCTATTTAATTCCCTGCTTACTTTCCCAATTGCCTAAAAGTTAACTTGCATTTCTCATTTTCACACCAGAGACTATTGAGAAAGGTAAACAGAAAAATGTGAGATGGTGTAGACATTAGATTTCAGTAAAATTGAACTTGGCTTTTATAGATTTTAACGTATTACAACTTTGTTTATAAAGCATTATTCACATTGGTGCTACCAACATGTCTTTCTGATCAATAGATCTTGCTAATAAACTAAAGATTGTCTAACGTTAACTGTGTGTTATTTTGAAAGACAGTGACAAATAACATTTTGTATGGGATCAATACTAGTGACTCAGCAATGGGAGGACACTAAATAAAGGTGCTTTCTTTGTGGACACAATAACATTATTTATAATACACTGTGATCCTCGCAAAACAACATTGCTTCAATGGATGCCATCATGAGACTTAATTATATGGTACAAGATAAGAATATAGGCTACTGTTGAATTTACAGTATAGTAGTTTAAGAGCCCCGGGGCAACCCACAATGTAGTTAAAAGGTCAGAGCTATTCTTAGTAGGCTATCATCTGGATCTAGTGACTAGTGACGCAAAGGAAGGACATTTTATCACAATATAGTAAGCTACCTTTGGCTTAAACCCCTAGCGTGTGGCATAAGAAGGTATCAACAAAGGATAATCTATTGTAAAAAGGTTGCCGTCATATTTGTTTGTTGAAAAGTAAGACAGTCCCAGTAAAAATTCGCGTGCTACTTTACTGTGAATCCTGTCACTGCAGCGTCCCTGGGGCAGAACAGTGGGGTGGGGGTATTCAAGAGCATTGACGTCTACCACAGTGTCTTTTTGATAACCAAAAGTGGAATAAAAGTGACCAGTGTTAGACTCATGACAAAAAGAGTGAACAAGATGGTTGAATGGTATGAATGTGTAGCATTGATGGATTATGCCTTTTTCCAAACTGACACAAATTAAAACACGGACCCCCATTTGATAAGATTATGTCCCAGGAGTCCCCATCTAATAGGACTTTTAGTTTTAGTGGTTTTATTACTGAAATTGTATGAAACTCATGGCCAAAATAGTCAAACATTATGTTATAGTGTTCCTTATGGATAGAATGAAAATAAATGATTACCCTTTTTTACTGGGGGACCCCCTGGAACAGGCTCAAGGCCCGCTGGGGGTCCACTGACCTCACTTTAGTAACCACTACAACATGCTACATTTTCAGAAGAACAATGAAGGAGGTGTTTACAGACAGAGGAATGAATTAATTGCATTCACTTGTGTAGTTTTCATCAACATAGACCTATGTATGTATGACAAAATGATGCAATCCAGTTCAACATCAGTTCAAAAATGACCGTCAAGTTACTCCACAATGACACAATCCCTGTGGTGATAGATCTGGCAATGCCAGACTACCTGTGATTTGAAACATGTTATCCCCTAAACATAAATGTTACTATATGTTTAGTTAGCCCCTTATGTTTGACATAAGAATTGTGTATGACACAGCTACAGCACTACTTGTGCATATTTGACCTTGTCTTCCTTAGTTCAAACAAATCTAATTAATTATCAAATGTCTTCCTTGGAGCAGGCCTAAACAGTTGGCTCTGTTGATGCCTGCTCCTTGTAGAAATCTGTACAATAAGTCATATATAATTGTATTTGTTTATTGTTATTATTACAGTTAAGTATTGCCTCAATCGTATTTCCTTTGTACTTTTTATACTACATTATTTCCACAGCAATATTACTGTACATCAAGAGGTAAATGGAATAACAGTTGAAATTGTGAATGAAATCTGAAGAGATGATTCAAGGTTAAAGGACAAATCCGGTGCAAAAAAAACCAAGGGGTTAATAACACTTGACCAGTTTTAGAGCAAACCGCTAGTTATCTCATAACGCTAGATGTCAGGGCACAAGGAAAGTAAAAGAAATCTCAATTTGAATACCAATAACAAGGCTCAACATAGTAGCCTACCACACTTTAACGGTAGCACAACGAGGATCCCTACATGTCAACTGAAGTTTACAGACAGTTAATAAAATGGTAGTTTATACCTCCTTTTGCAACCGCACGTGTCGCCCCTGTCACTAGAATGCAGAGTTAAGGCATTTTCGCATTTGCAGCACTTCGACGAACTACCAAGCCCGAGTACAGACTTAGCTGCAATATTAAAGTTGTATCACTGGAGGGCAGTATTGCAATACTGTATCAGCTGCAGTAAAGCATGCACACAATACACATTCTTGTCTTTATGCACACCCAAACCTCTTAGCATTGTGTCAAGGGGGAAATTAAGAGCCATCTTCAGTTTGCTGGTACAGTGAAGAAATTCACACTCCTTTCCTTTGTGTATATATATATATATATATATATATATATATATATATATATATATATATATTCTCACAGGATGTATGATATATACACATCATAACAGCAATGGCTACTGGGGCCTCCGAATGAAACAAAGGCATGCTTCATTACGTACATTTTTGCCCCTCTTATGCCTATTAACCTTGCATTATTAATAAAATAATATTCTGTATCGTGCATCACCAAGTCAGCTTGCATATCAGACAGGCTAGTGTCCTGTTGTGGCTCCACATTAGTGGGTGAGGTCCTTCTTCATGTTTTACCCCTTCTCTTAAAAAAGTATGATAAAGTAGCCAACTGTTCCTCTGCAGTTACATTTTGTTTTCTAAACTGGGTCAAGTCAGTTCCACTACGCAGGCGCAGCTTGAAGGCTGCCTGTCAGTGCCATAGCAACCAAAGCAACCAAAGCAGACATCAACTATCAACATGGTGAGTGTTTTTCGTTACTATTTCTTGTTTTTTTAACAAAGATTTACGACTTAACTGTTATCTGTAAACACCTTTCTGAACATGAAGTGGCTTCGTTTATGAGAGCTATAGCTGACCTCATCGCTGTTAGCTAGTATGACACATTGTAATTAACTAAGCGAGTTAGCTAGGTTAACCTTAAATGTCAGTTAATAGCTAGCTAGCTAACTAACGGTAGCTAAGTTAAAATCAACTCTGCCCTAAACGTGTCGACAGTCAGCACAGTCAAGCTAGCTTTTCAATACAAGTCCGTCTAGTTTGGGAATTTTCCTATGTCCAAAAAACATAATACTAATAACAAAGCGTTTATTAAAAGCCTAGCTAGCATTAACGTTATAGCCCAGTATAAAGTGCGTGTTTATCGCTTAGCTAGCACAGTTGTTAGCTTGTCTACAGTAACGCTACTTATGTGCTTATTTAATCATCACAATATAATCTAGCCTCTCCCTGTCTAATTGCATGTCACGTAATGTATCCAGGCCAAAGCAACGACTGTGAGAGAAGCACTGGCCAAATGGGTGAGTGGCAGACAAACACAGCCAGAACACATGCAAAGTAGAAATCGTGACTGAATTCTTATTGTGTATTTGAATGATTGTAACATAGAACTTGCAATGGCATATTTTGGACCGTATGTGTGTGTGTGTGTGTGTGTGTGTGTGTGTGTGTGTGTGTGTGTGTGTGTGTGTGTGTGCGCGTGTGTCTGTGTGTGCAGGAGGAGAAGGCAGGCGAGAAAGTGGGCGAGGCTAAAGCCATAAAACTGTATGGTCAGGTCCCTCCTATAGAGAAGATGGATGCCTCTCTCTCCACACTCACCAATTGCGAGTGAGTCCTGTAAAGAAACAATGGCTTATTTCAATAAATGAGAGAAAGGTTGATGTGTTTAGTATGTTCTGCCGCAGAGTAGGATAAGTTGCTATTTGAATGATCTCTTTCCTTTTTTATCTTATGCAATTAACATTTCTACCTAAAGTGAGACAAACTCACAATTGCCTTTGTTATGGTATGTTTCTGCATGCATTTAAAGGCATGTTAAACCATGTGATTCGCCTAGTTTAGCTCATTTATTGGATACCTTTGGGCTCAGGTAGCTAGTTCTCCTGTTCAAAGGTTCATGTTTTTCTAAAGAATTTATTTTTCATAACAGACACATGGGTGTTTTGATGCCACTTGATCCAATATAAAGCTATAAAGTACTGTCTTGTAATGATAAAAATTTGAAACAATTCAGCGTCGGCAAAAATCTACAGTAGGAATCTTCCATCATGCAGTAGTATGGTAGTAGTTACACATGAGTATTTGGCATTGTATTACATTTTGTTAATCTGGTGCAAAATGTTTGAAACCATTTGGTCAATTTCAAAAGTATTAATTACGTGTTGTTATGTCTGTCAGCTTTTCTCCTGTGTACAATTTCTACTTTATTTAAAAAATTTTTTAAAGGGAAATACCTTTTCTGCAGTTCCTAAGTTATGCACGTGTGTATGTTATATTTTGGCTAATTTCTCTACTAAAGAAACAATATTATATCCAGGACTTCAACTGACAATTATAAACATTACCAATCAATGTGCCAATTATTTAGAATAAACTAATTCATTCAGTTTTAATTGATCAAAGGTCCTGATTATGTGCACCATGGCAGATAAACCCTGAAATGGCAGGAAAAGATTTGTTAAGTAAATGTAAAAGGGAGTGCACAAGGTACTAAGCTTGGAGAAGAGGCTGTTTGCCTAATTCTGAGAGGAGCTGTGATTTCATCGCACACATATCTTAGTGGAGCTAACATAGGCGGATAGATCAATGTGTAGTGCATTCTCAGACTGCACTTCCTTATTTTTTTATTAATTAATACAAAGATGTTTTTTTTTTGTTCTAATCATAGACCACATGTACTTTATCATTATTGAGAGACTGTCAACATGCCACTCTTTGGTTCCAATTAACAAAATTTACACAACCAGCAACAGTATAATTGACAAAATACATTTTTCATACATTTTTTAAATCAAGTGAACCAAAACAAATCAGATAACTCTCAAATAAAAAGGATACGTTAACATTCCGCACACTACCTCTTGTGTGCATAACCGTGTTTTAGATTCAATGTAAACACCAATGAATTATTGGCTAATACTTTAGTACATCAATGATGTCAATGTTTCCAAAAAACTATACACTATACTATACAACTATACAACTATGAAGCGCTGTGATCTGAGAAGCAACTAACACAGTGATAATGTTTAATCACCGAGGTTTTAAAACCACCCTTCAAATACCTGATATGTGATTGAACTGTTTTCTTTACAGAAAGCTCTCTCTGTCTACAAACTGCATTGAAAAAATAACCAATCTGAATGGCCTGAGTGAGTGCTGACTGCATAAACACATATAACTACAAACACATTATACACTGATGTCATGAGGTGTTGTAATGTGATGTTGTATTGTGTTCTTCCAGAGAACTTGAGGATATTGTCATTAGGAAGAAATAATATAAAGGCCCTCACTGGGCTGGTAAGTTACTTATGAAACATAATTAACAGTAATAGTGACTTAGTTACATTATGTCTCTTTCTCTTCATTGTTGATTTCTTTCTTTCTTGAAACAGATTGCTTTTTCAAACTTCAAGCATTTTCAGTAGTACCACATGCTGAATACATACTTTGAATGCTCATTATTTTGCATTGTGTGTGTGTGTGTGTGTGTGTGTGTGTGTGTGTGTGTGTGTGTGTGTGTGTGCGCTCGCACGCGCAGGAGACAGTAGGGGACACATTAGAAGAGTTGTGGATCTCCTATAACTTAATAGAGAAACTGAAGGGAATTCAATCCATGAAGAACTTAAAAGTCCTCTATATGGCCAACAACCTGGTCAAAGAATGGGGTAAGCTACATTAGTAAATATAATCAACACACATTCAAATTGAAATAGACATAGCTAATTAGATTGCCAAATTACTATGTTGTGTTTATTCCAGGTTACTTGTTACATAACATATTTTGTTTAATGAAGAGGATAAATATGTCAGCAGTGACTTTTAAAATCAGCCTGCTGTTCCTTGACACTACAAACAATCACTGGATTTTCTGCTGGAAGCACAGTATCCTCTTCATACTTGCTGGGGAGTAGAGATGGTCCGATCACGTTTTTTTGGCAGTTACAGTTAGTTACACAAACTGGCCTTTTAACAACAATCTTTTGGAGCATCCCCAGTATGGAGATGTTTTTTTTTTTTACTGAATTTGTTTAAGGCCAGTGAAGGTTTCTAAGTTTTTAGCAATGGTCCCTTTAGTGATTCATTTTTTAAAGTTAATGTGTTTAGGGTCTGTTGGAAATCCACAATGTGTCAATGCTCTGTTTTTTGTAGGAGAGTTTGTGAGGCTAGCTGACCTGCCATGCCTCGTAGACCTGGTGTTTGTTGGAAATCCACTAGAGGAGAAGCATTCAGCTGAGGGAAACTGGATGGATGAAGCCTCTAAAAAACTTCCTCATCTGAAAAAACTAGATGGTAAGAGTATTTCAGGCAATGTATAAGAACAACTACTGTTTATACTATACTCCTACTGCTATAGTTATCCCTAGTAAGTACAGACATTACTGGATGTAGAACTAATACTAAACTAAACCAAGAGCTATCATTACCATGAGATTCCAGGGTGTTTCGAAAAACAAGGTGATAACACTTTACTGGCCCTTCATTTCTGTATGAATTTAAATAAATTGCAAACATAACCTAGAGAATCTCTTCATTACTTAATTAGTCAGCTGAGGTAACGTGAAATATAATAATAAATATTATTTACTTTGGTTTAAATAGAAAGCAGTTTTTCCCCATTATTTACTTATTCGAAGATGGTAACTTGGCATGAAACTCCTGTACAACTAAAAAGGAAGATTAATATTCTCAAGCATTTAAGTAAAGTTGTAAAATATGTGTTGTGGAAGGCCAACAGTTTTGCTGTCGTTACTTAGAATTAGTCATGGGAGCTTAGTGCACTGCGCTGTGTTTGATTCATCCCAAAATGCACCCCAGCAATCCCCATCGCTACACGTACAAACATGGAGGCAGCAACAAAGCAACTAAACACTAATAGATAGAGAGCCATCCAGAGAGAACATAAGAGAGTTAACCCTTTAAGGCAATGGAAATTATTTTTGATTTAAACCAGTGCTGTCAACGATTAAAATATTTAATAGCGATTAATCACATTAATGTCATAGTTGTTCTTGTCCCTTGATTTCTTTTTGTCCCATTATTTTTTCTCATTTTAATGCTCTTATCAACATGGAAAAGTGGATCGGCTCGCTTTGTGCAAATGTTTTTTTTATGTAAAACAACATTGGCATATAGTCTACTGCGGTGTTCAATTTCACATGTAATATTCTCACTTGGAGCAAATAATCTCTCACACAATGTAACACTGTCCATCAAGAAAAGAGATAAAGAGTCCAATACTTGGACAAGGGGGGGGGGGATTGGCATCAACTGTGTGCTTGGCCATCTAGTTCAGACTGGCCGTGCTGCGATGATAGCTCAGTTCACAGCGACCAAACACACAGATCACTTTGGTCTCGTCAATGGAAAGATTGGCAGCTTTCAAAAAGTTAACAAACTGCTCGCGCTCGCCATCCACTCAAAACGTAACGTTACAAGACTTTGGCCGGCTCGCAAGCCCAAACAAGTGTGTGTGGCGTGCCTGTTGTTTTGTTTCCGGTCTAGCTAGATCTGGTGTTGTGTTGTAGTTTCTCTAACGTGACTAGTTGTTGCAACAGTATGTGAACAGAAGAACGTTACTCTTGCAATAAAAAATGTGACGCCGTTAAAATGGGTTTGCGTTAACGCAGTTAATAACGCTTTTAACTGACAGCACTTCAAACGCATATGCAATTTCAAATTAGTGGTGGGAAAATATCCCCCCATCCCTACTATACGTTCCGCCCTTGATTAGAGATCTCTTTTCCTGTTTATTCCAGGAACCCCAGTCATCAAGGATGTGGTTGAAGGAGACTGAGAGAGCCGAGAAGCATGACTATCTGCAAAACTACAACTGTGTTCCCTAAGAGTCTTCCCTTTTTTAAAGTTTTACATGGTTTGTCATGGTGCTTTTGTTTATATTAAATAACTTTTTAATCAACATAGACTTTATTGTAGATGGACAAGCACAAGATAACCAATACATACACAGACATGTATGTTTAAGAACTAGAAAAGTCTGTTAAGTTGTCAATAACTAAGTCCCTGTGAACTTGAGACCATAAAGAGAGTTTGATGAGACCACAGATCTCCACAGCACTGAGCACATCTCCTAATGCTACAGCATTAGGAGTTTGTTTTTTACTATGAAACTATGCAGGATATTGACACTAATGCTACATGTTCTTTTTAACTGAAATCGACTGTGGGAATTGGTGGTTTAGTCCTATTTTGGGACCAAGAACAGTTTGAATTAACAGTGTTTTCTTGATTTTATACGCCTCTTTATGTATCTCTAGCAAGAACCAAAGCACAGTGTAGCAAACACATTAGTTAGCACGGACAGTGTGGACCAAATCCCGTTTATCTCAACAGCCAAGGAGTGAAAGAATGTGCAGGGAGAGATAGTTTTCTGGTGACCTTGTACCTTATCTAGTCCCGAACGTAAAGCAAAAGTCACACAAATGATTCAAGCACGTGAGAGTCAACCCTAAAAAGAAGATCATTATTAGAATGTAATTTTCCCATTACAGCAGCTACATTGCAACAGCCTTCAGACAGGACCGTGGGGCCAAAATAGCCGAGAGTGAAAGCTTTCATGACCAAAATACACCCACAGCCCTGTTTGGCACTGTGTTTGAGGTAATGTAGTATTTGTCTAAACATGTTGAAGGACAGACATTTTTACTGTTTTCTACTGTCCGTTTTGGGTTCATTTTAAATCCATACACTGCACATTGTTCCTGCTGTTATTCAAGCTGTGAAACCAAGGTTAATGCATGTAGCTTGTCCTCATCAGTTACATCGTCTGTGTAAAATGATTTTCTTGTTTTACTGTAAATTATTTAGGCATGTTTGTACATACAATTGTGAGGTGTTAACTATTTTTTATGATTTTGCTATTTGAAATAAAGACTTTAAGTACATCATCTGAACCTTGTCATCTGAAATACAACATTCTTGAATAATTTGAGTTGGATTAGATACAAACAGGAGTTTACAGATACAAACTGATTTTTGTTGTTGTTTTTTTTACTAAAAGTTTAAGAAATAGTATTATCGTTGGATAAACAGACAGCGCACCAATGAAAAGTAAGTTCAGCCTACCGCTTTCAGAATGCCTCCGATGATTGGCCAACGTAAACATCAATCACAACTTCTTCCAATTCCCTTTCCTGGCAACGGCCTCATACCCGGAAGTTGTCTACACCGCGAAATATCAACAGTTCAACTTGAAAGCGGTAGAAAAACAATAGAAAATGTCCTTTAAAAGTAGTCTCTACTGGACTTACCGCAAAGGTCAAATCGATGAAACGTTTGGTTACATGAGCTGGCTGTAATGCAGCGGAGTAAAGCGTCCGTGAGAGTGGAAGTGAAGCAGGTGATTGGAGCTCTGTGCAGACTGCTAGCGGCCACCGGTCTGGATCCTGTCCCCACACCGGAGAACTTCCGACGGGCCAAGTTCGGTGGTGGACTCGAGGTGGTACGTTCATCATCCGTGCACTGTCTGGGGTGGGATGTTATTTCATGTTCTCGAAACGTTAGAAAAGTACTGTTATTTTACAGGTTGCTAGTAACTTGATTTCACATACAAAATATATGATCAGTTATGGCCAAACAAGTCATTATAGGATGGCATTGTGGTAAAATGAATGATCAAATTTGATTTTCAGTGATCCTATTGAATCGCTGCAGGAGCAGACATAAGGATAACAAGTGGCAAGGATATACAACAGTTAAACTAACAGTGTGTTTTCTTAAGGAGAATCACAAAAAGTGTGAGTTTAGACCATTTTTTGTAGCAGTGTGTGTTCTTGCCCGTGTACTGTAACGTTACATTTACTGACATACTTTGCAGACAACTCTCTTCTTGTTTTTGCCTCAGGAGGATCAGTTTTGGCAGCTCCTTGCCAAAATCCTTCAGCCATCGAGCACTGTTTCCTGGGAAGCTAGTGTACAGCTAGGAGGAGGTAATCACACGTTTTTTTACTTTTCTAGATCTGTTCATGGCTTCTAATGGCCTTTGTTCAGGCCTTTATTAATTATCCCTTAGATGTTTTCCCCCCATGACTTGATAACTTCCCTAATAGACAAAACACTTGTAAATCCCCCCCCCCCCCCCCCAAATATATACATTGTTTGGCCTACATATAAAAGCACCCAAATTGAGAAACACATTGACACATTGTCCAAAATCAGTTGTGCATTTATAAAAACAACTTTTCAGCTTTTATTCCATTTTGTGTCTTTAGCTCACAACCTGTCAGCCATGTACCCACTTTGAAACTTTAAGTCCACTGATTACCACTGCATTCCTGATTTAGATTTTGAGTTTAACTGTTGTTCACTTGTAAGTAAAAACAATTGGGCTTGCTGCTCTTTGCACAAATCTGGACCAAACTGACTGACATTTCTTAAAGGGATGTTAATAGTTAAGAGGACTTGCTTAGTGAGTGTGTTTTTTTTTTTGGTCTGTGAATAGCCGTAGACTACAGGAAGCTGGTAGCTGCAGGCCTCTGGCAGACTGGCTACCATGCTGACTGGATGTATGGGAGGCAGGGAGGAGAAGGAGAGGAGGGAGGGGAGGGAGGGAGATGCTCCAGCAGAGACCTCCTCCTGGCGCTGGGCTGGCTGCTGGCTACAGGAAAACTGGAGAAACTGCTGACACAGCGAGTACAGCAACTGGACCAAACACTACTCACACCTACACCTGTAAGTACCACTGGTAAACCACAACATGATACAGATGTTCTCTGTATTGGTAAGTGTGTTTCTAAAATTTTTCTCTGTTAGGTTGACACTCAGCTTTCCAGTGAGCTCCAGTTAGACTCGGCATCCCTGAGGAAACTTCAGTGGCTCATTGGTTGTCTGAGATACCAGGGGCGGACGCTGCTGTCCATGCAAGAAGAGCGAACCCGCTTGCTCCATGCTGTGAGAAAATCCTCTCTTTTCCAACGTTTTCACATGCTGCATTCTGTACTTGTCAATCGCCGCAATGGAAACCAGTGCTCCAAGTTCGACAGATTAGTAGTTTTGGAGCAGATGTGCAGGATGACTGCTGCAAATGACAGAAGTCTCCATTCCAAACTGTAGCCAAAGTCCACGCTTTTCCTGAATAATGCTAACATCCCCAAATAGAATAGTTGCATCAATGGACACTCAGCGTTACATTCCTTTGTTGGCTGTTAAGTATTATTCAGCATAAAATCAGATAAAAAATAAGTTATATTTAAGTCTAACTAAGAAATCAATATTTTTTGCAGGTTTTTTTTGCCAGCCTTCCCTCCTCGGTATCCTTGTCCTCCTCTGATCAAAGCTCAACAGTGCTAAGGAAGGTAAGAGTGTGCGTGATTAGAATGAATTACTCGTATGCTCTGCCTGTACATAGAGTAAAATAACAAACTATTTCCTGTCTGTATACAACTGTTAAACATTTTCTTTCTTTAAAACAGCAACCAAAATACAATTCTAGTGTATCATGTTCTATGTTTGACACTAAATTACTAAGCTTTTGGTTGTTACGGTTTTAGAAACTGTATACATGTGGAAAGAAAAGCAGTGTGTAGCAACATCATGATAATAAAGTTGGGCTCAATAGATTAGTGTTAGGACTAAATATTAAGTAGCAAGTCTGTATTGTGTTTGTGTAATTTGGTCAATGTTTCATCCGAGAGTACATCTTCATACAGAGTTAATACAACAGGCCCTAGCATGTCTTTAACAGTGTGTGTGTGTGTGTGTGTGTGTGTGTGTGTGTGTGTGTGTGTGTGTGTGTGTGTGTGTGTGTGTGTGTGTGTGTGTGTGTGTGTGTGTGTGTGTGTGTGTGTGTGTGTGTGTGTGTGTGTGTGTGTGTGTGTGTGTGTGTGTGTGTGTGTGTTAGGACTGTGTTTGTATGCAGCAGCTCTGTGACCTCCTAGAAGCATATCTGAACTGGAGACAGGTGGAGAAAGTCTTCTGGACCTGGATGGTTAGTTGATATAGTTACCGGTCATGAGAAAAATATTTGAACAAGTAAAATGTGCAAATTCATACCAAAGAGTGTGTGTGACGGGATGTTGGACCCAGTTATACAACATGTTCCTCTCAGTGTCCTCCAAGATGGCCGCATCCACGTGTGCCTGGAAATGTGACCCAACCATGTGTGTTTTTGAATGTGTAGGACAGCGTGGTGGACTGCCATCTGACAGATCCTGTTGTCAAGAGGCCTACACATTCACCCAATAAGGGCGCAAGAGTGTGTCACCATGGCAACCGGGGCTTAGAGAAATTGGAGGACATGCTATTGAAACTGCCTACAGGACAGGTGTGTGTGACACACACACACACAGGTCATGGTTTTGATGATCGTTTTGGAGATATGGTCGACCCATCCATCCATCCTATCCCTTCTGTGCATCATCCGTTGCTATACCAATCAGCACATACACACTCCTCAGAGCAGACAGTATCACTCAAGAAAACGTCAGCCTGTCAGAGAGCAGTGAGCACAGATGGATATTCCCTATAGGTCAAAAGGAGGCCAAATGTTTGCTTTCCAGTTGTTTATAATCTGGCACCTGTACCATCTTTTCCAAAGTCCCATTAACTTCATTAACGTAAACATTTTACTCGAAAGACCGACTTGTCCATTTATGTCTTACCAAACCTCTGCTGTCCACTTCAACACCACTTCCTACCATTTCTAGTACAGTAGAGTAACATTATGTTCCCACAGCTATGAACTTAAGCCTGAACTAGAAGGGCACTTCAAAATTGCAACTTTAATAAAAGTGAAACAATTTGCGTAGCCACCCCGAGATTCAGATCCACTACAAAATTTACATTTACTTTTACATACTACGTCATTTAACGAAGATCTGGCCACTAAAAATGAACAAACCAAAACAAACGTTTTTGGATGCAACTAAATAGTTTAGGATTGGAAAACTTGATTCAACTCATTAGATTTCTAAATTAAACAATATCACAAATCGGAGAATATATTTGATGCCAGCTTTACTTTACAAAAAAAGTACTTTAAACACATTTTGTTTAGTACTAAAAAAAAGTATTGTTTGTCTAGCCCACTCTTAAACTACTGCTGCCTCCATAGTAATGCCTTCAATAAGAAAATGTGAAAGTATGACGATTGAAAAGTAATATCAACAAAGCATTCTGTAATGTAATGCATTGACCTGAGTGAGTGATTGTAATATATCCGTGTTCCTGCGGTCTCTTCCTTGCATCTTACGCTCCAGGATGCGCAGAGGAGAGGCGGAGGGGATCTTGAGGACAGAGAAGAAGGACGAGAGAGGTTACACGGTGGATCGGACGCCTGTTGCCCCCCTCTTCTCTCCTCTCTCCCTTGCCTGGCCTCCCAGCCCCAGGTCTACCGAGCCAAGCTCCAGACTGAGAAGCCAGTCAGACACAGCCGCCTCCCAGGAGAGGGGGCCTACGGCGGGGCCGAGAATCCGGGGGAGGTCCCGGCGTCTCGGGCCGTGCAGCAGCTCCTTCAGACAGAGGCGCTGCTGGTGGAGAGGCGGGACAGACAGAGACTGGCCAATAGGATGCAGCTGCAGAAGATGATTGGCAGACTGGACCAACTGATGTTGATACCACCATAGACTTTTTTTTCTTTTCTTTTTAATCCTCAACCTGCTGATTTGAGTTTAAAAATAAACACAATATGGACTTTCATTTTTTTAGTTAGCCAAATATTCCCTTGACATTAGGATGAAACCATATACTCTTTCACAAGTAAATAAGCTTTCAACACCTTGAATTCAGTAGCTGAAAGTGTTAACCTTTATTTTATTTTTACAACCAGATGATACACCAGATACATCAGAAAAAACATTAACATGATGCAGATGTATAATTCATTATGCCAGCTGTCAATGTTTACAGGCAAATTTAAAAATATATTTATCTCATTCACTAAATAACTTGCAACGGATTTAACTAAAGTTAAAAGCAGTCAAAACCAGTGCAGGTTGATAAGATAAGGAATTAATAAAGTCCCCGTGTCCTCACGAGTGGTTTAAGAACTGGATTGTACAGTTTGGGAAATACATTTGTGCATCATGTATGAAGTGGGTGTCGGGACATGGTTAGCCTAGCTTAGCGTAAAGACTGAAATCAGGTGAAACCGCTAGTATGGTTTTGTCCAAAGTGAACAAAACCAACACAAATCTCACTTAGTAACTTAGGATCTCTTATTTAATCAACACATCAATGTTGTCATCTCATTCTCAAAAAGAAAGAAAACAAGCGTATCTTCCAAGTAGTTATAATTTAACGTTTTGTACGTTTAGTTAAAAGCTAAATGTTGCTCTGAAATGTGTCGATTAACCATTCCACTCCCATTTACATAACCAAACACTGACATCCTCCTTTTGACTGTACTTTAATTATGTAAAGAATTTGTTTAGAATAGCAATACTATTAAATCCTGCAGTACAACTGCATTAACCCTTGTGTTGTGCTCTCGTCAAAATTGAAAGTCAACACTTTAGTTGACACTTTTTATTGATGTCAACTTTCGTACATTTGTCCCTTCTAACACTTTTTAATGTTTGTCACTTTTGACATTTAACACTACGTAACACTAACTTAACTTTAGTTTTACAATTATTTCAGGAATTTATGGTAAATAAACCAAATTTTTTAGGAATTTATACCTAATGTTTGAGTTAGAAAAGCAGAAATTAGGAATTATTAATTTAGCTAAAGGAAAGTACGTTGGATAATTACAGACAGGAAAAGTCAACTTTAAATCAATAACATTTCAAAACCGATGAACTAATTCATTTTTTTTACAAATGCTATACAATTGACTAAGACACCCCAAAATTAATGAAAGTAGACATTTGAACTTGCCAAAGAGCGTTGGGTGGAATCAATCATGGTATTTTGGGTAGTTAAATAAAACACTGAGATAGGAAAACGGGTCAATTTGACCCGAGGACAACATGAGGGTTAAGTCAATTTTTTGTATCTTATTAATATTTATATATATTTTTTCCAGCACCATATGATTGTTAAAGTGCTGCAAAACAGGAATATGAGCGTTAAGATGCTAGACTTGAGCACTAATGGGTCCATGACCTTTTGATGTCTACAGTATATTCTTGTCTCATAAGTTAATGACTGAGCAATAATAAGACTT
Organism: Etheostoma cragini; assembly: GCF_013103735.1. Classification (NCBI taxonomy): domain Eukaryota; kingdom Metazoa; phylum Chordata; class Actinopteri; order Perciformes; family Percidae; genus Etheostoma; species Etheostoma cragini. The sequence continues at coordinate 22,264,276 of NC_048426.1, read as the reverse complement.
GGGTATAACTTAAAAACCCTTTTTGCTAGGTCAGGGTGCAGAGGTGGTTTGATTTGAATAAAGGGCTGTAAAGAATAAATTATTACGAATTAACCACGAGTAGTTTCTGCATGTAGGAGTTGAGCCACTTCTGTCTCTCCATGGAGGTGAGGAGTTTACTCTTCTCTCTGAAGGCAGAGTCATCAGCCACCACCATGTTCCTCTTCACCACGCCGGCACCCTGAGGCGACCACTCGGCAGGCCACGCCCTCTCCACGCTAGAGATCCACAGAACAAGACCACAAGGATCAGAGTCTCAACACTAAAATATTACTACTGTTTGTGTCCCCCCCCCCCCCGAGTTGGAGTTGACAAACCTAATAGTCATAAAATGTTTTTGCCAATGTGCTGCCAACCTATACATAAAGAGTTTGATAGTAACATACGTCAGTGAGGAACATGTTATTATTACACATTAGTGTCACTAAACATAAGAAAGTCTTGTGGCCGCTTTTTAACATCGGTTTTGCACGCTTGTTAAATTGTGGGTGAACTTCATGATAGCACCCCCCCCCCCGTCACTGTGCAGTTACCTGGCCTCTGGCCTCTCGGGGGCAAACAGCCACGCCCCCCTCATCAGTCCTGCCCTGCTGTCGGCTGCAGCGCCGAGGCTGGGCGGTGACATCATTTGAACTCTCCAATCACGGAGAGAGATGGAGGGGAAGAGGACATCCCAGTCATCTCCTGTAGGTTCCTCTGAATCATCAGGACTTCTGCAATCACACAAAGTTAAATGAATGATTCCTTGGGAAACACATATGGTTAAATTATGTAGGAATATCAAAATAAGTACATTATTTACTAATTAGGTATCTAAAGGATTAGGTAGTTCAGTGGGCTGTTTTCTTGGTACAATTGTACCATTGAAGCATATTTTGCTGTTTCCCAGGTGAGATTTAGTGAGTAACTACCTGAGACGTAGTCGAGACTGCGGGAAGCCAGATGTCACCAAGGTCATACCCACAATGCAAAGCAACAGGAAGGTCATTCGGGGGAAAGCAGGCATCTCAAACATCCTAAAAAACAGAAAGATGCTTCCTTAACATAAAAACACATCACATGTTAAGATTAATAGACTGACATTCAGCACATCTTAAAGTAAAATTAGCTTCATGCAAAGGGGTTGTCATGGAATTTGATAACCGGTTGGTAGTTGACCGATTTCTTACTTGATTCTCAGGTCTGTCGGTTAAGTTTGTACCATTAAGCCGCTTCTCAATGCTGGACTTCAGGGGTCAAAGGTCTGGCGCCACACAAGCGGAGATATGTTCCAGCGACTAATCACAGCGACAGAAATGACTACTGTATGTGCAGTCAGGTACTCCGTTTCTTGCCGATTCCCATCAAGCTCTTATTTCGTCTCAGGTCTACTCTAAATAGAAAAAGGTTTGGATAAAAACCTGGATTTAGCGTTTGGACTGCTGGTTGCTTCTGTGTCTGTCTGCAGGTCTACGCTGGTTGAAAAGTATCGGCTTCTCGTCATACATACTTATATACCCTGGACTGGAGTGTTTTAACCCCCCATCCCCCTAACCCACGCACACATCCGCAAGCATGCACACCCTTCACCAGATCAAACCAACTTTGAGTTTAGCGTGCAAGAGGACAGTCCTAGTGGAAGTGCTGTTAGCTTGTTAGTGTCCTGTTTCAAAGGCTCTTAGTCATGGTGCTGTTCTGGAGAGCCCAACGTCTTATTACTGAAAATCATTATAGTGCTTGTGTGTATGTGCGAGTGTGTTTATTCATTCTCTGTGGCACATTAACCAAACACTGGATAAACCATTGCTGTCTACGCAGGAAAAAAATAGATCGCCTATTTATATGGATATAATAATCAAGATAAGACGAAACAAAACCATGTAAAACATAATAGATTCAAGCTGCAATAACTGGCTTGACGCTGATGTATTATAATACACAGGTTGGGAGTATTGAGGGGTTATAGTAAACCCCACCTGTGGAATATTGCTTGTAATTGCTTGTGAAACATGGTGAAGAAGGGCATCTGGCCTGAAACTTCTGTTTAGCAAAAACAAGTCTTCTGTCCAAAGTACATTATTATATTAATCATCCTCATTCAGGATCCCTCAACCAGTCTTTAAAGTCTGATAAGTTTCAATGTGAGCTGAGCAAAATCTCAGTTTTTAATCGATATATTGCAAATAAGAAAACATAAAATCCAACCTGCAATAACTTGCTTGACACTAATATATTATATTATCACATTTGAACTTGATATGGCCAAATTGTTAGAAAAAACTTTGAGTCAGATTTGTGTCCACCTCATAGTATTTACTCTTTTAGCTCTGTTTTGGTCCTCATTGACTTTTGAGGGAAACCTTTAGCTCTGCTAAATGATCCGCTAGGTTCGCCGGCTCGATGCCAACCGTCAGCGGTTTGGTGCTAGGCAAGTCATGTAGGCCCACAGCAGGTTTCATGGCTATTTTACACCAAAAAACCTGTTGCAGCTGAAAACTACACTAAGAAGAGTGAATCAATATCACTTAAGGACTCTATCGCCAAAACAATGAGCAGAAGGATACTGAAGTGCTCCGTAGAGCTGAAGGGAAATGCACACATGGTAATTATTCTGCATTGGTTTATCACATCACACATCTGAGCCAGGGTTTATGTTAAAAAACTAAAGCTGCATTTTGACCTGTAGAATCAGTGTATGGTTAGATTTTAAACTATGGTGCTAAAAATATCAGTTAAAAAAAAAAGTGTTTAATTGATTACGCACAATGGTATCTACAATGTAGTGAGAGTCTGTTGACACTCGTCCAACATCGCTACCGTATGAAGACACCTTGTTAGTACGTCCAGTGTCATCCGCTTTACAGGAAGGGATTAAAAAACGCATCCATTCCCATGTGCATTTGATACATTTTCTTTGTGATGATGCCTACTGAAATGAAAACAGAAGACAAAGGATGCAATGCTGGTGCTGCTGCGGAGTTGGTTGGCTTACAGGTAGCTTGTTACCATTTAAGGACCTCATTATGGTCCTCGCTGAAAATAATGACCTGCAGACAGGAAGCAGCTGGCCCTAACAATGGCTCCGCAACACATGGATTTAGACAGGATTAACAAGCTTCAGACACAAAGTCGTGTACCACATCACATCTCCGATGTTCTCGTCAGAAACACCGTCAGCTCCCATTGGTGCCACCGTCACTGAATTGTTGTATACCTGTATATCACAGGTGAACGTTGTTGACCTTGTTGGTGCAGGTGACCAACCCCCCCAACACGTTCCTTCCACTGATTATTTTTATGTTTTATGTTCCTTTCAGGATAACAATGTTACGTACTCTTTCAGGGACATTGAATTTTAACCAGTCTTTTGAGATAAATGTTAAATATCTGCATTAAAGTGTTCTCTTAATGAAGTCCTGAGTGGGGCCACTTGACTGTTTAGACCCAATCAAACTAATTGTCACATGTTGGGTCAGCTGATTGTAATGCCTACACATATGCCTTTCCTATTAAATCATGGGAGCATAAGGCAGTGATGCCGACATTGCATTTTTTCACTGTAGTGCAGCATCATTACCATCTTTGCATTGCTCCTTTTTGTAAAGCCACCACTTTTTCCATTCTTTGTAGACCATCATTGCTTAATTTATGGGCACTTGGGTTTCAAACCTTTTTTTGTCATTTCATGCCCAGGCCTACATTGGTTTCAATCATTTCACATTTCATTGTGTTTGCAACTCAAACACATTTGCCCAACTTCCTTTGTTAGTCTGTAAAGTTTCTTAACCTGGAATTGTTTTCTATTGCTGCAATATTATTTCAGCTTCCAATACTTTGGCCATTTGTTTCACTGATCTTTCACCACGTTCATTTTTACATTTCACTTTGATTGGCAGACGTATACACTCATTTTGATTTAGCAGAACTGGAGGCTCTATTTAACATTGTAGCAGGATGTAGCATACCTGGCCTATCCATTTTGCAATAAGGCCAATCTCTACAGGTTGTGACAATGCTTGTTTTGTCCTACCGTGATTCCAGTCTAGCAAATAAAATATTCCGTCCTTTGAAGCGTAGTTGTGTCAACAAAATGAGGTGGCAATTAACAACAAAAATGCCACTGGAAATAGTGAAGGCGAGGTCCGCCATGACGTCTGAGCTGAACACTTTGTTCGGCAATACGTTTAAAAACAGCCACAAAAACTGCCTTTGCCTACTGAAAAGGTTCAAAACCCATTTGACTAGACCAAAAACATACAGACTAGTACACGCACACGCACACGCACACGCACACATCTACGGTTGAACAGCTGTGTGGCTTCTCAGACCCTAAGTCTCTCTGGCCACTCACCTGTGATTGCCTCTTTCTAACCTCTGTGATTGCGGTAATTAGCACACATACACACAGGTGGGCAGGTGAGTCAGGGACCAACAACAGTCACAAAAACCTACTAAGTATATATTGATATACACCAAGTCTATTGGCTCCAACAACATTTGTAAAGCTTGTTAACTCTCCTGTTGTCCTTGGGGTCAAATTTGACCCATTTTTTAAATGTTTCTAAAATCAGAAATTTGGCTTTCCTTCAACCAAATTGTAAAAAAAATAATGTGGATGGTTCCACACGACGCTCCTTACAAGATAAATAACTGATCAGTTCACTATTTTCATTAAATTTGGGTGTTTTACTAAATTACATAGCATTTTAAGAAAAAAGAAAGATTTTATAACTCTGAAAAAAGTGACAGAAATATAGAGAAAAAACACAAAATTGTCACAAAAAACTTTGGAACAACAACAAAAATTTCCCCCAAAAAACGACAAAGAACTTTGGGAAAAGTGACAAAAGCGTCTTGAGGAGGTTTTAACTTAAAAGACAACCCGAGGGTTACATCAGCATGGATCAACAATTCTGTTCATCTCAAACAGGGAGAAGCTTTGGACTAAAATGTGGTTGGGCTTTGTGTGCTTGAATCAAACTAGTTTTGTATGAGGTGTTATCTGACATCTAATGTCAAAGGTCAAACTGTTTGAAGGCTACCTGTTCTTGAGGCCCGAGTTTCTGGCTGCATTCCACATCTCTCTCCAGGAATTCTGTGTGCCTTTGCAGCCTCAGTACAATGACTAGTAGAAATGGGGCTAAGGGTGTGCTCCTTCGTAGTCCCTCCTTGGAAGGAAGTAAGTAAACTTTTTTTATATAGCACCTTTCACAGGCAAGAAGGGTCACAAAGTGCTTTACAGTAAAAACAAATGAAACAGCAGCACATAAAATACTAAGCCATATTGCTAGTTAACAGCTTGTCTAAAAAGACGTATCTTCAGGTGTTTTTAAAAAGTTTCCACAGAATCCAAAGCTCTCAGAGCTAAAGGGAGAGTGTTCCAGAGCCTTGGAGCCGCCACGGAAAAAGCTTGATCACCTCTGGTTTTAAAACGTGTTCTGGGGACAGGCCTGAAGACCTCAGTGAGCGACCAGAAGTGTGGGTGTGCAATAGATCCTGGATGTAAGCGGGAGCTTAACCATGCAAGGCTCTATGAGTAGTGATCAACATTGTAAAATGTACTCTAAAACCTATTGGTAGCCAATGAAGAGCCTCAAGCATTCATGGCGTTACACTTGGTTGTATATTTCATTTCCTTTGTGAAAGAGTCAAATACACCTTGAGAAAGTAGTTCAAATCTTCCATGCCAGTTTATTTACATTACAGTCAGTATTAGTATATAGACAAATGATGCTTACTGGGAATGAAATATAATGTCCATATACCTGCTAGATGTGTCATAGGCCTACTACTGGGGGGGGGGGGGGGGGGGG
>NC_048426.1:22255875-22258305 GCF_013103735.1 Etheostoma cragini | reverse complement strand
CCCCCCCCCCCCCCCCCCCCGGCCACTGCCGAGGTGAGGAAGGCACTGCACCCCTATCTGCTCAGAGCGTCCATGGGCAGCCCCCTCGCTCTGACATCGCTCCACAAATACATGTGTGTGGGCCTTGCTTGTGCATGTGTGTGTGTGTTTTGTGTGTGTAATTTGGGCCTGTGTAATGTCTAAAATTGACAGAGTGATTTTTGGTTCTCATTTCCTCATTGGGGTTCAATATTATATGTCTTCTTCTTTATGGCTGTGTATTAAATAAAGAAATTGCCACAAAGTCCTGCTGCTTTTGCAGCACTTTTTCACAAAGTAATATCGATCTGAATGCTTTGGACTTTTAGTTTAAAGAAATTATAGATTCATCCTGTTAATATAATCATGAACCAATAATTAGTAACTTACAGTCTACCCCGGGAGACCGTTGTGAGCATCAGAGAGAGTAGCATCAAGTATCAAAGAGTACAAACAGTATAAACATGATCATATATGTGCATGTTAGATTAACATATTTTTACATTCTATAAAACCATATCCTCCTGCAGTCGCTGGGGTTCCAGACCCCATGTGGAGATACAAAATCAGTCATTTATCACTTTGTCTTGTCATTTTAGTTTTGGTATTGCTTTGGTGATGCAGGTCAAATGGATTGAAAAGGAGGGAGCCACAAAGTACACCTTTCATCACATATGGTAATTTGTAATCCTGCATGCCCTTCTCCACATCACTTCTATTTTTCAATTAAATTGAAATTAGATCAACCTTTCAAGCAAGACCTGAGATTAAAACCCTTTCTTACATTTTGTTTTGTAAATGCAGTCACCAACAGGAGCAGTTACAAGCTAATCAGACTCTCCTCTTCCACCTCTGGCTGCACAGTGTCGACAGCTGCAAAGTCAGATGGGGGACAGCTTTCGGTGGGTGGACCCGGAGGCGGGTCAGTAGGGCAGCTGCGGCCAGGCTGGGTGATGGGTTGGTCCATAGGGTGATAGACAAAGCAGTAGGCTCCAGGTTGGGAACTGTTCTTAACACTGAGGGCCAGCTCAGTAGGAGCCACAGGGTGGGGAACACCATCCATATACACACTGAGCACGTAGCCGTCTGGGGGAAAGACACAATGAGACATGATGTCACCCCGAGAAGGATAATAATGCAGTGATAATAAAATAGTAGTCAAGAATCTTGAAACTGGTGTATTTAAATTCAAAGATGACTTCTTCTTGAAGAATTAGCAGTAATGTAATTTCAGTCATTTTGATATCTAGAAGAGATTGAAACCTCTGCCTGACAACGATGTTAGGAAGTTGTCTGTGAAGTTTCTGAGTCATCCTGGTCATTGTTATCCAAGGAAGGGTTAAACTAGGGCTGGGCAATATGTTGATTATATTAATAAAGTGATATGAGACCAGATATCACATCACGATATGATAGCAATATGAAATCAAAATCATGATATGAGACTAGATATTGTCTTAGACTTTGGATATCGTAATATGGCATAAGTGTTGTCTTTTCCTCTTTTTACTGCTACATTGCAGTAAAGTGATGTCATTGCCTGAGCTTATAGGCTGTTTCAGCTGATCTATTACTGGCCTTTACCCACTTCAGTCATCACCAATTGCTATGTTTCCATCCACATGTTTTTATCCAAATGAAGTGATATTGAATGAAAAATGCCTTATGGAAACAGTAAAATCTGATGGAATTTCATGAATATCGACTCAAAGTAAATACGTTCAGTCTCATCGGATTTTATCTTGAGCGATACACGGCTTATGCGATAAACGATGATGGAGACACCGCAGATCCCATAAACCAAGCTTAACGACTGCCATCACGAAGCCAGGAACACTAACGAAGCGAGCTGAAGCCTACTGATCATTTTGGAAAACTCCAGGGTTTCGGAAGACAGACCTAACGTCTTGAATTTGAGAGCAACACTGTAAAAATCCTGATTTTCTGTCGATGTCGGGAACTGACCAAATGAAAAATCAAACAACTGAAAGTGTAAAAACCCAGTGCTGACAGTTAACATGTGACAGCATCTTTCAGACATTCACCTTGTTCAAAGCGTGCAGCACACTGCTCAGCTAGCTGTTCCATTGTCGTGGTGGGGAGGACACCCAGAGTTTTTGGGTTGGTTCCAAAATCTGGACAGCACACTGTCAGAAAGTCCTGTACAACAGAAAAACAAAAACATGTTTATCAGTGTGTCTTCTTAGTTGTTCATTTGTAAATTATCTTTAAATGAATATTGCATTTTAATCATATTGTGCTTATACCAAAACATACACTAAGACTGGCAGCATACAATACCACACTTTATTGTCTCTTTGAGTCTCTTTGACCTCAGATCCCACAGTGTGCCATTGTTGATAGTGTGTGTGTGTGTGTGTGTGTGTGTGTGTGTGTGTGTGTGTGTGTGTG
>NC_048426.1:22245938-22255775 GCF_013103735.1 Etheostoma cragini | reverse complement strand
AACACACACACACACACACACACACACACACACACACACACACACACACACACACATTGCCAAGGTAAACTCCAGAGATTTAAGATGGAGACGTTTATACACGCATTCATGTGGGTCTAAAAACAGCAGATTCTCTATGTTTTGTGCCAATGTGTGGTATTTAAAAAAAAAAGGAAGACCAGTTGAGAAATGTTCTGAACGTCTCGCCACTTTTTGTTGATGTTGTTCTCAGGGTAGTAAAGCCTTGGTCACTGTTGCCACAGGTGTAAATTACAGGATAATGGCACATTACATTTTTCCTAATTTCTTAAGATTCTCCTGATTCAGTTGTAATCTGGATCAACAGAAGTACTTCCAGCCTGACATGTGGGGCACGAGCCACGTGCCGGACGTCCCTCACTTTCTGCTCTGTGTGTGTTGCTGTTCTCAAACTCTGTTCGCTTTGGGAAACTGACTAGAACAATCCACGCTCAAAATAGAAAGTTTTTAAGGAAATTTGGATTGTGCAACAAAGGAGGCGCGCTTGGTTCTTTTGAAAACTGGACGTAAAGGTTTACAAAGAATATGTTTTCTTAAGAAAATCCTTATGCCCAAAAACAGCTTTAGAACAATAATATTTTTTTTTCTGAAATAATTCTACTACTGTAACAATTTGAACCATTAGGTCAATAACAATGAAAGAGCTGTCCATAGCAATTCTAACCATTTGGACCCATAATGTCCCAGTTAGAGAGTAAATGCCATCATAGAATGACATTTCAATACATGTTCTTTGTAAATCTTCACAATCATTCATCAAAAAAACCAAGCAGGCCTGCCTTGTTGCACAAACAACAAATCCCTAGATTTCTAGACTACAGTACGTTTCCCGTCTTCTATGGAGACAAGGAGTTGAGCTACTACTCTGCCTGAGACAGGTTTTGACCTACTGCTGGCAACTCACATAGCGGGAGTTTGTAAATTCCACCACAGGGATATTAGAATAGCATTATGGATCAGATGTTAACGGCCATTAGTGGCTCTGACCTGGGCTGCTGGCAGACATGGAGTCATAGATCATCTTGCAGGCCTTCAGCATAAGCTCAATCTTTTTCTGGGGAGAATACTCTAGATGGAGGCTGTTCAGTTTGATGCTGATCTTCTCCATAGTAGAGGCCTCTGGGATGGCAGTGGTTACTCCTAATGCCGTGGTGGTGCTGCCTAGGACAACAGACTGACATACACACCAAAACACACACTATCAGCATCATAACATCAACTGCTGCTGCTACTAAAATGAATATCAATGTGCTGTACTGTACCTGGTTCTGTGCCAGTTGTTTCAGGCTGCCGTCGTCGGTGTGTAGTTTCTCCAGACTCTGGTAAATTGGCTCCCTCAGTGGCTTCAGTACACTCTTACACAGAGCCGCTTCTACCATGCTCTCTGCATGGACACAAACATGTATAATTCATTCAATTTATTTAATTATTTTGACAACAATTGGACAACAACCCCGCTAACTAACGCTACACCTTTGATAATTAACCCTGTTACACATTTTTTTTACTATTTCAGCTTGTGTAAGGCCTATCAGTGCTTTATGAACATAATGAACACACTTTTGAAAATACAGCAATAATATTGAAAACCGTCATCTTTGTGGTCACTATAACCGTGACGTTAAATATTTATACCGTTACATCCGTAACATCAACATATTTCAAACCTCCTGTTGCCAGTTCTTTGCGCAGGCTTATGACATCATCAGGGTTATTTTCTCAGATCTTACAAAGACAGAAGACATGACACAACTGTTTTCACAGGCAGAGTAGTAGTACAATTTAAATGAGTAAAATATGCAAAGGACATAACAGGTGCAGAGAATTCCCCATATGGCCATGAGCCCCCCCCCCCTTTCCTAGTCACTACACTTGCACTAACCTTCATCCTTATTACGCAACAGTTACTTTGTATGTACATATTTTTTACTGCATTTATTCTTTATTTCATATTAATGTTTCTTTGTCTGTTTGTGAACGCACCTTTCACCAAGGCAAATTCCACATCAATGTAATTATTGTGGCAATAAAACCTTTTTTGATTCTTCTTCTGATTTTGAAGAAATCAGTTGGGAAACAAAACAGACAAACATCTTAAATAAAACATGACATAGTTTTAGAGTTACCCAGTTTGTCTTGTGCATACTGATGCTGCGGCTCCAGCATAGCTTGCAGCTCGGTACTCTGCAGTAGGTAACTCTTCAGCTGAGTCATCATCTGTCGGATCTCCTGCAACAGCTCGGTGGAGGAGGAGTGGTTCGACATGGTCTCCAAGGTGAATGCACGGTGCTCTTTTACCTAAATACAAAATATGAAAACAACACTTAGATGCCAGTTGCATTTTCAAACTATTGGTTGATGTTGTTATCCATAGAAATCCAAATATATCTGCTGGTTGTTGAACTCAAAACAGATGAGGTTCTTTTCCCCTCTGTGTACCCACTCACCAGGTTCCCAAAGTAGCTCAGAGGGTCCCTGGCCAGCTCTACGATGCGCTGTGTGAGGCGGCGGTTGTGGCTGATGAGGCCCGTGATGACGTTGGACAGGCGGTAGCGTGCTCGGTCCAACATAACAGTGGTGGAGGTTCTCTTTACTGGGTTGGGATACTCTGCAGGGCGACTGGAAAGAAATATACAGTAAGTATGTATTTTGATCTCTCTTATACATCTCCACCACAGTGTTTGATTCAGTGTCCTTGTGACTCATGTCACGCTTTTAGAAACATTCAAATATGGAAACATTGTGCAATTCATGACTCGTGACTTTGAATCCTTTGAGCATAAAGTGGTACTAGTTGATTATGAGGGCCAGTCTTCACTCGTCTGAGACCTTCTGTGCATGGAAGTATCATATAGAGAAGAATTCTTTTTGATGATTTGAACTCTGTACATAGTTCCTGTCTGTCTTAATAAATGCATGTGGACCAAGTACGGAGTTTGGTCTGGTAGCTCCGACATCTCTCCATATAATGCATGTGTATAGGTCCTGTTTGCATGTGTGTGTAATTCAGGACTATGTGTGTGTAATGTGAATGATAATTAGACAAAAAAACAACAACCTAGTAGATTCTGATATTCTGCATGCCTTGACTACAGTGTTACAGTTTTTTAGCATGCAATTTCAAACCCAGCCCAGCCCAGTACTTTAGTGTCTTTACACCAGCCAATCCAAACCTACTTGTGGTTTTGCTCCTGTTCCAGGTTCAGCTCTCCTTCTTCCTCTGTGCTGCTGGCAGAGCAGGAGTCGGGATCAGTTAGTAGCACAGCACCACCCTGGGGTGAGTACAGCGACACATCTGGCCGCCGCGCCGGGGAGGGAGGGGGCCCTCTTATCCCAGCAGTCTGATTAGCTGATCCTCCTCCCGCCTGGATGGGGCACACAGGTGCTTTTGGGGGACATGGTTTCCTCCTTGGCGGAGGGACTGGACGGGATGTTTTTTTCACTGATTGAGAACACGGTGAGCTGGATTTCTGTTTGTCCTCCTCTTTATCCATTTTCATGTCTATTTCCTCCTTCTCATCCTCTTTCTCTCTCTTTTCCCTGTCCTGTTTAACCTCCTCCTCTTGATGTGGGCTACGGTTGTCTTGCTCAACCCCCTCATCCAGCTGACCTGATTTACTTCCCGTTTTCTCCTCTCCTCTCTCTCCTCCCCCCTCTCTCTCAGTTTGCTTTGCAGGTCTTTGTCCCTTCTCTCTCTCCATCCCGTCTCCTACCTCTCGGTCTGCGCTTTTTTTGGACGAGGTGCGACGGAGAGGAGCAGGAGGCAGCGGGGGAGCGGCTCGGCTCTGCAGGGGGACAGGAGGCCTCGATGGAGTAAGTGATGTAGACACTGACTTCCTCTCTTCTCTCTCTCCTGCTCCTCCCTTTCCTTCCTCTTTTCTCTCAGCTGCTGGAGTCACAGAAGATGAAGTGTGAAGCGAGGGGGGAGAGGAGAAGAGGAGGCCCATCCCTGACCCTGAGCCCAGGCTGGGGGGTCGGGGTGGGGGGCGCTTGTACTTGATCTCGTGTTTGGGCGTTGTCTTAGTTTGACCTTTGACTTTAGCTGTGCTGATCTTCTGTGTGACTTCTCCATTCTGCAGGGAGGGGGTGATGTTTTGATTGGTGATGATATCAAGTTTGGAGATAGAGGACTGCTTCAGGTCTTTGTTGGGGCTCTCCGTGACTGGGTTGACATACACATACACTTTGCTGTGGTTGTGATCCAAAACCAAGTCCTGGTTCTGGGCCTGCTGGTTCAGATCAGACGTCCAGAAATCTGAAACACATGCAGTCAGTGTTTAAAAAAGAAAAGTTGCTAAGTACTCATTTCTGTTTTTATATTTTTTAATTTCTCTGTAATGGCCTGTCTCATATTTTAGGATTATACAGACACGCTGTTTTATTGTAGACTTTGGAAAACTCCTTACCACAAGGTCCCCTTACTGGAGATGTCAATATCTTTATTCCTATTAAATTTGGGAATGGCTCACTGGGCTCATACACAGAAAAAACACCCAGGCTTCCTTACTACTGTGTATTGGGCCCATTGAGCGTATGCACTACATTGGAGTAGGGACTACAAGCCTCCTACAGCTGAGCTGGTTGAGCAAATGTTCCGCTGGCCGAGCTGGCTAACTTCCTCTTGGCTCTACACATGGATGGGATAAAATAAGTGAATCCCACAACTCTTGTGTACTTTCCATATGTTACTGGACTGAATGGATTACATTCCAAAAATATAATCATCACTGTTTTACAGTTGCTGCTTTTCCGGTGAGTGTGTATGGGAAGAATGCTTTCTGGGTCAGTGTGCTTAACTTGATGAAAGATAAAGTTGCAGTACCCTGTGTGGCCACTTCACCTAAATTACTTCCCAGCTCAACCCTGTTCCTGAGGGCACTGGCTTGCTGCATTGACATTGAGTCTTGTTCTCATTGTGAGGTTGCCAGGCTACCAGTGGAGAATCTAGAAAGTCACTGCACCCAGACAAGAAGGAGTCCTGCGCAAAAATAATTACACTTCGGGCTTTGTACCAATTAAATAAGCAAAATATAACTTTGGTCATTAAAGCTGCAAGCACAACAAACTATGAGGAGCCTATTCCCCGGAGTCTTCATGTCTTTTTTTTCATCCAGCATGTTTCCTTGGTTTAGGGTGCCACCTAAATCATGGTTGCAGCTGTCCCGATGGTCCTGCTCAACATCCTGCTATTTTTCAAAGTGTACGTTCATTCTGTGTCTGTATTTTCATACATGTCGTCTTTCACTGATGTATCCTGCTTGTTGCTCCAGCAATGACCCAACTCCAATGCACTAATAATGCAGATTTATCTACCTGCACCCATTGCAGAGATGACCTCCAGCTCCTCTCTCTTCGTTGCTGTGGTAATAGCCCAGGGTAATCTCAGTGGAAGGGCCAGAATGTCCCTGTTTGGTGGATTTATTAACAAAAAGGCATCATTAAGTGTAAGCAGGGAGTTTTAATATGACATAACGCAAACTTGTCTGTGTGTGTGTGTGTGTAATGTGTGTGTGTGTGTGTGTGTGTGTGTGTGTGTGTGTGTGTGTGTGTGTGTGTGTGTGTATGTGTAAATGTGTCTCTTAGTTATGTGTCTTGGATTTTTTTATGGTGTAAATGTGTGTAGATATTGCATGTTATGGATGTTTAGTGTATGTACTGAATAAAATCTTTGTGTACGTATGTTTATAGTTTGTATTTATTGTACATACACTGTATGCATGAATGTATACTGTAAATGTTTGGCTTAAGTGTCAGGGCGTCCTCACACTCTGAGTACCTTTTGACCCCAATGTCCGGTTGGTTTGACTAGTGTGGTTGTTTCGTACTGTGCCTGGACACGCTAAATCCAGGCCAACTTGAAATAGGTGGGCCAGGGCATGGTTTGGTGGGACTCAGGCACGCTACGCATCAGTGAGGTCGCTAAACATGCCCGAAAACGGAACTGATGAACTGATGGTGTCAGAAACACCATCTTGTGGTATAGAGAGACAAAAGGGGAAAGCTTAGACAACATCAGGTTATTCATAGGCCACAGATCAGGGAACGAGAATATTCAGGCACACCTCTTCATGTCTGATTATGATTGTCTCTCTATGAATTCAGAGTAGTGTAGACAGCTGCATGATAAGGGAATGTTTTGTTTCAAGACTGTCTCCTTTTTGAGGTTGGTGGGTCTGCCACACTTTTGCCTACTTCCCAGAAAGCGAGAGAGAGAGAGACTGCAATTGTGTTTAGGCACCTGCAGCATCTTTGTTTACCTTAAAGGTTCGGTAAAATGTAATCTATATCCACAATGTTCCACTTCTGGAAATTCCACTGAATGTGACTCTTTTCAACCAGAAGTCTGTTTCCTTCTGCTTTCTTTGTATTGAAATTTTAAACTCCAGTGGATTTATAAGGACTGGTTACCTGGTCCTCAGATCTCTGCAGGGTAAATCCAGACAGCTAGTTAGACAATCTGTCCAATCTGAGTTTTCTGTTGCACGACTAAAGCAACTTATAACGTACACATGTTCCACCAAAACAAGTTCCTTCCAGTGGCGATTTTGCAGCTGCACCGTTGGGCGCTTAGCGTCACCCAAGATGTGATTGGTTTAAAGAACTGCCAACATACCAGAGCACGGTTTTCTCCCATCCCAGAATGCTGTGTGGACTAGCCATACCCTCCTCCGTAGCGCTGTGAGGGAAGGTCTGGCAATGCAAGACTAAGCTTAACATAATGGCCCTAGCGTGGGTTTGAATACGCCTTCAGAAGGACAGGAACTTCGGAGAGTTGGGACAGCATTGCCCAATAACACATCATGGTTAAACTATACTGCCTGCTCAAAGGGGCTCTAAGCGATGTCACGCGTGTTGTAACATAGAGCAAACATACAGCTGCCTGTCTCCAGAACACACTGTAAAAAAAACTTAGTCTCTGTAGACAGCCCAGGGTCTACAAACGGCAACAAAAACTAACTGCACCCACCTTCAACACGAAGCATACACACTCAGAGTTCCAGCGCTCCAGCCAATAACAGACAAGAAGGATTTGGGGGTGGGGGTGGGAAGCACAGAAGGGAGGGGGAGGGGACAGGATGAGGAGGAGGAGGAGGGGGGAGCAAGGTAGTTTTATTTGGTTCGAAAATACTTCAAACGTCAACAAGAAGTAACGTCACTTGATAGAAAGAGCACCTTTAATTTTCTCCTCAATTAAGAGTAAGTAATTAAGTAATTGGATTAAGTAATCAAAGTCTCTTGTACCTTCATCACGTATGGAAATACTGCTCCTGAGTTGTTTCTTAACAATCTGGCCCTGAATGTTTTTAAACCGTCTCTGATGTTTTATTGCAGTGGGAGGGCAGGCCAGGGGTAGCGGGGAGGGGCGACAATTAAGATTGTGCACGGTTCAAGGCAACAAAAAGCGTGAGTACACCCTTAATGTGCACTTGTATGCACTTGCACTTGTGCTCACAAATCGTGTTTGTTATTTTAGTGGGCGTGTAATGTTTTTTGTGTACTGTATATGTACAGTATGTGCATGTGTCCATATGTGTGTGCAGTGTATGTGTATTACCTGCTGGCACAGTAGAAGGAGATCAATTTGAAGATGTCATCAAAAACCAGAGAGGAACCATCTAAGTGGAGAACTGTGACAGAAAACAATGTAAGAATGAATAGCTAACTGCTCTGCTTTCTATGCTCTGGTAAGCAAATCCACCCTGTGGAGTTTTAACAGTAGCTCTCTGAGGTATGAAGCTAGGTCAGTGTGTGGCACATACATGTCTTGTGTTGTTTGACCGTCAGGTTGTGAACAAGCGGCGCCCCCTGATCATCGGGCAGCCGCACCGACAGTGTCATGTCCTTGTCCTCTGTGCTGTTTAACAGGAATGCCTGCAAGGGTCAACATGTGGTCACAACTCTGTGAGGTCAGAATGGAGAACATGTACAGTAAAATGCTGAGTCAAGACTTACACAAACACACACAGTATGCAAACATAAACTACATAAACCACAAACATACAGTAAATCCATTATTTAAGACAACAATTTCAGAAAAAGCGGTTTTATAGCTTCATATGCCACGGGTTGAGCAACAGCAAAATATTACACACACTACTACAGCCTGTATTAGTCTGTATATTGATTGACTATTTAGGTTTTAAAAGCAGATTTTATTCTTTTTGCAGATCCCATAGCTTCCTATAATTTCCCAGAAAGAATTTATTTACACTGTGAATTCATAGAAAGAGTCCTGGAAAAGATGACGTCATTGTGGAAAAATTAGACACTGTTCAGATGAATTGTTACGCAATCTAATCTTTTAGTGCACAGAAGGTCATCCAAAGATGGAAAGTTTACAGTCAAGCATATGAAATCAGAGTTTTCCATATTACATGACTCAAATGAATAGTTTGAGGTGTTATAAAATGCTAAAATTTGCTTTCTTTTACCGAGATCGAGATAAAAGGATTGATATAAATCTACAACGTGCATTAAGTATGGAGCCACAATGCAGCGTGAGGAGACCATAGACAGTTAAAGATATGGACCAACAGATCCCGTTGCTCTGGAAGGAGACCAGTGAAGGATATAAGAAACACTTTTCTGGTGATGCTGAGTGTTACTGTGCTGCCTTGAACTGTGCTTGAAGATGTACATGTGACGTGACCAACCTGTCTGAAAGTTGTAAGTCTTCTGGTAGCTGTGCAAGAGAAATCTCAATCATTCCCAATCAGCAGAGACAGAGAGCGTAGGTATATGTTAGGAGATAACATAGGCACAGGCTAATTATTGCTAACTAAAATGCTAGTTGACATTAATAATTACACCAAAACAACTAATGGAAGTTGAAACTGTCTGCAAGCTTCTCCTGACAATACAAAGATTTGTAGTGTTTCTTTAGAAATAAACAACGTACATATAGAATCTTTAAATGCTTCAGATGTAAAGTTATTCACTGCCAAAGTGGCCCCAAAATGGATGCAGACAATGGAGTGCTTTGTAGCATTAAAATGGAGCAATAGGCGCTACGCTTCGTGAACGCACACTTACCTCATTGGAGGTTTACAAGCTACAAGCTTAGCTTAGCATAAAGACCTGAAATAAGGGAAAACAGCTCGCCTAGCTCTGTCCCAAATTTAAAAAGTACAACGACCAATATCCAACATTTGTGAAGCCCACTGTTGTTGCTGTTGCATGTTTTATCTTGTTTATTTAATCTGTGCACAAACAGAAAAAAATGCAATTTGTGGTTTAAGAAGAAGTTAAAGGGGTGCTATGCAGTTTTGGCCATGTCTTTGTCAGGTTTCTCTATAGAGCCCCCCCTTCAGCTTCAGAATTTGGCAGCTCCTATGTTTACTTGTGTCTGACGTCTGCTCGGTCAGTCTGCTGTGTCCTCTTTTTCTGTTCCTCCGACAATGCTTTCCTAGCTTAGATATAGATTTTTTATTTAAACTCTATTTGAAAGATTTGAGGTAAAAACAATGGGTAAATGTGTGCGTGTCTCACCCCGGCCTTCTCTTTCTCCATGACACTTGTGCTTTGGTCTTGGCTGAGTCCTTTGGGCTGCCACACCGAGACGCTCCAAACCAGCCGATCTATGGGACTCAGGAACGGAGGAGTTGGAGAAGATGGCGGGATAACAGGTGAAGGAGGAGGAGGAGGAGATGAGGAGGAGGATGAGGGTAACGGAGGAGTAAGAGGAGGAGGAGGAGGAGTGAAAGAGGGATCAGAGGAGACAGTTGGTTGGAGAGAAAGCAGTGGAGAAGGAGATACCGGAGTAGGGGAGAGAGGAGGGGGAAGAGATGGGGGAGGAGG
>NC_048426.1:22188489-22245838 GCF_013103735.1 Etheostoma cragini | reverse complement strand
AGCATCAGTAGTGCAGTGGAATCTCATTTTGACATAAGCTGAGTGGATAAAGCTTGTGTTATTCTATATTTTTCTTGGAGGCCGTTTTTAGCTTCTAGTCAAATCTGTCTTGAGTGATCTAATCACAAGTGGACAGCTCTAAGCATCTGGCAGTAAGATGTGTTTCTACATGAGTCTTGAGTGACTATTTGTAAACACTTACATCATTTCCGTTTGCACATAGACTGGAAGTGTGTGTATTAATGTCACTCTCACAGAAATGTGCAATGACTGAAAGTGCGTGGTTTCTGTCTCCTCCAAGAGGAATTGTAAGTAATGACAATTCTGTTGGTGTGTGCACATGACACAAGCCTTCACCCTCAACCCTCCCCCACGCAGGTACTAGTAGTCAAGGAGGACATGGAGGATTAAAAAAACATGAAGGACCCTTCAGATGAGGTAATTAATTAATTAATTAATTTGAGTTTCTGCGTGCCGGACGACACCAATTGTTAGACACAGCCATGTTAAAAAATACAGAGAGAGTAGTGTGGAGCTGATAGTCTTAAAATAAGCCTTGTAACAACTCATTTGGCATCGTTGGACTGTTACGGACGTTTATTATTAAAAAAAACTAACAAACTAAAGCTTTAACTAAAGAGCGCTGCGTAGAGACTGTATGCTGAAATAAGGATGTCTACTGACGGAGCCGAGACCTGTGCAAAAGAGGAAGACGTTATTAAAAACTCAGTATGGTTGGAGCTTCTAATTTAATCTCCAAGGATTGAAGTTTAGTTTTAGTTTTGGTTTAATGTTTGCTTATTGGAGTCGTGATACCCAACATTTCCTTATTTTGCTGCTTTATAATAAAAGCGTTTAAATAACAAAATAATGTGGAACTTTTTTAATAAAGAATTTATAGGAAATGAATCCGTTCCTCAGCCTCAGCTTCTAAAATGCAATCAGCAGACGATGCGACGTAAAAGCAGGAATGTCTGTATAATATCCTACTTGTTTGTAAATTCGGCGCCGTTTTTAGAAACTAAAAATGAGGTTATTGTATACTGGTTGCTGCCTTTTCCAGGCAAACACGGGGCACAGCGCTCCAGACAGAAGAACACACAGCTCTATTGTAATGCAGCCTTTACTCCCATGATGAAGGTTCGTCACTTTGTAACACGTTGTAGTGCTCGTCTAGCTGCTAGCGGGGCACTCCCTCGTACTCTGCTTCTGACTGGGTCTTTTCACTTAGTTTCAGGACAGTTATCTAATGAAGCATTCTCAGTTATTGTTGCAGCATGCAGCTACAGTTTGTTAGCGGTATTAGCTTATTAGTGATGTTAGCAGTGATGTTAGCATGCTAACACAATTGCGCTAAAAATGTGTATTGTTTCAGTATTTAGGTACTTATTATTAAGTGTATATTTGTGCTCTGCTTTGCAGTTTCGCACTTTATTTCATTTATCTCTTAAAATGCAGCACTGCCTTTTAGGGATGCTACATAAGATTAAGCAAGTCCCATCAGTATTGGCTTAAAAGTTGACAATTAAAAAAGTGTGCACCGGATACAATTTGGGATGAAATCGCGATGCACCTTTGTCTAGGTAAAGTCCCATTTATGTATAAATAATTAGTACAGGTCAAATGCCTGTCTTGTAATATGAAATACTGTGACTAATACTTTGTGACCAATAATTTTTGATCTAAATTGAATCCTTCTTTCTAAACTGTTTCGTAAGTGCCTTTTTTCATCTCCACTGCTATCCGTGACCATTTAGATTACTATGGAGGCAGATGTGTGGAGCATGGAGGAGGAAGAGCCACACTAGCTCCCAAATTCCAACAAATCAAATGTTTTGGTGACACGCAACAGAGATGGACAACTTGATAAGACACACAGGAAATATGCGCGGTCGCTATGAAGTGTTATGAATAGGGGTGAATCGTATCTTTTTGGTAGTTTCGTTCTACAGTAGCCTATGTATCTTTCATGTACCGACCGGATTGTTGACAATGCAACAAGATGCATTTCACATCACCTCAGTGATGGAGATGCACATCCTTACTGCCTGTTCCTTTCCTTTTGAGTGAGACGGACGGAGTGTTTGTACGTAACTGAATTGCTGAGCAGTGAAGGCATCACAACAGTTTTTCGAGGAACTCATGAATCAGATATATCAGGGTATCAGGACATACAGAGTATCCTTATTCTTATTCTTTATCTGGTCAGAATGCATAGCTGCTGGGCTAGTGACTGTTGGTTACTTCAGAAACAATTGTTAGCAATGGACACTGGAAGAGGAAGCAGTGTGGTTATGTGGGGATTAGCTCATGAGTAATGGCATCAGCAAGAGAAAGAGGATACAGTTAGGGGAGTTTGACAATGATGTCATATTGAGTGTAAAATGCTACAGAATTTGCTACCTTTTTCTGCAGTAGCAATAACGCAACGACTGGCAACCAACAAACTTTACTTACTACTTCAAAGAACACCACTCTTGTGTTCTGATGCTTTTACCTTGTACATCTCAGAGGTGTGACAAAACATTATATAATCATTTGATTTCTGAGCCAGTCCTAGAGGCAGAAATGTTAACTTTCAAAGAGAAAGAAAGACACCTTATGACCATGTGAACATGTATCAACCTGTATCAATACTGTGATATTAAATGGACCATAGGTCGGCTGTTGCAACCAGGTCTCACTGCAGTTCGGGAAATGGTCACCTTATTTTGATCTATTGATTCGTCAACAGGGACACGATTTTCTTGTTTATTTCGTGGGACGCAACAAGGGAGAAACGGCACACGTGGTAGATGGTGACAACAACGGCCGCCAGGACACGATCCGGGGCCTCTGGGGGACGCAACAACGGGGAAAATGAAACGCCACACGCCGGCAACAACAATGGAATGGATGTGGTTAGGAAAAAAAACAACAGGGAAAGGAAGTGTCACACGGACGAGACGGCAACAACAACGGGACAGTTCTGGGACACGCGGTCCCCAGTCTCCGGGGTGAAAGTCCTGTGTTGTTTGACTCATCCACTCCCCCCCCCCCCCACCACCAAAAACTGCTGCATGTCATCCCCCCTCTCTCGGTTTTCCAGATATGTCTGGCAACCCGGCCTGGTTGTCAAACTGGGCAGTGGACAACAACAGAAAAGATAGTATTTCATCTTAGCATGTTTAATATCTGATGATTCAGGCGTCTGATGATTGGGGTCATTTTTGGTTTTAGTACAGTACTATATTACCTTTTGGACCTTTGAGTAAGGGATCTGAACACCTCATCCATCCAACACCCCTGACTTTGCTTGACATAACGTGACCTTTAAGATAATCACATTCTCATGAAAGTAAGCAACAAGCAACCCAATCCTGGCACTCCCTTCTAATTTTTTATTTGACAAACTTATTCTACTTAAAGTAGAAAATAAGACAATGCTCATCAAAGGCAACAGCAGCCTATATGAGCTTAAACTAACAAAAGTCCAACAAGTAAGACTCAAGTTCAAAGGATCCTAAATCACATTATCACCAAAACAAAGTCTAAAGTTGGACAAAAGAGTAACATTCAAACTCTTTCAAATGAAACATGCTCACACATTCCCATCTGCCTTGTAACGGTCTGATCTGCCTTTTTCATTGGCGGTAGCAACATTCAACCACTTACATTTTCCCATACAAGTTGGATTAAAAGAAACTCCAAACGTCAGCATTTCTGTAACAAAATGGTGAGCACTCTTAGCGTAGTGCAGCTCATTTATTAGAAATCTGATTAGACGAGTCACCCTGAAATCAGGATCTGGTACTTCACAAACTCTGAGAGGATAGTGACCTAAATATTAGTCAGTGAGTAATCACAACTGTTTTTCCTGCTCTGGCTGTTTAACTTTCAACCCCCAACTACCTCTCCCCTCCATGACAGTTCCAACCCCCCCCCCCTGTCTAAACACAGTACAGTTCCTGCACTGTATTTTCACACAGCTACATTATGACAGACCCCTCACACACTCACCCTGCGTCCTGGGGAACAACGCTGGCTTCCATCATATTTCTACAGATTGAGTGGTCGACTGCTCTATGTCACTCTTTCTCTCTCTCAACTCCATTGAAAACCCCGCCTATACTCTGCCCCCCCTTTTTCTTCCTCTTGTTGATCGGAGCAGGACTGAATAAGGAAAAACTAAAAGGCAAGAGGAATATGTGTCTCTATGTCAGCCCGCCCCTCTGTTCCTGCCTCTTACTTCCTGAGCTGATCATTAGGCAGGAAGAGACCAAGCTCTTTGGTCAGACTTCCCCTGCTCTTTTTTTGACATACTCTCTTACAACTTCTGCCTTGTGCATTTATGATTTCAGGTTCTACTGTTGACAGTCCTGGTTAATGTTGTAACTCTTTTTCCATTCCATTTCTTGCCTATTCAAACAGGATTACACACACCTTTAAATCTGAAAAATACAGCCCTGCTCAACTTTTGTATATGTGGATTCTCATTAGGCTCCTCCTTCCATTTCCTTTCCCCCCTCCCCTTTCCTTTAAAGATTTCCAGATGCTCCCCCCGTTCAGACTGTGGAATGTACAACTTTGTGTTTCCCACAAGCTTCACTCTTTTTTCCTCTTCTCACCCTGCCCCCTTTATACCTCCCACGTTTTTACATTCACAATTAAAACCCACTGCTTTTAGTTGTCTTGTCTTCCCACCTCCTATCATGTGTAATGATTTTATTTTTTTAACCTTCTCAATGTTTTACTGTCTTGATCCACTGTTGGAGTTGATATGCTGATGTGCAGTTTTGCACTTGGCTTTTCTACCCTCAGAATCAGGACAAAACTTAAAATATACAACAAAAACCCTCAAAACTAAAGAAAACAAAATCTGAATATTGCCACAAACTATAGTTATTCAGAAACTCACATAAGTTCAATTCTAACAGTTTACAAAAGCATGGTGTAAAGGCTGCTATCTCCCATTGGTTACTTCATATTTGCATTAATTGTGAAGACTACAGATGCTAAGGTGTGTGGACATGCATACGTGGTCAAAGACACACACAAATACAAAGCCATGCATTCACAATGCAGCCAAGTGTGATGACTGTGCAGCTGCTTCCTGTTTGAACATAGATGTTTGAGAGTGCAAACATTGCTGCACACATGAATGTGACCGTTAGGTTTGCCCAGCAGGCAGCAACCACTGGAGGGAGCTGTGGTACAGAGCATTACACACCATCGTCACAGTAGTGGTAGCCATGGTGCTGGACTATTATAGAACAAAGCCCATTACACGCAATGAAACATGGTTGGTGCTGTTCTAGGCAGTGTTGCATCACTAACCATGCCATCAGGAGGGAACTTGGATCATTAAAATATCATAGTGTGGGCACAGTTGTTCACAGAAATGCTCATCTAGACTGGCTCAGAATATAGGTGTAGCTTATAATGGTGCATGCACAACAAATGTGACCCAACCAAAGCCTGACTTCAATAAATAAAGATGTATTAATTGATTTTTCGGGCCACTGGAGGGTTGTGAAAGTAGCTGAAAACCACTGGTGGAATGTAACTAAGTACATTTACTCAAGTGCTGTACTCAAGTAAAAATGTAAGGTACTTGGACTTTACTCAAGTCTTCTCTTTTCACGCCGCTTTTCTAATTCGCTTTTTCTAATTCATCATAATATTTTTAGCTGTCTCCAACCCTGGAGGACACACTTTAGGAGATTTTTTAGGAGACACATATTTCAGAGGCATATTTGAAGGATTTACTCATAATAAAAAATCAGTTATTAAATGAACAATTATTGAAAGAAAAACATTGTCTATGTAATTTTCCCATTACATTCCTCACTTTTTACTCCACTACATTCATCTGACAGCTTTAGTTACTAATTACTTTACAAATTCAGATGTTTTTCCCACAACATCGCTTAGAGCACCTCAGACTAGTTTTGACGAAAGACGGAAATATTCATAAGTGCAGCTTTAACGCTGCATTCATTATTTTTCCTGGCCACGTAGGTGCAGTAGAACAACACCATTGTGACCATTATTATCACATCATGAAGTTGTTATCGTGAACACGTTAAAGGAACACGCCACCGTTTGTTGAAATGGGGCTTAGGCCAACACATTTTTTGTCTTTTAGTCCGGTGCAACACATACAGCGCCACCGCTAGTTAGCTTAGCATAGTGAATGGAATCCTATGTTGCCGGTTAGCATGTTGTGAGTAAAAGTGAGCCAACAAAAAAACAAGAACAACCTAATTACTTCTTGTGGCCTGCGTATTCACAACGAGTACAAATAGCTATACAGATTAAGACTGGACTATTTCCTAGGCAGATGTTGATTTGGGACTATATTTGGTAGAAGCACCGTCCCAAATCATTATCAGCCTAGTGGTGGCACTGCCGGTGTTGCATCGGATTTCACGAATGCATGCACTGAGACAAAAAATGTAAAATGTGTTCCTTTAACATACAGTTGCCTATTGCCAATTCCACCAGCAACATTAGCATTCATTTGGAGTTTTGTTTGCATCCAACCATTTAATACAAGTCCAATGCTGACTCTTCTTTTGAATCTGTTTTGGTCAGAAAATCATCTGTTGCTTTAGCTGGTAACCTGGGACCGGACCCAAATGGAATCTGCAAATTCTAGTTTTTTTCTGCCGAATTTAGCAGACTGTTTTCCTGCTTGGTGTGGAGATGTTCCAACATTCAGAGTTTTGATTTAGTTAGTTAAATTTGTTTAAAATCTGCAAAGAAGTCTGAGTCTGCCTTTCCGTATGAGGAACATTACACACAGTTTTTGGATTCATTTTCAACATTAAAACATGACATACTAAGTAGGACAATATGACCAAATTCTTTCAGCCAGTTAAGCAAGTTTGCTCATCCATAACAGTCATCGCAAAATAGCAGGTATAAAAAGATCAAATGTCCTATGAAACTTTATTATCGTTTCCTTAATGTTCTATATTTCACTCGACATTTTTGTTAGATTGGCGCTCTACTTGGCAAGCTCACTGCACTTACTGTGAAAATGTCATTTGTGTTATTTGTGTCAGCTACAGGCCACCATATGCTGTGCCAGAAACCTACTGTGGTGCTTCTGAATTCATTCCTAGCCAGTACTTTGTCTTTTATCTGCTTTCTGAAGACAGTCACTCTTTTCGGTTTTAGCTGAAATACACACTGAACATTTGGTTTAGCTGATTTATTTGTTTACCAGGAGCTGGCGGTGGGATTCGACTGTCTTTTATTCCTCACTGATGAATAAATGAGGAGCAGTGAATGAGCGGAGCAGCTGCCTCTTCATACAACATGAGGTTTTTTTTCCCTGAGAAGAAAGAAGGAGATAATAAAAGGGAAGCCACATACTGTACCATTTACATACACATATTTAACAAAAACAATTTCACATACAGTACATACGGAAATGTTTTGCGTTAAAAACACAAGTGATTTCCTCTTTTTCAGACTACTGAAGACAATTTCCTTATTACATGCGCTAATGACGTGTATTTTGTAGATTTTTTCTTTTTCAGTAGCATATCTACATTTACACTGAGGACAGAGTGGTGCTCAGATTGCAATTAATACAGAAAATAGACTAAAAGGACATCTAACAGGATGTGCTGGGATAAGCCTGACTTTGTGCCGAATATTAGGACATCTAGAGAAGATTGTGATTGTTTTAAAGAAATTGAAGCCCAAACATGTTTTCACATAGCCCAGAATGATCAGCGGTGTAACCAGAACATACTCCACATTGTTGTGAAGATATGTCTGGCAATGCAAGACCACATTGAGAGTGTCAAGTTTGGGTAGGTTTTGGCACAAAACAACTTTTTGCAGAAATTTTGCAGTTTGGATCATAATGAGAAAGACATGATTTGCATTTGCCCAAATTCCAGATGGCCAGTCTGTCACTGCCCATGACGATTGGGATTCTTTAAAAGAAATACCAATAAACCAGAGCAGGTTTTTTCCCAAAATGCTGTGTGGACTAGCCAGACCTTCCTCCGCAGCGCTGTGGAGGAAGATCTGACAAAGCGAGACTAACATTAAAGCAAAAAGCGCAATTTCTTGTTTTATGTACATTAATGTATATAACTGCTCCCATTATGATGTCCTGGAAGCTTTTTGTCAGCAGCACACAGCCTATACAGATTCATGTCTATGACATTTTATACAAAACAATAAATGTGTTGAAATGTCGTTTTCGTGTTGACCATATTTTGCCTACCACTTCAATAGAAAAAACCTGCACAGTTATTAATATTGTCTCTCTTTAAACCTAAAAGTTATCTAAATTATTTAACAACTTTGGGTTTTTGTGACACGATGATTTGGGGTGGGAATCACCAGAGGCTTCACAATAAGATATCATCACAATTGTTATGTCACAATACAATATTATTGCAATATATTGCAATTTATTATCTTTTTACAACTTCAAATTTTTCCCAATTTCAAATTATGTCCCCAAAAAGGAAACTTTGTCAGCTCACAGCTGTTGGTCTGATCAAACACAACATGCTCAGCTGTCAGTGTGGACATAAAAAATCCAGCCACAGACTTTCAGACTAACTCACTGTTTTTCTTTCAGACAGTGTATTTTCTACAATGTTGATTGAGATCCATTTCCCCTGCTCTGCTTGTGTCTCTCTGTCTAGCCTGTCTGTCTTACCTTTCCAACACACACATGAATTCACACACACATACTTGCATGCACATACACGCACGCACACACAAGCGCACACACGAGCACACGCACACACAGAGTGAACACCACTTGAGCTCTCATAGCAAACAGGCATAATAAAGGGGAGTCTGAGTCATTCTTTGTCTCTGTCAATCACAAAGAATAACAATGAAGAGACTGGCCCAATTTTAAGACCGATGTACAGCTCCAGAAACCCTGGAGTTCCAGACATTTATTCTTTTTTTCCCCCTTTCCGTGTGTGCCTGATTGTGTGTAAGAAGTCAAGACAGCCAAAATCACCATGAACCTCGAAATGTTATTTTTGCCCGCCTTCACTGTGAAGCGATTGCTGCAACACGCGGCCGGCGCTGATGCTACCCGCCCGGTAGGAACGCGTTATCATGAGGTGGACGGGTGCACTCTTTGCCTGCCAAGACAGCTGAATAGCAAAGGATTATTTAAAGCAGGATTGTGACTCTGTGATTGGCCCTTGTGATGTGGTATGATTCTGATTGGTTAAGCAGGCAGGTGAATACCTCCACCAGCTGATTCTGTTTAGGAAGAGAGCATTGATTAAATTAGGTATTCCTGAAAGAATTTACGCTGAGCTACATTTCAATCAGGAGACACTAGACATGTGACAATTATACGCGTCAAAGTATATTTATTAAGATGACACCTGAACTTCTTAGCCGTGCGCCGATTACGCTGAGCTACATAACATGGGCGCCGAAGTAAAATAGCTGCACTATGCTGCTATACGCAATGCTTACACACATGATGTGTTGCAATAAAGTCTTTGTGTAGACCACATTTTGCCTACCAGTGCAATGGACCTTTTTCACAGCAGACATTTGGACTGGTCATAGTAAGAAAAGCATAGCTGGAATTGAAGCATGGATAGTTTTGACACAAAATAAATCCCAGAAAAAGTGATTTTTTTTTCATCATATGGGCACTTTAAATAATTTCACATGTACTGCTGTATTCTAAAGACAATGTATTTCATGCAACATGCAAGGCTTTTATGTCCTATTTTGGATTAGACATCTTTTATTCATACGGGAGGGTTTATGTAGTATATGATTTCTTTGTTAAGTGTGTTTCTTTTACATTGTTTAATGTCTGAGTCTATTCCCTGTATCGATTTCTGTCCATATGTTTAGTTTTTTGTTCTGGTGTGTGTTGTTTTGCCCTTGAAAATCAAGAAAAATAGGCTATCTATGTTAAAAATAAATTTTTCATAAATGTTTATGTAGAAACAAAGAATTACTCAACAAATATACTATATCTAAATCTGATTTTATCTGTCTGATTAATCCAGTATTGTTTGGGTTTTCATTTTGGAAGTTTCTATTTTTCTACAGTTCCAGATTTAAATCAGAAATGTCTAAATGTCGTCTTCTATTATCGACATGAATACATTTACAGGACTGTGTAGCCTTGGCAGAGGTGTGCAGTCTCCTACTGTATGCTGCTATGTTTCAAGGGATTGACAAAAGATCAATTTATCAATGTGTCAATCAAACAAGGTGCAGCATGGTGACACCTACTTCCTTGGATTTGTTTCATTTTTGTTTCTGTTTTCCGTTTTTTTTTTCTTTCCCAAACATGGTGACTGCTGTTTAGGCAAACTACTCTGTTCTTCCTTTTCTGGTTATTCTAAACCAAACAGAGGACAGTGTTTGGTACAGAAAATGTAAAAACAAGCTGTTATGTCATTTAGATATATATGAGCAAAATAATTTACATTATGAGACTGCTGATCATTATATTATGAACCGGTAACATCTCTTACTGTAATGATAATAAAATAAAGCTTGCTTTTCCACACTGCTCTCTTTGATCAAATGATGTTGCTGATGACAACGCTTTTAAATTGCACTACAGTATGCGAATACCCATTGTTGCTTTTTCTTTCTCGGGCTCTCTCACTCTACCTGCCGCCTCCACAGTGATGCGTGTTGCATTAGCGCTGAGGTGAAGAGTGGGAGGAATAGGGCAAACTGAGAGGGCTACAAGAGGGATGGAGAGAGCCAGAGAAGACAAGAGTGTGTGGGAGACTGAAAATGGATATGTGGGATGATAGATAGATAGATAGATAGATAGATAGATAGATAGATAGATAGATAGATAGATAGATAGACAGATGGATGGATGGATGGATGGATAGACCTCCTTTATGTTCCTCTTCTCTATTACCTTGTTTCTAAAATGTCTATGGTTGATTTCCCAAGTGAATTCAGTCAGGTCAAACTAAATGTAGAAAGGAGTGAGAGAAGTTGGAGACAGAAAGATAGCAATACATACAGATGGAGAGAGATGAGAAAGAGAGATGAGATGGAGGAAGAGAGATGAGATGGAGGAAGAGAGAAAGGGGAAGCAGCTGGAGAGGAGAAGTTGGTCTCTTTGCAGCTCCAAAGCTCTTAAAGCCCCGAAGCTGTGTGGAGTGTAAATGGGAGGGAAGAGAGAGAGAAAGATAGATAGATAGAGGAAGAGAAGGAGAGAGCGAGAGGTAGAGGGAGGCTGGATGAGGAAAAGAAAAGCTAGAAGGGAGGGAGAAGGAAAGGGAGAGGAGGAGGGTTTGCGTTGGTGTGTTGGTTGGCAGAGAGAGTGCTTGTCAAAAAAATCTTCTTCTGACAGAAGGCATGATTCACAGCAGAGAGAGAGGGAGAGGGGGAGACAAGCGTCAGAAAAAGCAAAAAACGGCAGCGATAAAGAGAGAGGGAGAGAGAAAAACGACAGGGGCAGAGATGCCGGTAAGAAAAACAAATGAGGATGCTTATTTGAGGCAGAATGACAAGACATTTACAGGATGGGACGGAGATCGACGGACTGGATTGACTGATGCCTTTTAATGACTGTGACCATGTTGATAAGGTTCTGGCTTTTCTATTGATTGGGGGGGGGGGGGGGAATAGAGCAGGTGGCAGCAGCGGTGATGACAGAGAGAGAGAGAGAGGGAGAGGAGAGAGGATGCTTAAGAATGAAGGGACACTGAAAAGAAAGGGGAAAAGATAGGGAGACTGGGAATGATTCTCAATTATCAATAGGCTCCTTTGATGGAGTACCAACTAATTTGGCGTCACTAATGCATGCAAATTAGACAGATCTGACTTTTTGGTGTGACATTTGAGATGGATGTCAGCATGGATATTCCAGGACTACTCTGGAAAGCTTTCTAAAGATGTTTTTAGATAATTCAATGTCAATCTGTTTTTTTCTTTATGTGAGAAAAATAAGTCTGAATGGAGTTTTCAAACCAGTAAATTATTATTCATTCCTCTTTTAACTTTGATTCCCCTCTGAACTGGTTCAAGTGTGGTGAAACCAGTCAGTGTCGTCTTGAGGTTGCCAGATCTCAGTATGCGTGGTTGATGACTTGCCTCTGTGGTCACACTGTGTTTTAAATGCCATTTTCTTGTTTCCTTGAGCTAATTTTTGAGCTAATCATCATACTAAGTACTGCTGTTATGCACAAAGATGGAGATGGAGTTAGCGGGCTAACTGCTGTAGATGAACCAGTTTGGTACATTTAAAGCAGGACATCAAATCAAATTTTCACCAAAGAAAATTGAAGAAGGGAATACCTTTGAAGGACTATTGACGTCATCTTGACATTATTTTTGACACCAAATTTGCATTGGGCTTTAAGGCTGCTTGGGTCAGGCTGTTGCATCTTTCCCACTTTAAAATGGTTGCTGAGTGGCCTGTTGTTGTGTTGGATATGGACAGTTTTTTCACCATTTAGATAGAAAACTACTGGTATTATGTCTTAAGATATAACTTCTACAAATTGACAAAAGGGATTTGCCAACAAAGGCTTCAGTATTTTGCTTGGTCTTAAGCTCATCTTGAGAAGGAAAAGTTCTACGTAAAGTACATTTGAGTGTATACATTTAAAATTTCGAGATGAAATGGTTTTCTACTTTTACTACCTTATATGGGTCAAGCTCCTAACAACTCCTGGGTGGATCCTACAAGTCCATTGCAACCATTGCAATTCCATTGCAACCAAATTGTGTCTTTTGTTAGAACCCCACATTTCAAGTTTGTCACCCTAGCTTTCTATGTCCCGCCCAATCTGATATAACTCTGATGACATCATCAGGGTTATTTTCTCAGAGAAGTTAATTTAGAGCCACAGAGGACATTATAGACTACTGTACAACTGATTTCACAAGTTGAGTTTTACTTCTGTGAGACGTAAACTGAGCTTTGTCTATAAAATTGGTGAAGTGGACCTTTAATTGGATATTTCAGTGATTTTTAACTCATTTTATACTGAATATTTTAATGTCCACTCACTTAAATATTTATGGAAAGACTTTTTTAAAGCGGCCTTCCTTTCAAATCTTTTGTTTTTTGCTTTGTTTTCCACAGACAGACGATGGTAATCAACAAATTCTGTCAGAATGAAAGGAGAAGATTTGTGTTCAGCCTTTCTGTCGCTTTGTGTCTGACTGACTAATGCTCCACTGGAAAAAGACTTCATTGGCTCTGAACAGACAGCCAGAACAATGAACACCTAAAATGAAAACAAATGCGGACATGTTGGGAAGAGCGTGGGAGAGAAGATGAGCGAAGAGCAGTAAACCTTTGGATGTAAAAACTGGACATATTTTGTCTTATATTTTCATGTTTTTCTTCTAAATCTGGTTGGAGTATTATCTTGTTTACATTGTTTTTATGTCATGAAACTTTTGACAAGCAGTTTTTTTGCAGCACTGCCATACTTTGATCAAAATGTAGTCCTGTCAACAAATATGCTTCAGTATTTTACCATAAAAGAAAAAGCATTTCTCTTTTGCCATGGCCCTCTCAAAACCAGCTGCCATGCATCTTGCACATATTGAAATTTATTTTGCAAGCTACATTTTTCAGAATTAGTAAAATTAACAAATTCACAATTCACTCTTCAAATTTCAACCGTGCCTCCCACCGGTCCCTCCCACCGTCAGCCATCCGACCAATCATGGGTAAGCCTCTTAGCCGTCCCGGGTGTTTCAGGAAGAGCTCCTGCTGCCTGGAGAAACATGGAGCTGGGGATGGGGGATTGGGAGGGAGGGCTGGGGGAGTGGAAGGGGGATACGGAGACGGCTACATTCCCCAACGATCCATATACGATACCATGTGCATCAATCAACAGATTGACAGCCATCACCATCACCCTGGAGGGTCCGTTAGGCGAGACGGTGGATGTGAGGGGAGTTTTAGCTACTCTGCAAGCGGCTCCCTAAGGGTAAGCAGGTCTCCAGCTGACATGTTCGATTCACAGCCCCGCTCTCTAACTCCGAACCCCTCGTTTGTTCGACGACTGGATGAAAGAGCCATCTTTGATTCATTGAAGCTTGGCGGTCAGGATGTGGATGGTGGTGGCTGCCACTCGCCAGGATGTATCAACAGATCAGTTTCTCCCTCTGTGTCATCATTCTCGGCACCAGGAGTGTCCTCCTCCTCATCCAAGAAACACCACCATCCCCACCACCATCAACATGGAGACAGTACAAAGAGCAGAGATGGCCGACATTCCTGGAAAGTCTTTACACCTCCAAAACACCTGGAGTGTCTGGAGCTTACTACAGCCGAAATGATGGACAGAGGAGGGGGATATCTGAACCCAGGACA
The DNA here is from genome assembly GCF_013103735.1 of Etheostoma cragini. NCBI lineage: Eukaryota > Metazoa > Chordata > Actinopteri > Perciformes > Percidae > Etheostoma > Etheostoma cragini. The sequence continues at coordinate 22,231,521 of NC_048426.1, read as the reverse complement.
CTACCCTCACCCTGGGGGCCAGTCCTCCTCTCTTACCTCCCCCCTCATTTCCCCATTCTCCGGCTCACCTCTTTCCTCGGGTTACCATACTCCGGTTTTTTTCTCCCCTGCCAAGCCTCGCCCCAGTCAGTCTCAGAGTTTGCGATGTTCCCCTCCCCAGGTCATCCAGCCAAGGCATTACTCCCAAACCCAGAGTCTCAGGCTGTCACCACCCCAGGAGCTTAGACGATCTCCCTACCGTGCCCCACTGGTCCAACTGTCTGCTCATGACCTCGAGCAGGAAATGAGGGACAGAGGAGGAGGATGGGGCCGGAGTGAGCGAGAAAGAGAGTGGGAGAGAGAGAGGGAAAGGGAGATGGAGCGAGGGTGGGCCCAGCGAGAGTGGGAAAGAGAAAGGGAGAGGGGGAGGCTGGAGAGGGAGAAGGCGAGAGAAAGGGAGAGGAGGGAAACAACTTTTGGCACCTTTGGGTATGGTCGACCAGTACCTCTGCGTTCAGACAGAGACTCTGTGTTTTTAGAGCACGACCAGGTTCTAGACACAACACCCCTATTGCTCCCTCACCCCTCCCCCTCCCCCAATGCTGCCCCCAGAATGGGCACTGGCGCAGTGGGTAGGAATAGAGCCGGGTCAAAGGTTGGCCCTGAAAGTATAGGTGGTGGTGGTATGGTGTCAAAGTTTGACAATGGGAGTGTGGGTTTGGTGTTAGTTGACAGCAAATCTGGGTGTGGGCAGAGGATAGTAGGTGAAGTAGGAGTTGGAAACATGTCAGAGGCTGAAATCAGAGCTGGAATACAAGAACACCACAGAGCTGAAAGTTGGAACAAATATGATAACGGATCCAGGGCTAGCAGTAAAAATGGGTCAGAAATAAGAATGGGTTCCCAAGTGAAAACACGACCAGGTGGACGGGATCTGGAAGGAAAAGTGCAGTCTGGGGTGGAGATAGAAAATGTGGCTCGAGCTGTGAACAAGGAGGGACACAGGGGAACAACAAGGAGTGGAGAAAAAACTGGAAGGGGTGTGGCTAAACCAGAACCTTCTGCTGAGACTATTCCGTCAACTGTGACTGACATTAATAACAGGATTGAGCCTGGAGATAAAGTTGAGACTGGAGCTGGACCTGGTCTGGAGATGAAGCCAGAGATTGAGGCAGGGCTTGAGGCCAAAGCTATTTTAAGGCAGGTGGAGAACAGGACTGGAACAGAAGCTGGAGGTGTAGCTAAAGTTAACAATGAGGTTGGTTCGCCAGAAGAGTCCAGGGTAGAAACTAAAGAGACAGAAGTTAAAATTGCTCCTACATCTGAGCCTGAAGCATTACTAGAGGCTGAGGTTAGTAATGAGACAGGGACTAAAAGTAACATTGAGACCGGGGCCGTCCGTGAAATCCAGAACAGCAACAAGGCTACAGACAAAGCTCACATAAGTGTTGAGGCTGGGGATAAAACTGACACTTCCCCGGCAGATCAGACTGAGAAAAAACCTTTGGACAATAATAAAATTAAATCTAGCCATGTAGAGAAAGGTTCCAGGTCCCACAAGTCCAAATCATCCAAGTCAAGCTCTAGGACCCGACCTGGAACGGCCACAGGGCTCCGACCAGGAGTGGTCAGCCCTCACCTAAGCAGAGGATTTGGAGACCTTGAGTCAACAGACCTTAAGTCTGATGGCATTGAGTCCACCTGGCCCCGCCGAATCATGGTCAGAAAGAGGACTGTTCGGCAGGGTGGGGCACTCCACAACCTCCCTATTCTCCCCCCACTCCCCTCTGTCCTCTCAGCGCTGGAGAAGAGGCGCCCACTTGCCCAACTCCACCCCCGTCCATGCCACTTCTCAGAGAACCCACTAACAACCATTATAAATGCTGCAAGTATTGTGGGACGATGCTCACTTAAAGAGCCCTCCCATCTAGAACTAGGACCGGGGGCCAGTTTGGTAGGTAGGGCTTCCCTGAAGGAGCAGAACCTGGAGCAGTGGAGGGTCTGCAGAGAGCAAGAGGAACCCAGGAGAACCAGGAGCAAGGAGAAACAAGCAGAGCAGAGTAAGGAGAAGACTGAGATCGAGGAGAGGAAGGGGAAGGGGAAAGGGAAAGGGAAAGGGAAGGGGAAGGAAGAGAAGCGACACACGGCAAGGACTGAAGAGAAAGACAAAAGGGAGGAGAAAGTGGGAAAGGAGAAAGAGATGGTTAATGTCCTAGAGGGGCTGGTAGAGGAAACCAAACAAGAAAAGTCAGAGAGAAGGGTTAAGGGGAAAGTGGAAGAGGAGGGAAACATAAAGGAAGATTTAGAAAAGGAAACAGATATAGAAATAATGTTTGAAAAGGTTGAGGATAGAGAAATGCAAATTAAGGATGGAATACAAGAGCGGCATCGACAAGAGTTGGAAGAGGTGATGGCTAAATCAAAGAAAGAAGAAGTTGAGGTGGAGGGAGGAGAAGGAGGCACATTTGGAGATGAAGAGGGGATAGAGAGTTGGGACGTTGTCCTTGACATGGTCAACACATTGTGGGAGGATGGCTGGGAGAAAGGGGGAGTAGGAGGAAGTGGTGATACAGATTCCTTTTCTGGCTCCCTTCAACGTTGGCCTCTTCTCCGGCCCCCAATTGGCTTTGGGGGCTCCCATCCCCCCTCCTCGGCGGCCTCGGAGCTCAGCCTGACGGAGTTGGAAAGGAGAGCCAGGGAGCTGGACTCGGACCTGGAGCACCTTGACCTGTCTCAGCCCCAAAGGGACACCCAGGATTTATACCAATCACTGCTGGAGCCACAGAGGGAACGAACGGACATGTACCAAACACACCCTGGGCCGCAGAGAGAGAAAGTTGCTCTCTTGACAGGTATTAGTTGGATTTTGTGTATGTTTGTTTTCATTCTTTCCATATTTCATTCAAGTGCCTGCAATAATACACTGAATTTCTACAAGTTACGAGGACTGAACCCTGGGGTACACCCTTTATCACATTAAGAGAGCTAGAGGTGGTGCCTTCTGCCTGGACACACTGTGATCTGTTACTCCACAATGTGCTGGACGTGGGGAGGGGAGTTTTTTTTCCATTAAGGGGATATTAAGTCTTAAAGAAAAGTTTGCCATTTGCTTTTCCTACCTCAGCTCTACACATTTCCACCATATCTAAATTAGAATTTGTTGTCACTTTTCTATTCCTGCAGAAAAGCCTCAGCTAAAAAACAGCTACTGGGCAAACTGCTCTACTGGCTGTTATCAAATATCCTAAGGCTTGAACAGGAGGGTAATGAACGGTATAATGTTTTAATTCACCATGTATCATGGTTAATTGTTTTAAAACTATGCACTATTTACCAGGAATGGGGAACAGATCCCAGGTCAGTTTGGAGCTCAGCGCTAAGGCCTCACCAGCTACAGACACAGACAGACCTCCTGTTGATTGGTCAACCAAATCTGCTGGGACTTCCACTGTTGGCAATAGGTAAGTAGGTAGGTAAGTAAGATGGTCTGTATTCAATATTTTTAGAATTTGGACCATGTGGATTTGGCAGGTTGAAATGGTGCTGTTCAACACATGCAATTTTGGGGGCTGTTGCCAACAAGACTTATAATAAAACATGTATGGCTTTATTCAGCTTAATATCTCTGTACCTAATCATTTTATCAATATATCTTAAAAGTTAGCTTTCTGTGTTTCCCTTTTTTTGCAGTATTAAACTTCAGTAGTTATATTTGTTCTGGGTAACATTTGTGGTCTGGAACATTTCCAAGCTTTAAATTTAGAGGCATTAAATATCAAAATGCTCTGTGGGGCTGACAGACAAAAACAAATCAATGGCCTTGATCTGAAATCGTAAGTTACATCAAATTTGATGGCATCTGTGGTGAGCAGTAATTGGTAGAGAGAGAAAGAATTAGAAGGCATTGGAGCCACATGAGGATGTGGTCAATTGACTGCTTTGTATTTTTTCTAGCTCTACTAAGGAGGACAGCTCTCCAGACTCCAACCTTACGCTGGAATCCGACTCCAGTGGCGTCTTCCTGTCCTTATCCAATCAGAGCCAGGAGGAAGCCGGTTCAGACAGCGACCAGCCAATCAGTGGCTCTGACCTAGGCAGTAGCAGCACGTCACTGGAGAAAGACGGGGACGATGTAGGGTTAAAGGAATGGGGGAGGGAGGAGAGTGCAGAGCTACAGTGGTGCTACCCATCACTCCTCGACACTTCCTTGCATGAAGACAAAGAAGGAGATAGCGGAAGAGAGAAAGCAGGGCAAGGAAAGAGGGTGAGAGATGAAGAGAGAGGGAAAGATGAGAATGGAAGGTGGGTTGGTAAGATAGGTTCTGTTTCAATCACTAAGACCCCACTTGACCACGCAGACAGGGAGGGCCCCACGTCTTTAAATGCCCCACAAAAGGAAGAGATACCACCCAGGAAAAAAGTGACCATCATGGGAAGTGACTTTCCTCTTCCTCTGTCTCCCTCAAAACAACCAATCAAACACCTTCTGGATCCAAATCAGAAGCCAATCAGAAGCTCAGGCCTGGACTGTGGTGACTTAGATCCCTTTGTCCAATCGGACAGCTTTGTTTACCTTGCCGTGTCTGCAAGACCTGCCTCCCAGTGTGAAGTCACCACATTGACAGAAGTTCCCACCCAAGATATAAAACAAGACAGTGTTCAGCAACATCCAGATAGCATGAAAACCAACTTGGACCTATCAAATAAAGAATGGATCGCCAAGCCAACTCATTTTGCCCCACAAAAACCAGAGGAAGGAGACTTTCTGTGCACTGACAGCTTTGTCTACCTGGCCGCTCCAGCATGCCACCTACTGGGTCCTGCAGGAACCGCACCCTACAGCGGAAGGTATGCATATTTTTTGTGTTCGCTGAAGCTGTAATGTTCGCCATTCTCTGTAATTCAGAGAGGGGGTGGAGGAAAAACGAATACAGCATTTCAAAGCAATTTTGTTCATTTTGCTCCATTCATCCATCCAGTTTCTGCTCCACTTTTCCTGATCCTTGTTGCCTTAATAAGTCAGCTAAGTAAGGTAGCCCAGACATCTTTCTCCCTATGCCATCCAGCTCTCCCTGAGGGATACCGAAAAGGTTCCAGACCAGATGGGATCTGTGATCCCTCGAGTGTGTCTTATGTAGGGCTGGGAGATATGGAAAAAAATCTGATATCACGATCTTCTTGACAAAATAAATATCGATATTACAACAATATCATGGGGCTGACAATTGGTGCTTTCACAAAATATTTTCACAATGAGATTTTCTATAAACAATCTTAGTAATGTGGACATATTGACTAAGTGGGTAAAGACAAATAATAGAACAGCTGGTAAGTTCAGAAAATTACATCACTTTACTTTAAAACCAGGAAGAGACAACACTTATGCCATATTTTACGATGTTACAATATCCAAAGTCTAAGACAATATTGTCTCCAGGTGTCTTAGCTTTCTCCTCTTGCTTTGTTTCCATTTGGGGAATGCCTGTCCGAAGTCCCTGTCTACAAGGATTTCAATTCCCACCTTAGGTTAGGCATGTGGAATCCGAGTGGCCCATGTTGAAGAAGAAGTTGTTTTGAAGTATGGATTAGGGGACTCCTAAACTATCTCAGGAAGGGTAGACAGGGCTTAGCTAAGGCTATTTTGAGCCGGGGAAGAGAACTACTGACCAGGACTTGGGACACTTTGAGGAACTCCCTAACCTGAATACAATAGTTTACTATTAAACATTCTGTGATGTCATATTGAGCCAATTTTCTGGAATTCCATTTCCATGCAAAAGCATGCTTTGACTCACAACCATAACTCATCTAATTTCCATTATAAACTCATTGTAGAGTGTTTTTAAATTGCCCGCACAAGTCAGCACTAATACTATTTAAGTCTTTGTCATTTTAACAACAGAAAAAATTGCTTGTGTTAGAATTTAAATTTTCCGCAGAATTTTTAAAGCAGTGTTTTAGTAAAAGGTAGTAACACCTGCTCATCAGACACACATCAGTGTTTTGTCCAAGGACACTTTGATATGTAGACTGTAGGGGTCGGGGATTTTCTGAATGGTAGACGACCGCTCTGGTCACTTTGGTTCAACTTTGGTCAATGCAATTCAACATGAATGTAGTTTAATATTTTACTCTTTTTATTGTGTTTGTTGTGCTTTTTCAGGGAGTCAGACTCAGAGAGTTCCGGATCTGGCCCTGTTGATATGTCACTACTGGGCTGTGGCTCAGTAGCAGGGGATAGTGACTGGGACTCAGACCTGTCCGACTCCGATCCCAGTCGCTCCTCCAGAATATCTGCTGCTGGGAATAAATCTGCCGGCGTATCACGGCCCAAGCGGCTGCCTGCTGAACCAGGCTGGGACATGTTCGGAGAAACCACCGAACCTGAAGTGCTAAGCGAGCTCTTTACAGAACAGGACAAAAACAACAATGGCATGGCAAGGAAGGTTACCGGGGTCACCACCAGCATGGAAGATACACCAGCTATTCCCATGGCAAGTCAGCACGTCACTGCGCCAGTGAAACGGGTAGAATCAGTAGATCAGTCGTCAACAACAAAGAAGGTGACATGGCAGTTTAAACCAGCCCAGAGGTCAGTCTGCACAGGAAGCAGGAAGGATAAAGAGAAGGAAGGGACATCATCATTGGTAAGGTTCACAGAACTTGAAGGAGGTGATTCCCATAGAACCTCCCCTTCATCTTCATCGTCTTCATCATCGTCACCATCGTCATCGTCTTCTGGTTGATTTGCGAAGGAAATGTTTTTTGTTCAATTGGTTGAGAGGAGGTTTTATGGCTGAAGCTGGGTTTTGTTTTCCTGGCTGGAACAACTACATATTCTTTTGGCTGTGAATTTTTTATTTTGCATCTAGCTGCTGCCATTGCCTTCTTGTGACCTTCTAAAGGCTGCATAAAAGACTAGTTAATTGTTTCATTTTCTTGGACTACTCTACACAATATAATATTTAATCAGTTAAAGTTTGAGATAGTGTGAGTCTCAGGCTAAACAGAAACCTTTAGGTTGAGATGGTGTGGAAATATTGCCACTGATAGAACACGTAGGTACGATACGCATAGTGTTATTCCTAATGGATTATTCAACAGTCAGGCTTGATTTATTAGTTATACATTATTCTATCTCTGAAAAAGAAATATAAATAGTACTGTTTTTTTTTTTTATTTTATTGAATGTACTGTAAAGGATATACACAACTACAAGTGAAAACTAAATTCACATATGAGGCATTCCCAGTGGTTTGGCTTGCTCACCTGTATTTACACATTATTACAGTGTTGGAATTTAGTTACAATAACACATACAAATGATAACAGTTGGAGAAAAGAATTTCTGTCAGACTCTGCCATTGTGTTATCTTGTTTATAAAGATCTAACAATGTAAATGTGTCTCAGGTCTTATACCAAATTACACTTCCTTCCACTATGTAATGCCTCACTCCAACACCTGCCCTTACTACTTCATGTATATGCTTTTAAAACTGACTTGTAGAAACTTTACAGTGTACAATGTATTTTATAATCACATCCAACTTTACAGTGTATTAAACAGTGTGTCAATAATATATTTTGAAACATTAAAATAATTATAGAGCGATATATATATATATATATATATATATATATATATATATATATATATATATATATATATATAACAAATAATACATATATATATAAACAAATAATAGAAGGATTTAGTTATAACGTTTAATTTAAATGTTTTATTTATAAATTAAATTGAAATTGTCAATGTTAAAATTGGACAATATGCTTACAAATTCATGCTATATTCTATGTTTCAGATGTGGAAAGTGTTGCCTGAGTGATGTGTGTAATAATGGCTGAGTTTAATTTTATTTATACAACCAAATACTAATTGTAAATGCAGTCTTACACTAATTTAGAGGTTCTATGTGTAACAATTTCAAACATCAATTCATTATCAGGTAGCTCGGTATAATGTATACACACTGAAATAAACAACGAGACATGATAGATAGCCTTTGTCTCACACCAGTTCTAGTTTTAGTGCTAGGAACTTAATTTCCAGTAATCCCCTTTCTTTCCTGTTTCTCCACGCCTCTGTGGCATCTTGGGCTTTACTGAAGAGGGTAGACATGTTGGAGATGATTTGCCTCTCACTCCCCTCCACCAATTAAGAGAACATTTTACAGTCTTAGCTTTTTTGCATAGAAAGTGAAGCAATCCAGAAGATTTTCATTCAAATCCATGTCAGTGGTACCCTGGAAATCCAGAGTTCTCACAAGAGCACAATTTCAAATTGCTCAGCAAGTTACTCTGGCATCGAGTAATGCTGCTCATTAACTATGCCCTTGTAGCCGAGCTGCACCAATCACATTGTTGTATCTGATTTAGGCGCGGCCAGAGGTGAGCTAAACCCATGATGACAGTTTAATCTACCGGTTAGCTCCACTGGTAGCTAAGCGCATGGGGCTCTGGATACGTCAACCCGTGTGTTGTTGTTGTTGTGATTGGTCGTAGTGTTATCCAATCGCGTGCAGTGATTTCAATTGCACGCCTGGTGCCGCCCCTGGAGATGGGCGACTTTCATCACTCAATGCCAGATAATCTTTGAGATTTCGCTCTGGATTTCTGTGCTATGTCAGTGGCACACAATGTAAAATGCAGTGTGGAGAATGGTAGAGCTGCCAATCATCCCAGCAGTGATTCCGTTGTTGACTAATTATACTAATGTTTCAAAATGAATGTGGTAATCATTTACTGATGTGAACAACTACACATGTAGCACCTTTAAAAGAGAGCACAGTGCTAGCAGATTTATCCTATCACATATGTGACAAAGGAAACGCGTAAGCTTGACAAATCATTGTCACTTAGTCAATAATAATTACCTTTACAATACAATGTGGATATGAAAGGATGTGTGGGAAGTTACGTCCTGGCAGGCAAATGTTTCCTCAGCAGGTGCACTCATGCATTTTTAAATATGCACTTGAATTTCAAATTGGGCAGTGGGAGGAACTGTTTGAATTATGACAAACTCCACGGCAAGTAAATTTGTTTTTGTGTTATCAGTGTTGAACGTCAAGGTAATGGCACTCAATTTTGAAAGGTGAATCTATTGTGGGGATGATGCAGCCATATTATTTTGATTTGACTGCGACTGATGCCGTAACACTGGTGTTTTTTGGTTTTCGTTTTTTTCTGCAAACTGAGAACTGTTGCATTGTTCATCTTTAACTGCTATTGTGGACATTGAAATGTGCCGCCAGTCCCTATTCTTAATGATGTTGCTCTGTGCAAACCAACAGGATTTAGTCGAAGTCTAAATGCACTTGTCTGGTTTAGTGATAGATTTATTATTTATTGTTTTATATTTTTCTCTTAAAAGTACAGCCATGGAGGAATTACATACTGTGTATTTTTAAAGCTGCAAGATTGTGGGGATGTTTTAGGAAGTGAATGTGTTACCAGGGATTGAGCTAATGACTATCAAAGGTTTGACATGACCACAACCTCTGACTACTTGTTATTTTCTAAACCATGTCAAAATGCATTGAATGTACATGTGTTAAGATTGTTATAACACATACGCAATTGACAACATCAGAAAATAGGGCTTTTGCTAACGCTATGTTAGCTAGCTAGCTCTCTCGCTTCCCCTTACACAGGCTGCGTCTCTCCTCCTGTCATGGACACACACTGTTCGTTTGTTCTCTATCACTGACTCTTACCTTTTCCAAGTCTTTTCTTTTCTTTTGGTGCAGTTTTGCTCACATCTCCTCTCTCCTTTCGCCTGCAGCTGTCCCTCAGACCTACCAACTGTTAGGTTAGGTAGGTCTGTTATATGATATTCCTGAATCACAGAAACATCCAAAATGTAATCTGCTGGGTTATTTTTTGTATCTATATCTTGTTGATTATACATCTAACAACAGCCACAGGCTCTTAAGCTAAGCCTTTGGCTAGACTTTGGTTGCAACATACAGGTTATAGTGTTTACCGGTTACAGGCTACTGTACGGTTATTAAAAGTTGATCATCCTCTGCATCTCCCAATCAGAATCAATTATTTTCAGTGGCCATGATGTAAACCAATATAATAATAATAAAAAAAAAGTTGGGGTCACAAAGTAAATTCATAAATAAGTGCATGTCTTATTTGATGTGGTGCCAACAAATCTGCAATTAATCAAATTACCAAAGACAGTGAACCTGGAACTTTTGGGGCCACGGGTCATGTTCAAGCTTTGTTTAATCTAGCGTTGCATTTTGTTATCTATGAGTGCATTATTAAATTCAGGAAGTGTATCTTTTAGAAACATGAAAGTATTAGCTCTTGTTTGAAAGTGGCCGAACTCACATTGTGATATTGCACATAGTCTGGACACAGTCCACTCACATTTTACATATGAGCAATATAAAGGCACGGAGCGGGTGCATGTGTTATGACTATGAGAGACATCATTTTCAATGATGCAATCTCGTTTTTATTCTGAATGAAAAATTGCATTGTAACTAACGCTGCACAATAAGAGGAAAACATCTAATTGTGATTATTTTTGACTGATATTACAATATGATTCACAATATTGGAGGGAATGATAATTTTTGTATCATTTGCATGGTTATTGAAAAATATATTAAAATTAAAATGATTGTAGTGTGATGTTTGCGAGGCTTTAGTCTGTTGGACACAATTTCTAGGCTGGGATGTCTCTGAAGCACCACAACGCTTAATTCAGAATGGTTCAACACATATTTTGCCTTTAAAAAATATTGCGCCCCCATTTGGATATTAAACTAGTCCCCATACAGCTATACTAGTCCATATATTGGTTTATGAATTGTGCAGCCCTAATTGGAAGAATGCCGTATAGATCAGGTTTAGGGCCAGTTTGCCCCTGTAGCTCCACAGTTGGGCTCCAGGCAGTTTCTTGGTGGTTCTCTGCCAGCTCTGGCATGTCATGTACAGAGAGCCGTGCTGTTTATTTGAAGCTGACTTATTTTTGCTGTTAAAATGGGACAAGGCCATGGCATTTAAACAACTACCTGGACACACTGTCTGGTGTTCCCCACTGCCTATTGCGTCACACCAGCCCTACAATCTGGCTGAGGTGTCATGCAAATATTAATTAAATCTAACCTGTGGGAGATTTTCTCTATTAAACAGTTGGCACTATGCTGTGTAACACTTGAAAACATGGTTTCTATTGGAATAATGGCAATTTATTTTCTAACCCCACTGCTTTACTGTCTGCTGGGTAGATTGTCTTGATAACTAAACTTTAAAGCTCACACATCGGACCAAAGGAGAGGATGGGCAAGATAGTTTTCTGTACAATTTTTTATCAATGAAACAATCTTTGATTTCCGCTCGCATTTAACTGTGGCAAGGCATCTAGTTTCACTGTGATATATTAAGCATAAATTACTTTACATCTGCACTGACTTTTGTAAAATTCATTAATATCAGGCCTTATGCGTCATAATAACAAAAATAACAATACTTTGCTGTTCATGTTAATGCTGATCCCTGTTAAAGCTTATTGGTGATTAAGAACTAAGACCTGAGAGACTTCTTAGTGGACAAAGATGATTTATGTAAAATCTTGTTGTGTACCGTATTCCCAAGCCTTGTTGAAATGCATTAATGTGCAAATAAAAACTAAACTTGATGGTGAACCATGACTCACTTTGGCCTGTTTGTTGTCTGTTTCAGCTGTTGATTGAAGGATTAAGTAAAGAAAAAAAGAAAGTTCGTCTTTTTAAGGCTGTTGTTTCACTGATATCAAAGAAAATTCTCTGCTTGGTCATTCATTACTGGGAAAAACGTCACTGCACTTAACTGCCAAAACATTGCTGTTCCTGCAACTTGTCCATAACACACACACACACACACACACACACACACACACACACACACACACCCCCTGTGGTGCTATCTGTGTATTGACTAGCACATGGTGTATGAGGAGTTGTGTCAGTAATGTAGGTCTGTCCATCTATTTAAAGCTGATTAATTAGAGCACTTTGAATAAGGCCAGAGAGAGAGAGAAAGAGAGACAGAGAGAGAGAGAGAGAGAGAGAGAGAGAGAGAGAGAGAGAGAGAGAGAGTGAGAGAGAGTGAGAGAGAGTGAGAGAGAGACCACCGTTATGAATAGTTCATCTGTGTGCCTGTTCCCCAGCCACCACAGGGACTTTGGTGATTTATTGAGCCAGGTGACACAGTCTGTTTGTGACACAGTCTGTAAAAATATGCGTCCAGATTTACTGTAATTCTTGAACTAATTAAATCAAACTTTACTGGATCAGTGCACTCTAAGAAATATGGGAGACTGAGTTCAAGCAAATGTTCTGGTTAAATATAAATGCACAAGCTGTTGTATTTTATTTTGTGTCACTCTCTTTGCACTGAGGTGGCAACAAGTCCACATCACAAAACAACTAGAAATTGTCTGCAGGTTGTGGTTGTTCATCTTTAAAAGTTGTAAGTGGAGGTCATGAACAGGCTGAGGTGTTTTTGATGAATTTTGATCTTTTGTTACTTTGTTACTCATCTTTCTAAAAAAAAAAAGTAATCAGGAGGGAAGGTTTACATAATTACTCAGTTTGGTTTCAGGCTTATTCATGACAAACTCTACCCTGGAAATCCAGAGCACAATTTGAATTTGCTCAGCGAGTTACTCTGCCATGGAGTAATGCTTCTCATTAACTATGCCCTTGTAGCCGAGCTGCACCAATCACATCGGTGCATCTGATGTAGGCGGGGGACTTTTCATTACTCAATGCCACACCCTCAATCTTTTGGATTTAGGTCTGGATATCCTGGCTAGCCAAACTTCCCACTGCCTGGAGATTAGATTGATCTGATAATCACACCCACTCGGCACAGTGACTGGCCACATGTGTGGGGGTGAGAAATGGGCAAGGTTTGAAATCCCATTTGTACCGTTCGTTGCATCAAGACGCCGAAACAAAGAGTTCTAGGAAAGAGATCAGCGAGGCAGTGGAGTGCCGCCGGTTGGAGGTGACAACGGCCTTCAAGTGTGACATCCTAACCCTTTGCAGATACACCTTTTAATATTTCTTACAGCAGCTATAAATAATATTAATAAATAATAAGTATAGTATGATAAAAGTACAAGTATCAAATGAAAACAGTGTGAAAGGGATTGCTCGTAGTGATGAACCTATAGGGAATTATCAACTGAATCAGCAGCTCCCATCGGCTCCTCTTTATAGGGACTTTTAACTCATTGTTGCTGTCTGGTACTGTTCTGGTTCACTGTCACTGCTCTCACACTGTTGTTTTTAACTGCAGTGGGTAGCTGTTTTCAGTAAAAGAGTGCTAAAAACTCACTGTACACTATACCTGCTCAGCACTAAACAGCATACAGTTAAAAAATAGCTGGTGAACATAGTGGAACATTTAGCAGCTAAAGAGCTCTCAGGAGTTGGTCCAAAACCAGAGCTAAATGTTGGGCTGTAACGGCCGGATGTGTAGGCCTAAATAACCAACTCTTTGCGAACAAGTTTGCGTTGTACATTTAAAAGCTGCCCATGTCAGGGGTGATTCCAGGATTTTGAGTCAGGTGGCCCAGGAGGGGACCAATAGTCAGTCATGGGGGGACCGGCAGTGGGGTGGTGTATTCTATCAGACTACAGGCTTGAAAATCTGCTTAGAAATATAGGAAATATTGGATAGGATAGAACAACACAATGTAATTCTGCTAAACAACGAGTTCGATATTATTTCTCATGACCAAAAATCTATATTGAGCCACGCTGCTCACGCAGGCTCTGTGGACGCTCTAACCTGTTCACCAGGGCCCTGAAATGGAAAGCAGGAAGTTCTGTGACAAACTGGCCCGAGCATCAAAGTCGACGAGAATGATATGGGGCATCTTCACTACTTACATGTCACTGCAGATTACATGTAACGTCACAGCAAATCATCCATTGGTTGGGTAAGTGGGAGGAGGAGGATGCGATCACTGCAGTTGCCCCATTTTAAGACATCGGTGTGGAGTAAAGTTTGTCAGCTCTCTGGGGCCTCCGAACAGCCTAGGGCCCTGGCAGTTCACGAGCTGTGTGTCTGGAAAACATAGTCCTGTGTTGGTATTGTTTTGTTTTGTTTGTGGAACTTCTAGTGGTTCAAAGTTATCAAATTAGATCCAACTTTGTCATTGCACAGCGTAAAGGGTGCTGAGACAAAGAAATGCCATTTAACATCTAACAAGAAGTGCAAAAAGCAGTGAAGTGTAGAGTAATGTAAGGAGTTTATACAGAATGTATTCTGAAGTACTCATATAAAGAATAAATATAGAATGTGGATTAAGCCAAGTGCCGAACCTCCTCAGCGTAGGTCGACTCATCATTGCTGTTGATGATGAAGACCAGCCCCTGTTATGTTGTCAGCAAACTTGATATCGGTTGTTGTTGGTGAATGGCTATGCATGTGATTCCCTAAGCTGTCTCCATGACAACTGAGCTAACTCCATCCACTGAGGAAGGTCAAGTAATGTGGCTGAAAGTTTATGAAACGTAGGACCCTGTGTGATTATTTTTATAAAACTCAAGAGCACACAGGTTTCACAGGCTTCTCAGATGGTTCTGGGTTAACAAAGTCAGGTTATACAGCCCCATCAACCTTCACCCATAAGGATAGGCAGCCTGTATTTCAGTCATTGTGGGTAAAAGAAACCAATGATGACAACATCCTTCCGGTTAGGTTTAGGACCAGTTAGCAACATCACGCTACTTCCACAGTCAAGGCAGCGAACGCTTGTAAATAAATGGCTGATGCTGTTGTTTTTCTGGCGAGGACAGTCTCCCTGCAGTAGCTGGGGAGAGGATCTGGACATGCTCTGTTCATCAAACCAGAACACAACGACACTTAGCTCACACCAGGTGCTTCTCGGCTTGGTCTGAGCAGGTGGGTGACTGCACCTTGCTGCCTGATTATCCTGGGAAGCTTTGCCGAGCATTAAGGTCCTTGTCTTGTGTTCACATGCAGTCATAATCATGGTTATTTATCACATTATCAAATGGGAACAGATGAGAATAAAAAAAAAATAAAAAAAATAATGTTGCAATTAAAAATGCCATAGCACCACCATGTTGAGTCATCTTGATCTTTAGCTTCCCACTGACAAGGTTTGCGTAACTGCACACAACCATTAACACAATGTCCACATTTATACTCGCCTACTGCAGGGAAACCCGTCAAATAATTGAGTTTGTGCAATTGCTGGTCTCTCAACTGTGACCTTATGTCTTCATTCTTTCAGTGATCACAGTACTAATGTTAACAGAAGTGCAGAACATACTCTGCCCATCAGTGTCTCTCTCTGCCTCTCTCTCTGTTACAGCAGGTGTCTATACTGTACTTCACTTTGTTGCTGTGCATTTCACTTTGTGGGCATGTGCGTGGGTGGCTACTGGCTTTTTTGTTGTCTGTGTGTGTGTGTGTGTGTGTGTGTGTGTGTGTGTTGTTCTGTGTGGGTGCTAGCTGTTTGTATGCACTGCATGTGTGAAGAGAGGAGGACGAAAGGAGCTGCTGAATCTCAACAGAATCTCTCTCTCACACACACACACACACACACACACACACACACACACACACACACACACATAAAATGGAAGGCATCGGGATTCAAGGTTGTGTCTCAGGCTGCATGGTAAGAAGCCATAGAGGGCCTGCAGTTGCCAGGAAGGAACAAAAAAGAAAAGCTTTGATATTCTGAAATCTTTATGTGGCGGGCTGCGTATTTTACACCCGGGCCTTCAGTACTATCCTCCAGCAATTAAAACACCTTTGAATAACATCACCATGGCACTAGGACATTATCATGCGGAATAAAGTGATTTAACACCTTGAGAGTTTCAATACATTATTGCAGAGACATGAATACTACATGGTGACTGAAGCCATCGCTTTATAACATTTTCTGATTCTGACGATCTCCCGGCCAGCAGAGACGCCTGGCTGGCCCTGACGGCCCACCTCTGCTAGATGCTAGCTGGATTGATGCTTGCTAGCTGATCAGGATGATGAAATTTTGCATAGCACCCAGAGTGTGTTAGGGGGAACAAACATTCTGGCTTGTTTGGTTTGAAATCATCACAACCGTTGCAACAATGGCCTTGCAAAATAGATAGCGGAAGAGGAGGGACATGTGCATGTGGCAAACGTGCCAGATGTCAGGCTTTAGATCAGCAATGTGAGCCAGACTACTTGGCACGCAAAGTTTCAAGAAGTTGAAGCTTGTAAAGTCTAAAAAATATAAATTTGGACGCAAAAGGTACTTGCCAATTTCTCACACATTAACAAAAACATCAACAAAACAAACAATATTGATAATGTACAAATACTTCATTACTGTACTTAAGTATGGGGGGGGGGAGCTGAATACCCAGGGCCCTCATGTGAGGAGGGCCCAAAAAGATGCTAGAATGACTAGTTGTGGATGCGGGAAGGGGCCCATAGAACCTTTCCACAGGGGCCAGAATGTTGTGCTACACCCCTGGATGAAGTTTTCAAATAACCAATAAAACCAGGTCTTTGGTACAATCCAAGACCCGCATCCTTCATATTTAATTTCTCAATTACTGCAAGGCAACAAAAGATAAACATAAAGGATTTTAATGTTTGCCAATCTGTCTGAGCTGGAGCAGACAGGCTACCTTTCAAAAATAACTGACTGATTTTCTTTCTCCAGTTTTCTCTGTCAAACCTACTGAAGAGTGAGTGAGTGAGAGAGAAACAGATATAGGCAGAATGGGATACAAGCACTATAGATGAAGAGGAAGAAAAGAGCGCCGATTATACAAGACCCTCACAAATATCATGGTAAAGACCTACGAGGGAGTGGGAGCTATTTTAAACCTGGGCTGGAGCTCAGTGAAAGAAGCAGTGTGGGCTGATATATTGGCCATCATAGGAATCTGTGCTTGTGTGTGTGTGTGTGTGTTCCCCTCTGTGCAAGAACCTGGCAGATAGCGGACTGGGACTTTAAAGACATGTTACATCATGCTGACCGGACAGCATTTCAAATCATTCCAAAAAATCTTGAATATTATTTCAGGATTTTTCTGAAATGGGACAGTGAATACATCCAGACTGCCCAGGGTCAGTGACATGTAGGGTGGGTGTGTATAAATATTTGTGTGTGTGTGTGTGTGTGTGTGTGTAAAGAAAAAAAAGACATATCTAATTGGATAAAGCAGATGATAAAAATTCCCCTCTACGCTGTTTTGGACATTAAACCAAATCAAAGATTTGCTGCCTTTTCTTCAAGACTGACAAAATACAATTTTTTATTTTTATTTGACTAAAACAGAAAAAGACTAAACACAAGGTAAATAAATTAAAATAAAAACAAAGAATAACTTAGATACTGTAGAAAAGAGTGCAAAAAACAATAGATGATGAATACTGTAACTGGAGTATGAGCACTACTGTAAACCAAGAGGAGAAAGAGCACAACTAATAAATATATACAGGTTATCAACACTGTCCTAGGGGTAATGGGTCTGTGACAACTATGGAGAACACTGCATTTGTCAAAAGAATAAATATAGCAAATATTGCACAGTAGTATTTCAATTTATAGACATATTTTGCTGTTGTTGCATATTCCAAGTCAAAAATCCTCATTGGGGATTGTAATCATCAATCGCCTTGGTGTGGGACTATGAGTGAGAGTTCATTAGAAACTACTGAAAAAGGTGAACTTGTATCCAATATATTGTCATTGGTTAAGACAAAACAGATGCAAAAATAAATAGAGATATTGAAAAATAAATACCAAAAAAATACCTTTACTCTCCATGGACAGTAGAGTCGGGCTTGTAGACAGACTGTGGACTACAGCACACTCTGGTGGTGTTACATTAAAGTTCAGTTTAGACAGAAGGACACTACTTTACTTTTGATGCTCAAAAGTTAAAACCTAACGCTTTAAATATCATATTTCAAGGGAATTGCTGCTGTTTTATTGTATTTAATGCAAAGAAGATGTGGAATTTGCCTGCTCCTGAAGCAATTTTGTACCAAATAACAATGAAATAACTAGTTAGTTTAAAAACTAGCGAGTTACAAAAAGAAATGGCACCCCTCACAGTTGTTATAAAGGGTGATACTAGTTTGGTTTTACTTTATTTTGAACATGTTAAAACATTTAAAAAAATAAAAAAATGAACATGTACATTTCAGTACAAACAAGAAAACAAAATCAACATCTGTGACAAAAATATATTTTTGTTAAAGAAAAATTACGGTAAATGATTCAAAGGATTTTGGTGTCCAAAAAGGAATAGGAGGAATATTTTACCCCCTTTTTCTATTTTAATTAAATACACTTAGTATATACACATACGTGTATTTAAACATAGGCAGCACTACACACGCATACATACAAACATAACATACCTACATTCTGTATGCATAGATATAACTTAATAATATTTTACAGACTCAAGGTCCAGATTAAAAAACATTACATATTACAAGAGGGGTACACACAAACATAAACTCATACAGACATACTGATTTCCCCATATTACATATGGGGATCATACAAAACACATATACTTACCTACCTAGCTGCCTACTTACCTACAAACTGACGCATGCGCGACTCAAATCTGCACTCGACTCACATCGGGGAGTGACAACAGAATGTGGGAGTGACTGTATAACCATAGACACGAACAACTCGTGATCCCGGATCCATACACACATTGTATACAGGAAGTGCAGCTTCAGTCACGTGACATGCAACGGTAACAGTATTTTCTGTAGGAGTCCAGCTGTAGAAACTTCCAGCGGGTAGCTCCAGCATGGGTGTAACATTAGAAGCCTGGTACATGGACAGCTCCGATGAAGACCAGAGAAAGCCGCACAAACTGAACCCAAACCAGTCCGTTTCCATGGACGACTTGAAAAAGCTCGGCGTTTTTCACTGGAAGGTCCGTTGAGTAGCGCTAACAGTATAAAGCCATGTTAGCTGCTGCCTGCCTTAAGTTCCTACATTTCAGCTATTGTGTAAATTCACAGTCATTTATATCATGAGTAGCTAACGTTAGCTAAAGTCAAAGTTCGTATTCAACAGCTAGGCTAACGTCACTTAGCTAGCTAGCTAGTGGGTTAGCTAAATAACTGTGACCCACAGTGGTGGAAGAAGTAGTAGTAACAAGTCGTCACGTTACAAAACCACCCTGTAAAAATAATCTGTAACAGGTCCTGCATTGAAAATGTTACATAATAAATATATTTTTTAAGTAAGATTTCCGTGACTAGCGTTATATAGTCCTATCGTCAGGAAAATATTACTCAAAAAAATATATTTGAAATGTACTTGAAGGAATACAAGTAAGTTCTCCACATATTTGTATTATACATATTGTTGGGTAGTTTCATTTATAATATAACGTTGTTTTTTTTACACTTTAACATTTTAAAAACTGCATGTGTTTTCTTAATTTGTAAAGTATATAACTAAAGATGTCAGATGAATGTAGTGGGGGGAAAAGTAAAAGATTTCTCTCTGAAATGTAGCGGAATAGAAGTAGAAAGTGGCATGAAAAGAAAAGCCAGACATTTGTACTAAAGTACAGTACTTGAGTACATTTTCTTAGTCATATTCCACATCTGCCTTCTACAACTTAAACATGACAACAAATATGCCGACATTTGGTTTGTAGTTCTTAACTGAGGGAGTTTATAACGGTTGGGAAAACAAACTGTATAATAGCCAAATATTATAAACTACCAAATATTACCATTAACGTTACATGAGATCGGAGCTTTAACAATTCAACATTTTGCTGTACAAATAATTGTCTCAGAAATAATTGCGTTTAAACGATAAGTGTCTCTTTCAGGCCAAAAAAAAAGATTTTTTTACTTTTGAAAACAAGTTTTTATCTTTAGGTTAAAGATGATCTTTATAGCTCTCGCTGCCTCAAAAAAGTCAAGAGCATACTCAAAGATCTATCTCACCCCGGACACTATTCGAACTGCTGTTGCCCTCAGGCAAACGCTTTAGGACATTTTAAACATGAACAAACTGAAAAACAGTTTTTATCCTCAGAGCCATGATTAAACTTAATGCCTCTTGTGTCTTGAGTTTTAGGATGAATATTGCAGCGAATGTCTTGTCTGTGTGGTATTTCTTTTTAAGACAAATAAAGGCACTTAAGAGACTTCATGTACAGTACATACATACATTTGTTTTCCTGTTTTGCACTGAGGACTGTATTCAATTTCGTTGGACATGTAATGGCAATGAAGGCTCTATATATTACCATTATGTGACCCAGATAATGTACTAACACAGCCTATAAAGATAACAAATCCTCTTTATTATGTTAAAACATTTTTCCAACTGTATCCCCCCCTCCCATTTTAGTTTCTATGAACGAGCATAAGGTGAAGTGCCAACTTTCAAGGACCAATTGAAATAATAATTAAAGGAGATAGTCTGACCAATAACCACTTATATATTTGCAATTTCAAAACAAAATCCTCAATTACCAGTCATGCAGTTCTAAAACCTTAGCTAATGTTAGCAGTTAATTGCGGTTAAAGAAAGAAATGGGGATTATGTAAAAAAAGAAAAAAAAAGTTAATTAGACAGTTATGTAATAATTGTTACAGGCTTAACTGAGATTCCCAAACGGGCTAGCTGGTAGCATGGGATTTGCTGTTGTGTAACAAATAATGAAATAAGTGGAGTTAGTTTACTGATGGGAGCGGTTGTCCTGTTGTTGCAGCTGAATGCTGATATCTATGAAACAGACCCAGAGCTGGAGCAGATCCGTAAAGACCAAGGCTACTCCTATATGGATATTATCTCCATTCACAAGGACACACTACCTAACTACGAGGAAAAGGTAAACAAAGCACTGTACGGTAAAAGCTGTGCATTGTTTTTTAATTCTGACAAGATCTTCTAATAATCTTTTTATTTTTATTTTGAGAAACACTGTCACATTGTTAGAGAAGACTCTTCAAACTGTTGAAAATGAACTAGAGTAAGTGAGATTTTATGAGCTGTGGGATATTATTGTAATGCTTAGTTTCCCTCTGCCAGACCATCCACACGCTGCGGAGCAAAGGCGAGTCTGGCTAGTCCACAGTTAACCACAGTCCTCATAAAACCAGAGTTTAAAATTCCTACACAAAGAAAGAGGAAGGAACTGGAAGTGGAACGCCGATGATATAGACTACGATATGCTCCACAGGGGTTTATGACATGTTTACAACCATTGTTCTCAGTCAGTGATGACGAGGCAATGACACATTTAGGACAGCTAGCATGTGAATTGGCAGAAGAATTTGATAATTCAATGAAGAAACCACCATAATCCAGGCTTCTGTCTTTTTGTGTCTGTACTCTCAGCTCAAGATGTTCTATGAGGAGCACCTGCACTTGGATGATGAGATCCGCTACATCCTGGAAGGCCACGCCTACTTTGACGTCCGGGACAAAGACGACCGATGGATCCGAATCGCCATGAGCAAGGGAGACCTGATCACCCTACCGGCCGGCATTTACCACCGCTTCACCCTGGATGAGAATGTACGTTGCATAGATGAATGCAGGGTTTTCCCTGCCAGTGCGAGGTTGGGCTGTAGTGGGGGGGGCTCCTTGATAATCCAGCATAAAGGCATAGTTTCCTATCCTGAGCTGGGACACACATTCACACGGTTTGATAAAGTACTTATTGGACTTTAACTTATCATTGCACCTACAATAGTGTAGCTGTCCTCAATCTAAATCATCCTGTACATCTCATCTGTGGTTTTCCCTGCATCCACTGTGTATGATTGTGTGCGTGCGTGTGCGCGCGCCAGTCACTGGGGGAACAGAGCAGCAGACCCATCCGCTGCAGTGAGCCAACAGGATTGAAACTGCAAGTTTCAGCGACTTTACAGTGAAAACTCATCACAGCGTACATTGATGTTAACATGCATGCATGTTTGCAGGACAGTCTGAAATGTTCTGCACGCCTTTCACTGTAGGTTCTGTTAGTAAATGTAAGATGTTCGAGTCACACACATCTTGTCTTCATATCAGAATGAATCAGAAATGAATTTAACCCGTTCTCACCCCCACTTGGTCAGTGGCTGAACGTGGGACTGCTGGGATTGTCGCGAGTAATGAAAATGCGATAGGGGGCCCCGGCTGTCAATCAGTATCTTCCAGTGATATAGACTACATTCAGACTGATCGGAACGCCGTTTGTCTCTACAGAACTACGCCAAAGCCATGAGGCTGTTTGTGGGGGAGCCAGTGTGGAAAGCATACAACCGACCCGCTGATGACTTCAACATCCGCCAGAAGTACACGGCTTCTCTGCAGGGATCCTGAGAGAGAGCTGTGTGATTTCATATGACCAATAATGATAAAGACAGTCGGTAGCAGAGCAGTCATATGATGCACTAATGCACTCATATGATGCTTTTAAGTGGCAAATTAAATGAATCTGGCCTACACGTAGACAAAATCAGAGGTGGAGTTTCAGTTAGTACATTCACTCAAAAGGTACAGGACTTTGCAGTATTTTCCTATTTACACCGATACATTTTAGTTATCAGTTAAAATTAGATTCTACAGAAGGGCGCCTGGATAGCTCAGTTGATAGAGCGGGCGCCTATATGTAGAGGTTTGCTCCTTGACGCAGCGGGCCTGGGTTTGACTCCAACCTGCGGCCCTGTGCTGCATGTCATCCCCCAGCCGGTCCTGTCAAAATAAAGGCCTAAAATGCCCCAAACATCATCAAAAAAAAAAACTTTTTTGATTCTACAGCCAAATCGTAATCAGATAATAAAAGCTTGTACACTATCCAACAACATAAGTATTTAACCTTAGCAATTCAACAAGCGACATTAAAATGTTGTCAAATGCATCAGGAATAATGGTGCAACAACACAACATATACCGTACATACAATCACATATGTAGCATTTTGAGAACTTTTGAGAAGATCAATTTTAACTTACATAAAAGTTTCCCCCAGAAAAGTTGTTTAGCCCGGTGGCAAGCATCTTTTTTCCAACGAGGGCCCGGCTGGGGCCAGTCAGACTGATGCAGCATTAATGTAGAGCCCTATAGTTTCTGTGATAACAGAATCATGGACGGAATTGCCAAATTGAGAATAAAAAAAAAAAGAAAAAAAAAAAAAAAGACAGATTTCAGAGGGCTCTACATTAAGTCGGTGCTAAAAGCTAACTGCAGATTTGAAAATATGACGTTTTAAGCTTCCAACCGAGCCGCCCCTCTGTAACTAGTTTAAAAACATCTTAAAAATACATTTTAAAATGTTTTCCCCAGTGGCTGAGGCCTGGTTGAGGGGCAACTTATGCTCGGTAGTCCACCAGGTTTGCTATGCACTGGGGGAAGCCCTGTGCCTTCTCCTAAATTGGTTGTGTTTGGTCAGATCAGATTTACTTTACAGATCTACAACTGTTTCATAGTATTTTCTAATTTCCTATTCAAATCTCTGAATGTGAAGTCCGATGTAACTTTACCCGTCTCTGCTAATGGGCTGGAACTTCTCTGACAGATTCATGTACATTTCTTGTTGTGTGGGACATAAAGCTGCTGCTATTTTCAATCTGTCTTTTGGTTTTTTATTATCTTTGCATTAAACTAGACACGTTGATTTAAAATAATTTTATTTAGGATAAAACAAATTTTAATATACATAAATATGATCAATGCAATATGTAAATCATAATAATTAAAGATCCACCAGCACAAATCAATAAAAGATTTAACAAAAAGAGTTTTGATATAATCACAAGCAGAAAAAAAAAAAAAAAAAAATCAGCTTCTCTGATATTTACAATTTTAGACTCCTAATATTTTACAGCTTTGGACAGGATACGATGCAATCTGAAGGGCTTATGTATTTTAACTGCATGAGTTAATACACCTGGCAGCTGAAATGGAGTGGTCTCTGCCTGTCAATCCAGTATTAGAGGCTGTCAGACCTCTGTGGTAGTTTATTAGTCTTTAAGCATACTGAAGCTCAGGATAATGCCCATGTCAAGACTCCCATTATGAGCCTGTGTCTCACTTAAAACCAATACCAGTCTGTAGTGCTTTGAACATCTATGTTGTGAAGTCTCTAGTCCAATATCACAATGCTCAACTTAATGATTTCTCTGTATCGGTGTGACTCTTTCATAAAAAAAATAATTGAGGAATAGTTTGAAATTTTGGGAAATTCTTTTATTTGCCTTCTTACAGAGATTTAGATGAGAAGATAAAAACCAATCTGATGTCTGCACGCTAAATATGAAGCTAGAGCTTGCATCCAGTTGAATAGTTTCTTGGCGGGACAATTACAAGGTGAGCTTGTCCGTTTGTACTGTAAGTTAACCAGCGGAAAAGACTTTTCTCTAGTACAATTGCTTTAACACAGAACTTTCACTCAAGCTTAATATTTACGGTTCAAACATGAGTGGTATCGATCTTCTCATCTAACTCACAGTAAAAAAGCTAATTTCCCCAAAATAAACTATTATTTTAATCTGTAAAATCAAATAAACCGGCCATTGTAGGGCCATTTCCACCAGCTTGTATGAGCTGTCCGTGGTTTCTGTTGCTTTAAGAAAATGTGTGAAACATAAGTGGGTCACCCCCTCCAAAAGATAAGGAGTGTCATGCCCCCGGCGGGCTGCCGTGAAGAGAAGTGAGTACCTTCCCACTTTCATTTTGTGAGAATAAAACCAGTACTGAAAGAAAAAAGCGTGTGGGTACTATTCCTTTACAGATTCTACTCTATTCACTGTCACACTGGATGAGAATGCGGTCGTGTGTGTTCATATTCTTGCCTCTTAGACCAGTTTGAGACACTGTGTGTTGAAGCTGTCCCCCTCGCGGCCGGCCACCGCCTCCAGCAGAGCCTGCTTCTTCTGGGTGCTGCGAGACGACTCCAGCTCGTACATAGTGGTCAGGTTGAAGAGGACGCTCTCGTGGAGGTAGAGTGCGGGGTCCTGCTGCACCAGGCCCTCCAGCTGGCCCAGGGACTCCTTCAGACGGCCCAGATAGAGCAGGCAAACCGCTGCGTTGTTGTTGGCCTTGGAGGAGGAAGGACAGAAGAGTTATCGAAAATGTATCGACTGCATCCTTCTACTTGGTGTGAGGCTGATGTTGAGCTTTTGAAGATGGATTGGAGTTTCATTTGAGTTCCCCAGTTAAAATGATAAATTATAAAATTGATGACCAAATCAAGCAGCCCCGATGATAACCGGAGACATTGCACAGAAAAGCTGGAAGGATGACAAAAAATAGTTCCAACAAAATGATTGCAACACGTTGGAAACAACCTCATACACGTGAAGCTCTCTATGGCTCGCATAAATGCAGCACCACAAAGACTTGGTACTCTTGGCTCAGCATTGCTGAGTCCTTGATGTCCATGTTGTAGACTTGTGCTTTTGCCCCCTTTGCTTCTGTCTGCATGTGTTTGGTCCTGTGTGTCTTGTTTCCGTCTCTCTGTCAATGTCTTTTGTTTGTGTGTGTCTGTTGTTGTGTGTCTTGTTGGTGAGGTGCGAGCTCCGTTCCTGCTGTTGTGTTTTTGTTAGGTCTCGCCCTTCCATTCTTTCCTCTCTGTGTTTTGTTTCCCCCCCCCCCCAAAAAAAAACCCTCTGTCTTTTTGTGTTGTGATTCGACAAACGAGTTACAACGTGTTAATTAGTGAGCTTTAGAGTTGCTGGTGGGCACATCCTTTATGTTTCACCCTGCTTTCAGTCTTTATGCCAAGCTAAGCATGTCCTGACTCCAGGGGCCAAATTAAACTGTAGATTCATGACTAAAAACTGTGTGTACGCACACAGACGGAAATATGTATACACATTATTTACGTCAGATTTACAAAGCCGCAGGTATGCACAATTCTGTTTTTATAAATCTTAATCATGTTTGCCGTAAATAGATGTCGAGACATCCTTACAGATCAGTTTGCATATTGATACTGAATAAGAGCAATGGCAGGGAACTAGTACAACCTCCCTGATTATGTTGCTTTGCGAGGTTCTCCGACAGCCCCACAACAGCTGTCATTACCAGGCTGTGGCTATTTATAACGCCCAGACCAGTAATTCATCACATGTATGTGCAAACCATCACCGCGGTGATATCTCAGTCATCATTATCAATCATCAGAGGGATGCTCAATGATTGAAATTTATGGAGCTCATATTGAAACAAAGTTTACAGAGAGCTTCACAATTCAGGGTGAAATTCAATGATCAACGACAGGGAAATGATGGCTCCAATGCCAATAAAAAGAATGCAAAAATATTATCAGTGAAATCTGCAAACAACCAAGATTTCACTCTCTCTCTGGAAAACGGTGTGCACGCCTGGTCTGAAGTATGCGTATGACGATAGATCCACTGATATGTTTGATGAGACAACACACTGCATGCAATTGGCCTTGGTTTAAGTTGTGTTTCTTACATTACTTTGACTTAATGTGTGTATTAAAGCTGTGTAAAGTAAAAGAAGTGTTTATTACAGTGGATGTGGTAGCACTTACAACAGGGTTTTTTGGGTCAATTTTCAAGACGTCGGTGAAGGATGAGTGTGCATCAGTGTAGTTGTTCTGACTGAGGTAGACAAAGGCCCTGAAAAAACAAAACACACACACACACACACACACACACACACACACACACACACACACACACACAAAACACACACACACACAAAGCTGTAGAGGAAAAATTCTGATTTGCAACAAAGCGTAAACGTTCGAGACAACATAAAGTTACACATTAAATACGCAAAATATAAACATACAGACTACATTGATGAATCTACCAAAAATACAGGTCTAATATAGAATCAATATACAGTTTGTACAATGTAATTTCTAAGTAGTATGTGTATGGCCAAAAATATGTGGACATGCAAACAAACATCTATGCTGTATTTGATAGTTGAACTTGTCATACGTGGGCATTGAACAGCCTCTGCTTTCCTGGTTTCAGGTTTTCCACCCAGATATTAAAACCTGGCCGCAGTGAGGGGCATAGTCCAAGCATAAAATAAAAACTGTCTCAGAACAAAATTCACCAGTGGGAATGGAACACCAGAAGTGAAATCTACATTACAACAAAACATGGGCCCCCGGAGTGCTCAGTTGGCCCATATATAGAGGTTTACTCCTCGACGCAGCAGGCCTGGGTTCGACTCCACCCTGCGTAGCTTTGCGGCGTGTCATTTTCCCTCTCTCTCCCCTACAAATGCCCCCAAAAAATCTTCAAAACATGTTATTTCTATATTATTGTACAGGTAAAGTTTATATCTATGATGATCAGATTAAATTCAAACTGAACAGCAGAGAGACTGACTGCAGTGAAGATGCCATCCGGAGACACGCTGTTGAGCTGCTCCATACACAGAGAAGAATGCAACCAATCCCTGGATCCTATAAAAGCAACCATGGTAGTTTCAGTGCGATATGGTTGTTGAAAATAACCAAAATTATCCTTTAAAGTGTCATCTAAACTACAGCAGAACAATTTGTAAACAGCAATGAAATACAGTATTTTCACAACCCCTTCACATACTCCAAAAGGGTGTTGAGTGTAAATATGTTTGTATTATTACTATTATTGCAATAACCAAATCAGTTTTTTTTCTATTTTTGATAATACTCTCTGTGAATTTTGTTCTCCTATGTCTATTTGATGTGTATTTGTGTTATTCTGATTCTGTTATTTGTTTTTCTTTTGAGCTGTTGGTGCATAGGCATTCCCCCAGTGTGGGATTAACAAAGTCTATTTTATCTTAGAGTCTGTGAAAAGGTTTCTGTCGCCCACCTCGGCCTTAGTCACATCGACAGCATAACTGCTCACATTCCAGGTAACTCCGGACCAACTTTTGTGGGTAGCACATGCTCAATCTCGCAATTTTTCTTCAACTACAAATGAGAGATAAGAGCCTTATTCGCATGGGACTGGTATTACCAGGGAACCTCAAGTGATTTAGAAATCACCCCCCCCACGTCTGAGTTTTGTGCAGTGCATTCACATGGGATAAGCAAAGTCTGTGTTTTACTCAAATTGGCTGACATGATCTCCCCCGTCTAACTTCGGATTCAGAGATTTAAATGTGAAATCTGAAAAAACTGCATGTCAAGTGTATAGTTCAACATGCTGTGGAGAGTAAATCTTATAGCACCAAACACAAGGCTTTGTCAATAATTTCAATCATAATTGCCAGTACAACTCTAGTCTCGCTTTGCCACTACTTTCCTCAACAGAGTGGCGGAAAGGGGTCTGGCTAGTCCATACAGCATTCCAGGATGGGAGAAAACGTTCTCTGGTTTATTGGGATTTCTTTAAACCAATCACAATCGCCTTGGGTGGTGCTAAAAACCGTGAAAAGCCACAGCACCTCTCGGGAAGAATCTTGTTTGGGTGGAACCTTTACGTTCAAAGGTTGTTTTAGTCGTGTTACAGAAACCTCCGATTGGACAGATAGTCTAGCTAGCTGTCTGGATTCATCCTGCAGAGAACTGAGGACCAGGTAAACAATAAAGCTCAGAAATCCATGCAATGTAAAATTCCAAACAAAACAAAACAGAAGGTAACAGACATCCAGCTGAAAAGAAGGAAAGCCGACAACATTTCTGGCAGCAATGGAGCAATCCTAGAAGTGGAACATCTCGGAAACAGACTACTACAACTCCAAATCACAAAGATGCTGATTGGGACGGGACTAATATTATCACACAACCTGGGTTTGTCAAAACAAGGTTTGGGGAATTTTCACTTGACAAATTACATACATGGTCCCCAGGTGATACTAGTTCTGTGCCAAAAGGGATAAGCGTGTAACTCCGGTTCCATGCGTTCGGGATCACAGCCTGGAGACGTTATGTTAAGGGTTTCTGTCATCTGTGGCATTCAGGAAAAAATAAATAGAACTCTCTACACTGCTGAGATTGTGGTATTTATGTGTCTTAATGGGGGTCATGGCCCAGATCAGAGCAAATGGGATGTTGCCTTGTACGTCAGGGTTGTGGAGTACAAGGCAATTTCTCACACGTTGTTTTGGTTACCTGATTCACAAGGTACCCGATTATCCTGAATGAAATGGTGAGTGAACGGTGAGACCTAGAACTGTCCATGTCTGTTCTGTAGTATGTTTCTACAGTAGTATTTTCTAAATAAAAAAATAAAAAATGTAAATTAGTAACGTAATGGAACAACATGACTGCATACCGATATAGTCGGCTGCCTTTGAGACGTGAGCTATAAGTAAACCCAGTGGGAGTGGGATAGGTTGTCATCTGAAGATTGCCTCATAATTTCATCAGACCAGAGCTACGCGGGTGTGACCTGGCACAGCACAAGGAAGCAGGAAGCTGCTATAAGCCCTAACTGAAGCACCACTACCAGGGAGCGCAAAATGATCCTGAGCAGCATAAAGTAAACACACGCCGTAGGCAGGTGCCGAATGCATGACACACGGGTACCTGTTCATCAGCACGCATGTGGTGTGACTGGGCTGGCTTCCTGTCATCTGGCAGGCTTTCTCCACATCCTCGAAGTACCTCTCTGCCGTTTTAACGTCGCCGATCTGGCCAAAAACAAAGTAGCAGCAGCATATTGACCACAGATCGGTGTGTAAAATGGGACAAGCACAAATATACTAGATTAGATTCCATGATTCTCCAGGGAACTCTGACTTATTGCAACTGCAAAGAATACATACAGAACATTACAAGAGGGAATAATGATGACAAAACAAATATATCTCAGTCTATTTCTATTACAATACAATGCATTTGCAAAGATAGGCGTTATTTGGGGCAATCAAGGTTTCCAGAAGTAAAAAAGTACTGTTTATTTTCTGCAAAGACAATACTAAATGACAGGCAGGCGTGTGTGTAGGACCAGTGTCCTCACAATTCTTACCTTACTTACATGTCTAGTTTCTCCTAATTCCAATCAAAGTCCTTTAAAAATAGATATGCTCCTTTCCCATATGCCAGTAGACGAGGATGCCTTTTTTTATTATTCATAGTGTGTCACGTTCAACGTCACAAACGCTGCTGACGGACGGAATTTGTGGTTGCAATAGGCTGCATGACAGACCCATTTACCTGACAACATGCCCCCTGTTAGAACTTCCTGGATTAACATACTTTTGTTGAACCCAAGCCAGGATTTTTTCTGCCTGCCGATTGAAGCTGGAGTCTGGGGGTTCTTTCTGACCTCCTGGAGTCTTACATGCCTGCTCTTGCCCATTGATTTTGGTTGAATGACCACTCCTGGGCAGAGTAACAATGGTACTGAATTGCGTGACAGTGGGTTGGTGAAGGCCAAAAACACCTTCGCCAGCCTGGTGACGACCAGCAACTTTTTATTTGAGCTCCACAGAAATCTCCCTTGATCAAATGTGCAGACCTGCAAGAAGATGCGTCCAATGCCACTGAGCAGCTGCACTCTCTGCAGGGGTTCATACTGGATAATGGAGTGATAGGTCTCCACAGCCAGAACATAGTCCTGAGAGAGAGAGAGAGAGAGAGAGAGAGAGAGAGAGAGAGAGAGAGAGAGAGAGAGAGAGAGAGAGAGAGAGAGAGAGAGAGAGATTAAAAAGAAGATGAAATAAAAATTTGAAAATGAGGAATGGAGGGCAAAGGAAAACAGAAGTTTAAAGCGAGAAAGGTAAACCGTAGGAGAAAAGACAGGTAGAGGACGAGCGAAATAAAGAAGAGCAGAGTTGGGGCGTGGAGAGAGAGAGAGAGAGAGGGGGGGGGTATTAATCAAACATGGAGTAATAGCTGGCCGAAGTGACCCTCTTCCCACCTCCACACTGCACATCGCTCACATGGTGACTGGACTGCTGAGCGGGGCGACAGAGAGAGGTCAGTGAGGTGTGTGTGCAGAGAGAGATAGTGTATACTGAGCTAGGATAAGGTACAAAAGTGTGTACTGTACATGTACATGTGTATTACGCCGCAGTTTTTTTTTTTTTAGGAAAGCTCTGGCTCAGTTAATGTCATTAGGCGTACAAGACAAAGAATTAATGGAGCCTACTACGGTCGGTGTATCCAGAGCCTGACATCTCTGTTTTGTCTCTGTGCCAAAGAGCTCTTTTGTTGTCCCAAAACTATTAAAAACACATAAATGAGCCGCACTTTTGCACTGGTCGACATGTTCCTTTATTACAATGAACACACACACTGTGGTTTATTCTGACTCAACCCCACATACGCCGTCCTGCTGCCAGAAGTACTCACTAGAATACGATGGCCGACAGGGGCAAACGCCCTGCAATTTAAGAGAATGCGCTGCAAATACACACAACACAACCAAATACACAAACGCGCTGTAAATAAAGAAGCGATGCAAAAAGAAAAGCAGAAGCAACAAAAAACGCTGCATCCAGATTACACAATGGACGTTCTCCGGGCCTCCAGAGGGAGCGCTAAGTGGAACAGCTGATCTTTGACACCACGAGAGAGAGAGCTCTGCCTTTTTATTAGATTTATTATCTGGTGTGGCTGCAGCCTGGAGACCTCCTGTCTCATGCCTCCCGTCCATGGACTGTATATTAAATTAGTATTATCAATATAATAAATCAATAAAATATAGTCTATGCTCCTGACTCATGTCCCCCTGTCTGTAGCCGTCACCGAGCTTTGACTTTTCAAAATAAAAGCTCGCGTCTGGTCCGCTATGTCTTTGTACTTTGATGTTTTGGATGTTTTTGAACTAAACATTAAGGCTAACAAATACAACTCTTACTTACAACATGATGAAGTTAGCAGTTTTGTGTTTATATGTTCGGGGCCGGATTTCTTCAGTTTGATAAATTCCACGGTCTCTATAAATCTATCTCAATGACTGGTTTACAGGGAGGGACTAGAAACCCTGTCTGTTGTTGTTTTTTGTTTCAAGAGTGAATTGCTCCAGAATATGAATACAGATTGATTACTTTTTTTTTTTTTTAACTTATTTTGTTGGCAACTGTTGTTCTACAATCACAATATTACACTTCAGTGATGCGCCTTTTGGACTAACATATTCCCTCTAATGTAAAATGGCTTAAATAAACAATGTTAAACGTTGATGCAGTTTTAAATGTTTTATTACCACGAGACAGACATGTTTCTGCTGGTTGAGTATCACCTGTGGCATGAGGCGAGACACACCCACCAAACCAGAGAAAACATATCTCAAATACAGACTTAGAATATTTGCAGTAGCACATCGTTTCACACCGTTCTGAGATTGAACCATAGACTGTATATAATATTAATAATAGTATACTAATATTAATTAATAATATACAGTCTATGGATTGAACGTGTCCCGGCTCGCTCACTCCCCGTGGGGTCGAAGATCAGCTGTTCCACTTAGCGCTCCCTCTTGAGGCCTGGAAAACATCCGTTGTGTAATCTGGATGCAGTGTTTTTTTGTTGCCTCTGCTTTTCTTTTTGCATCCCTTCTGTATTTGCGGCACGTTGGTGTATTTGGTTGTTTTGTGTGTATTGAAAGCCCGTTTGCTAAATGCTGCGCATATGTTTTGTCGAATTAATGAAGTTGTTTTCTTAATTTGCTCGTGTTTGGCCATTTGCATCGGTTCTCTTAAATTGCAGGGCGTTTGCCCCTGTCTGCCACGGCACTAGAACACCACATGCGAATGAATCCACGCGTTTGAGTAACATGCTAAAATCTAGGAAATTAATTTCAATATATTTTAGTTGGAACCAATGGGCTTGGGGCCGAGTGCCACAGACAGGGTAGGGAACTCAGAAAGTATTGTTGGTTACCATCTTTTAATGAGAAAAACTGAAACAGCCCCCTATACGTCTACCATACAGTTTCTTTCCCAGAATTACAGTACAGTGGCGGGCAACACCGGTTAAGTGCTAAATTATATGAAAAGTCAAACTGTTGACTACACAACCCAAGAAGTAATTTTAAGTATTCAAGTTTGGTAGTATATGTGCTACAACATGTAAAACTACTGACATGGAATGTAGAGTTAGACATATTGAAACTCAAATTGAGCCAAATAATTCAAAAAAGTGCTGTAATCTCAATTCTCACCGTTAGATGGCACTGTGGTTCTCTCTAGAGTCTGATCAAATCTACACCCCAACAGACTCTCTCTCTCTCTCTCTCTCTCTCTCTCTCTCTCTCTCTCTCTCTCGCTCTCTCTCTCTGACCAAGAATCCAATTAGTGGTCAGTCTGGGGGGATTTCACTGTGAATCCTCCACCAGTCTGGCATCAGAGATCTCGGAGTCTCTCTCAAACACACACACACGCGCACACCCATGCACACACCTTCATCAGCAGTAGACAGTTGGCCATGGAGTACATGACCCTGCTGAGGCGAGACCTCCACAGCTTAAGAGACCCTAAAAACAGGGAGAGAAGAAGAAGAAGACAGATGGTTTATATCTTAAAGAGTGACTTCCTATTTTCATTCCACCTGCTTTTCTGGGCGTCCCACTAACGTCACCCTTTCCCCACACTCTTCCATTCATTGCTCTTATCCATCCATCCCTCTTATTAAACCGCCCCCCAACCCCAGGGTTTATTTTAAGGCGAAGAACACACTGCGGCACACTCTGCTTTTCTATTTTCCCTCAGACAGTGCACCCCGTGGAAGAGTTAGTGTTCAGGCCTATTAGTATTCATTGCTGTGTGTGTGTGTGTGTGTGTGTGTGTGTGTGTGTGTTGGGGAGAAGAGCTAATCACTCAGTTGGGGTCTGATGTGTGAAGGCGAGGCCCTGCGTTATTGACTTGACTGTTGACTGTCTGTGTGGGTAGAGAGAGGAGAGACAGAGGGCACAGCTCTTACACTGCTTTAAGAAGGGGGAGAACCTGTCAGAACTGGCGCACCCTCACACATACACCCATACACGCATCACTCTGACAATTTCCCCCAAATTATAAGCAAGTGTCTTGGTACAATTAGCTCAACTTCACCAAGTGGCTTGCTGTTGTTCATCACTGAGAATTAGCTGATTAAATGGCTTGTAGTTGCTTTAAAAAACAAAAACCTGACACACAGCCTTTGGACAAGTTTCTAAATTTGTGGTCACAGGGATTGCAAACACAAGACTCAGAGAACCCTGCATTATTAACATATATTGCTGAGTTGAGAAAGTCTAATAGAAGAGAAAGAACATTCTATTTACATAAAGCTGATGAATTTCAGATGAAGGTGCATGCCTATTTCCCCAGCACACTTGCAGATATGAGTGGTTTGGAATGGATTGATCTGTATTGATCTGTTTGGTGTCGAGGGCTGAAGAGACTGTTTGATATTCTGCGCGGGTACCGAAGCAGTGAGGTGCTAAACACTTTTAGAGCACTGCATTGGTGTGTTTATGTGGTTGAAAGTGTGAGTATGTGTGGCCGAGGTATGCTGCAGTCCTGCACCAGGTGTGCTTCTGACTCAGAGTGTGTGTGCGTGTGTGTGTGTGTTTGTGTGTGTGTGTAACCCACTGGGGCACATGACCTCATTCTCCTCCCACAGTGTGATGCAGTCTGGGACTGTGGCCAGGTCTGGAGCCAAATGTCTGTGTGCGTGAGCATATGTGTGTGTGTGTGTGTGTGTGTGTGTGTGTGTGTGTGTGCATGAGCATGAGCATGTGTGTGTGTGTGCATGAGCGTGTGTGTGTGTGTGTGTGTGTGCGTGTGCGTGAGGATGTGTGTGTGTGTGTGCATTTACCTTCCCTGTTCTCCTGTGTTAGGGTGACCATGCTGCCATCCTCGGCCAGGCCTTTCTCCAAGTTCTCCAGAATCTGTTAACAGGAAGGAGAAAAAGTCAAACTGCAGAGGGTGAAGTTGCTTCAGTGCCAGTACTGTATTCGATTTGGAATCCACATATTTAATAACTCTAAAATCCAGATATATTTGGCTGTTTCCACAGGTGTTTGGTTTTCTGTGGATGTGTAGTTTTATTGTGTGAATACTACAGGGTATGCATGTCTTTATGTTCATCCAGAGGCTGTCTTCATGTGTGTGTTGTGTATACTAACGGCGAGGCAGACAGTTTTGAGATTGTGCAGGCGGTCCAGAGCCTCCTGGGGCTTGGCCAGGTACTGGGGAAGCTCGGCATGCAGCAGCCGCATGGAGAACGGCACCATGGAGCCTGGACAGGAGGGAGGGAGGGAGGTGAGATAGAGGGAGGACAAGAAGAAAACAGGAGACGGAGGGAGAAAATGTGTGAGGGAAAAGGGGGGGAAAGGGTAGAATGAGGACATAACGGGAGGGAGAGAGAGGGAAGGCAGAGAGAGACAGAAAGACACAGAGTGCGAGATGAGAATATAACCCCATCCATCCATCCATCCACACACAGACAGACAACCCTGGAGGCAGGAACCTACAGATGGCATTGAGCTACGTATGGCTGCTTATTAAACCCTCTCATCTCGCTCACTCTGTGTGTGCTGCACAGCTCCATCACTCATCTTTCTGACACACACAGACACACACACTGACACACACACTGACACACACTCTCTCTTCAGGTGAGTTCCCGGGCTTTGATCAGAGTCTCTTTGATATTGTCATCAGACCTGAAGCTCAGCTAGCTGGTCCATCTTTGGCTGCCGCTTCTGCCTGGATAATTTCCAAATGGATGTTATTGTTCTGCAATCCAGTTCGGTGAACTTTGACATGCGATTTGTGCCTCTGACCGATAAGACACCGCCATGACAGTTCTGACTTTAAGGAACAGTCAAGTGTGTCCAACACAATGTGGACACACTTGACTCTTCCTTAAAGACAATGACAATGTGGACAATGTGGCGCTTCACTGTTCTCTTCCAGTCACAGACTGGTTGACAGCCCGTCCCAGGATGGTGTCACTTTTCCTTCCACATAACTCTTTGTTCCTCAACCCCATAGAGTAATGATCAGTTATGGATCGGGCATGCAAGAGTATTGCTATGATGTAAATGTGTGTGATGTAAATGAGAATTTATGACCAACTGCAAAAAGTGTGTATAGTTAATATGTATAATACATTTTGTATTGCATTACTGGAATTACTTTAGTTTCATTTAGTGCAAATGTGAATTACTCCCTGCAAACAATGGCAAAAGCAATGAAGCCTATTAAAGCATAATGCAGCATATCTAAATAATTTCTGTGACATAGACTGTAAAGTGGCATAATCCATGCAACAAAGGAGGGGCCTTCTGTTTGTTGTAATGGAATCTTGCTTTAAACTAAGTAAATCAATAAAAGATAAGACAATAGTGATCCTTATTGTAATGCTATTAAGTGACAACGTGTTATGTTGGGAGGACAGCCACAGCAGAGGATGTTGTATACTTCACTAATGTGTTTACTGAGTTAATGGACTGAGGATGGGAGGAGGATTCGGTTTCGGATTCAACAGAATCTTAACCAGTGGATTCAGTATTTGACCAAAACCCCCAAAATCTGAATATCGACGTGTGAAAAGACGGATGCATCTTTCTTAAGTTATTGTTTGAAACATGAAACAAATCAAGACTGAAAGTAAATTATTAAGATACAGCAAGAAAAAGGACATGGGTATATGCTACTCATCAGGCAAGTGGCATTCAGATTTTAACATTTCTGGACTTAAAATTGAACTAAACTTTTCATTTGGCAAACAAAAACCTAATAACTATCCAACATTGATTCCTTCTCGAGCACCAAGTCAATCCTAATTTTTCTGTGAGTGATACATGGGCAGAGTCTCTTAAAAGCATTCAAAGAGTGCGATCATGAGTAATAGATAGTCAATGCAAGCGTTGGGCCGGAGAAATGTTCGACTTCTGATGCCAAGCTACTTGTGCCAGTTTGTCTGCGAGCACCTAGCAGGGCACAAAGCGTTTAAATTGAGCAATGGAAAGTCAATCGTTGGTCTCTTTAGAAGGCTGTGCCGTGTAGCTTCAAGTGTGCTTTTTTGTACGACTGTGTGTGTCTGTTTGTGTGCGTGTGTGTGTGTGTGTGTGTGTGTGTGTGTGCGTGCGCAGCTGTGTTTCTGCTACTGCCTTCACTGTGGTAGCCTGAGGGGCGAAGCAGATCCAAAGTAATGGGAATACATTAGAGAGCAATTCATGCAGTGTAAAAAAGAGGAAAAACAAAACCAAAAGAACTGCTGGAGACAAGTAGAGTTGTTGGAGCTTCTCGACGATACAGTCTAATATCAAGCTCCTGGCAGAAACTTTCCTTTGAATATTTAATAGCACACTGCTGGTATACTTGTGTATCCTTAAAGAAATATGAGTAAAATGCAAACTCCTTTTGGACAGCAGGCTTATAACACATTTAAAACTCATAGATAAGAGTTTTAGAACAGCTTTTTCGGGCCTATTCAACCTTTGGGTCAGCCTTCAAAGAGAATTCACAGAGCCGCTTTTGAACAAAAGAAATATGAAAAGAGATATGAAACGATACATGATCTTACAATGGAAGACTTTGTAGATTAAAGTTTCGGGGATCACTACCGAAAGTGCTCCTCCTACATCAAAGATCCAATAATAGTGACTCCAAAGGACAGAGGTTGGTGTGGTTTAACACGCGCTGAGTGTGTGTATATACCTCTCCTCCCAGGGTAAACAGTGGGGCAGTACTCATAGTAGAGGTCTGGTTGATCCAGGTTGCCAAAGGGCTCAAACTCCAGTTCAGCGTTTTGGAAGAGGTTCAGCTTGGTGAGGAGGGCCAGCCGCACAAACCAGAGCTGGAATACACACAAACAGCCCCATCTATTTGTTAGATGAAGGGATAAGACGTTATACAAAAGAAACATTAAAAACAAATCACGTGAATTCTCCTATCTCGCCTGGTGACAGCTGTACTGCCATTTGTCAGTTAACAGCCAGGGCCCTATTTTAACCATCTAAGTGCATGGTGTGAAACGCCTGGTGCAGGTGCGTTTGGGGGGGGTTCTAATCCACTTTTGTCATTTTATCGGCAGAAAAAATGGTCCGTGGTTGAAAAGGATTACTTAGTGTCTCAATTAAGCATAGAAGTGTTTTGGACGTAACATGCAATAAACCAATCAGTGTAAGCTACCCTTCCCTTTACTGTACAAGCCAGGCGTATTTGTACCTTGGCGCATTGCTATTATGATGGCGGATTTGCTGAGCAGGAGGAGAGGTTTTCAGGTAAGAAACTGATCTGCTTGTGTGTGAAGTGAAAGTGCATGAGCAGATCATATCATAATGGTATTTGACAACTTTGAATAATTTGCATGTTTGTGTGCTGCTGCGCTTCCCTGTGTGTGTGTATAACAAGCACAGTGTGCGCGTGCTGTGCACAAGCCTAGGCACATTTTACTAATAAGCTGTTGAAATAACAATGACATGCTACTTTTAGACCAGGTTTTTTGTTGGTCAATAGCTGGGATCACTTTTTGTTGCCTCAAGATAGCAATACGCCAAGAATGCACCTGAACACACCTCCCTGTAAGACCAGCACGCCCATGGGCGCAAAGATGGGCGCAGGTGCATTCTCTATTTAAACGATACGGGCTCTGGATGGGAAATTGACAACGGTCCTGCATTAGGCTTTGTGCGGCACCAAGTGCAAGATAGGGCCCTCAGACTGTATGTCTGTGTTTTTGTTTTTCTATCGCCACATTTCCACGGCACGGTACATATGGGGTGGAATCACCAGACGCCTCCCGATACGAAATGGGCACAATACTTTATTATTGCGATTTGAACCCTTGTTTTGTCTTCACTCTTGGGACCTTCTTGTATGCCTTGGGTCAAATTGACCCCTGACTTATTTGGGGTTTTAAAACAATTCTGAAAGGAAATTTTATTTGATAATCTATTAACAAATATTGTCTTCATCTCAATTTCAAACAATTGAGCTAGCATATATGTTTAGGGAATGCAATCAGTCTCTAAAAGATAACAATTAAAAATGGAAGTGGGATTTGTTTTTTGTCATAAGATATAATTCATGTTAAAATTCCACTATGTGGTCATTCTTATCTTGGAATACATAAGTGGTCTTATTCAGAAACATTTCTGAATTGAGTCAGGAATACATGTTTATCACAAAAAAAGTTAAGGCCATTGATTTTCAGGTACAAAAAATGTAAATGGGTCAACGTTTTGCAATATTCTGCAAAATATTTTGCAATTTATAACCTTTTTTCTAAACTTCAGATTTTTCCATATTTCAAATGATCCCCAAAAGGAAACTTTGTCAACATCCGTTTTACCTAAAAAGATACATTCTTGTGTGTTCAAATCACTTCAATGTTATTGCTGCAAAATGGGACTGTCAAGCAGGCAACTGACCAACACATACAGTATATTATAAAAGATCGATACTTGGCGCCTGTGTATCGATACAGTATTGCTAGTGAAGATATCGCGAGACTGTGCTGTATCCATTTTTTCCCCCATCCCTAATGGTTCAGCACAGGATCCAGGGAGAGCGGTATCGCGTTAAAGATAATGTCATGGCAGTTCACGTGCCAGCGCTATGACGAGGCGCTAATAATCCCGCCACATTGACGGGGTACTATCTGCAGTAGAAAGGAAATCTAGAAATGTACCTGGAACTAGGAGTGAGTGGAGGAGCGTGGAGTGAAGTGGAGCTCAACGCAGTGAAAATGAAGCATTAATCTTGTGACTTAATTAGTCCCAAAACTGTAAATATTTCCCAGTTAATTTGGCCATGTATTATACAATAACATGCTCAATAATGTAATAAAACTTTGTGGCTTTGATTGTACGTTGATAACATTTGAAACTATAGTGTAATACATCATTGGTGCAGTATTCATTAAATGATCTCATGTTCTTAAATCATTAAAAAACGACATTATGGGGTTGCAATCCGGTTCCAAAGCCCAGCCATTTGAGTTGTGATTGGATTTTTCAAGGCTAATACTGATATTGATATGAAAGACTAAATAATCTGAAGATTTACTGTCCAGTATTCATTTTCCAACATGAACAAAGGATAAGGATGCCTTGAATGTATTTCTTTTTAGAATTGTGACCAAGATATGTACAGAGCTGGACATTTTATGTTTGAATCAAACGAATGAAAACTTCTCTGTGTTTATGCTGTGTAGATCTTCTGCACACGTGAAGAAGCAGGCTGTTCCAGGACCATGCGGTGCCGTCATGAGTGTCTGACAGCACAAATGCACTTGGACAGAATCCAAGGCGCGTGCAGTTGTTTCCTGATGTGATAGAGTTGGGGATGGACTACCTCCCAGTGATACAACATGGAAGGATCCAGAAGCTCCTGGGCAGCATGGCAACCCCCCAAAAACTGACTTTTCTTGACTTTGTAACACCACAACATCCTGCAGTCATGTTCAGCGAAGTGCAAGTTAGGGCTGGCAATTGTTAAAAAAAATGCAATACCTGTACCAATACTGTGACTTCGATACAGGTTCCTAAACTATACTTGTTTCAAAATAAATTCTATATTTTAATATACTATTGGTATTAACAAAAAGAAATTAGATCATTAAGGCACGCATTTTTATTTTCCAGCTACTTTGTGAGCCATCTCTGTGTAACGTAGAGTTCTCCTGCGTGTCTCTCTGACGTGTAACGTTAGACATCCAATCACCGACATTATTAGAGCTTTGTAGAGGCATGCTGTGTGCTTCTTGGCCTACTGACACTGATAAGATTTGCTCCTTAGGTATTGAAATTGGCTATTTAATGATAAGGCATTTTTTTGATACTCAATACTACGGAGGCAATTCGATTAGTACCTAAAGAGTATTGAATCTGGTACGCAGCCCTAGTGCTAATGTCCTGTGGGAAGAACAGTTGGTGGTAAAAGGTTAACAGAGATGCCTATTAGTCATCATTTTGAAGAAAACAACTAAACGCAGAAAACCCCCACATTAAACACATTTAAAAAAAAAAAAAGGGCCACACATCAAAAACCTGGATTTGAAAACTGTGGTGTTTTAGAACATAAAACAAGCCGTAATATGCAGCATGAGGCAAAAACAGGGTCGATTAACTTAAAGTCTCATACACTGAGCTTACCACAGGGGTGGCCTTCTTAATGAGCTCATGCAGCCATCCATCTTCTGGATGGAGCTCCACAAACCCAGCCATAAAAATGTGCTAACAGCAACACTAACAAATGGTATCAAAGGACAGTAGAAAAAATAAAACTAGCAAGTTAGTGGTCATATTCTCTAAAAAAAAAAACACTTCCGTCCTCCTAAAATGAAACTCAACATAGTATCACTAAAAAATAATTCTATTATCAGTTTGAATACTAAACAAAATGACCAAAAATGTAGTGGACTCCTAATACCCAAATTACAGTGTAACAAATAACAGATGAGATGAGCTGGTTATACAATTTCAGTGAGAACTTTCTTTGAGTGCAAGTTCATTATTGGGTTTATTTTCAGCTAAGTGCAAAATCAACTTCATTTTTAAGTGCTCTTTTGGAATTAGATTGAAATGAATCTGCAGAACAAGACCTCCCTTGGCTTCACTCTCCATCACCCTCCAACACAGAGAGATGAATGGACAGATGAAGAGAAAGTCACTGGCGTCTTACCTGCAGTGTGTCGGTGGTGTGGGAGGTCGGCTGGCCAGCCTTTCCGTATCCCTGACCATGAGCTGTCAGCAGCCGGCCCGTCAGATCTATCGCAGCCCGCCAGTTTTTACTGCTCTGCAGGGGAGAAAAGACACAGCACGCTGGATCTGAAACACACACCGTGACTGAGTGATGGAAAAATAGACGAAGACCTGGGGCTAAAACATATCAACGCGGTTCCAGCTATCATGGGCACAATCACACATCACTAACAAGGTGTCACTTCGCAACTACCACCTTGTTTCGGATATTTAAATGCATCTATTAAACCAACCATATTTCAAAGGATAATTCCTTTGTATTACAACGTGTTCAAAGTTTCAGCATTCATTCATTCAAGTCCTGGGAACTTGGCAAAATTACAACACACTCTACAACAAAGTCCGATGCCAAAAATCAGTCTTCAACCTAAGCTTGACGGTTCATTCTTCACCGAGGAAACAAGAGTTTCAGACCAATCTCAACTCAACGTCCACTTACTCTCTTGTTCAGGAGCTTTTGGCCATGTCACACAGTCCAGCACAGGGTTGGGCTTGGTCAGCTGCCATGGACATGCAGAGGCTCAAACATTACATATTCCTAAGGCTGAATACAAAATCATTCAGATATCACAACCTATTTGTTTATCAGAATCATTTATTTGTCATTATAAATGATTCTGATGAATGAATATATATATTTTTTTAATCAGCTATAATAAATGCCGATACCAATAGTTTGGAAAATACCTTATATCGACCAATAATATCCCTATTCTTTCTGCAGCAGGGTATTAATCAATGACTTTGTATGCTGAAGAATATTTAATAGAAACAAATAAAAAAATACCTAATTTGCATACTTAAGTAAGATGTAAGGATTGACAGTGACTAGAGCCTTGATATTTCCTAAATATTTTAATCCAATTGCTATATAAATATTGCTTTCATCTAACCGATAAAGAGAAGTCGGGAGTGACTCAGTGTTTCAGGTCCTGTTTCAGCCCCTACAAGTTTTGCGTTTTTTACCGTTGTTGTGTATCTTCAAATATTCAAGCTTAATTAAAAAAATAAAACTGTGTCATTGTTGCCTCACTGTTTGGTCCCTAACAAGGTTGCATTATCTTACATGACATTGTTAACTCTAAACTGATACATGTCACATCTGATGCTGCAAAACAAAAGTCACTACACATGAAATGAGGCAGGTGTGGGTGTAAGCGCACAAATGAGATTGTTCTAGCCGATGTGTGGAAGTGAGGCTGGAGGACAAAGCGCCTACTCACTCAAGCATAGTGGACACACCCACATCCACACACACACACACACACACACACACACACACACACACACACACACACAAACACACACACACACACATTAGCAGCATCTGCTTCCACAGGAGGTGGTACAATAGGTAAGAGGGGAAACAAGGTGATGAGGTGGTAGTGGAGGTAAAGGGGTGGGGGGAGGGGGGGGGGGGG
>NC_048426.1:22165097-22188389 GCF_013103735.1 Etheostoma cragini | reverse complement strand
GATAGAAGACATCTGGCCCACATGTAGTGAAAGCATAGAAGTCAAAGTTGGCCATAGTGAAAAAAAAAAAAAAGAAAAGAAAAAAATAAACTCCGGGCCAAAAGAGTTAAAAAAAGAAAGAAAAGAAAACAAGGAGCAGTTGGTAGCAGATTGGAGAGCGGGAGATGAAGAGAAGAAAGCTGAGGGCCAAGGGAGCTGCAGAGAAGCAACACCAGGAGCTAAAGTGAAAAGAGACCCCACATCGTTGGAAAAGTAAACTTTAGCTCAGGCCTTATGTAACAATGCAGCATTGCTGCTACGCTTAAGTTCATGGTCTGATATTATCTTACACCAGCCTATAATCTTAGGTCTTGAACCGTACCAATCCAAACCAAACATTACAGGCATATAGAAATACAGGAGCTGTGAACTGAGCAGACAGCAGGCAGGCTTTGTGTTTTAAGAGGCAATCATCTGTGACTAGAAGGTCTCGGGGTCAGTCTCCATTAAAGATAGCTTGCGATTGTGAGCGCCCTTGAGCAAGATAATGACGGACGTCTCTGCTTTACTGTCAAGTCAAATGGTTGAACTGAGCTCTAACCCCTCTGGTGAAAAAAGTGCACGAACAATCCCTGGACTGTGTTCAACACTCTAATTTTACATTCAAAATGTATTCTAGCAGTACGTAGTTATTATGTATGACTCTTGTCTCCAGCGCTCAAAATACCCTGACTAAAATTCATACCATTATCCAGTCTAACGGATTTTCAGTTTCAACTTTTGTCTAATAGCGTTTTTACACAGACATGGCGTAGCCCGTTGTAGTCACACTGGGCAGTGCTGCTGGGATCACACGTGCGTTTCAGCAACAGGGGATAACCACACTGTTGTTGTCCAGCTTAGCAGCACGGCCAACCGGGGCCAACCTGTGACAATCTCTGCCCTCAAAACCAAGCAGCGTCTTGCGCTGATTGCCTTAAGACTTGAGGTTAGGTTGGTGACGAGAGAAAATACGCCTCTACGGATAAAAGACAGGAGAATTGTAACTGAATGTCTCTGGTTTGGAGGGAAGTTTCCCTCTTATTTTTGTAATATCATCGAACAGATATCAACCTCACTGTTTATGATTTGTATTTGAGCGGTCTTAAAAGGAGAATTCCGGTCGATTTCAACATGTAGCTCCATTTTTTTTTTATGTGTAGTGCTGTCAATAGCAAGACCAATGAAAACAATCGGTGCGGCCTACACTGAGTTATCCGCCTGCTAGCGTTAGCACCCAACAGACTTTAACTGGGCAAGTTTGAAACCTGTTTTTAGCCTCATAGCAGGCTCAACATGTCATTACCAGTTCGTAACCATGTGCAGTGATTCCTTCCAAGTGAACACAGCAAATTTGACTGCAGTAGATGTGACAGAAAGGCCAAAAAGTTGTGTTAATCCATACCTCTGTTTATTTCTGGTTTCTTGGTAGAGTCCACACTAGTCAATTGGCACAACTTTTATGCCTTTCTGTCACATTTACTGCAATCAAATTCAAATGTTTTTAGCATGTTTATTGCATGTTTAGAGGCTTCAAACATGTTTAAAACTTGCCCTGTTTAAGCCTGTTTAAGCCTGTTGGGTGCAAAATCCAGCAGGAGGATAACACAGTGTAGACTGCACTGATTGCTTTCATTGGTGTCGCTACTGACAGCACTACAAATTT
This sequence comes from Etheostoma cragini, assembly GCF_013103735.1. Lineage (NCBI taxonomy): Eukaryota > Metazoa > Chordata > Actinopteri > Perciformes > Percidae > Etheostoma > Etheostoma cragini. Next base: position 22,186,705 of record NC_048426.1, on the reverse strand, counting down.
TACAAAAAACACAAAGCTACATGTTGAAGCCAACCGGAATTCTGATTTAAGTTTCTGCTCATGCAACCTAAACATTTCCCATTGCTGCGGCTGGATAAGTAAGTGTAAACGCTAACAGGGAATTCAACTCTTTTTGTTAAACCTAATAGTGGAGCTAGAGGGGGTCAGAGGATCACCCAAATCAATACAATACATTGTCTGAGAACTATGAATTGGATCACCAAACCCATTAGGGTCTATCCTCCGGTCCACCATAAATACCTGTCCCAGATTTCAGGCCAATTTATCCATTAGCTGTTCAAATATTTCAGTCTGGACAAAAGTGGTGGACAGACCTTAGGACATTTCCGTCCCTAGAGCCTTGCTGCTAACATGACTAAAACTTACAGTATTTCTCATTTAAGAACATACAAAGTGCTTTGTGATAGTTTGTCATAAATGCCATCATGCATCCAAACCACACTGTCACTCTCCGAGTTTGAATAATTTCAATGAACACAGAAAGGGCGTTGGGAGGAGATAAAAATAGAAAAACGATAGGCTGATGGTGATTAATAATTGAGCTCAGCTCAAATGACTCCACAATAAGGCATAATCAGGCATAATCAGACCCCCCCCCCATCCCCTCCCAATCAAATGAGGAGGCATTACCATGGTGATTTATTGCCAGTGACATTAAATTAGGAATTGACTACAAAGGCTTGGTGAAAGAAGTGTGTAAGGAAATTGTGTCTCTAGCATGATAGTGGGGCAGGGAGCTATTTTCTTTTGTTTGTTGCTGCTTGTTTTTGAGGATGGTGGATACTACACCTGCCTTTGTTCAACACAGAACAAATGCACCAGAAAAAAGGAAGAAGATAGGAAAGAAGGAAGAGGAGAAGTCAGATTTGACCCCACAGAGTGACAGTGTGGTACTCAAGATGTGGCAAAAAAAAATATGGACATGCTAAAAACTTGTTTTTCATGGGAGGGGTTCTTTAACTTCAAAGAGAACACATGCCTAAAGCATGTTCAGTATTACAGAAAACAATATGGATTGTAATTCGAAAATCTGACTTCAGTAGTACTACAATGCTTCACACACACCCACATACCCACACCCACTCAGATCAATGTGTGCATTGAAAATGTACACACATTACGCTCACACACACAAAACACATATACACAATTAGTCTCGTTGCAAGTTTAAAAGAGGTGAAGCTTCTAATATGTGTTGACGAATGTAAGTGTGCCTTTCCTTTGGTGAGTTAAAAAAGAAAAAAAAGACCTGCATAACAAAGCCTGACGAACAAACGAACGCCCACTTGTTCTCTCACAAGACCCAAAGCCTCCAGGCGGATCAGACTTAAAAAACCTTCCTAACACCAGCTTTTTTACCGATAGTTCGACACATTTGGTATATGCTAAAAGTGCATGCCAATCATTGCAACAGTGGCCAACTTGATGTTGATGCCTCTGTAGTTGGTCTACAGACACTTGAACCAGGGGACAGAATCTTGCTTTCATGCTTGGGGACAGTCTGCTTGGCTTCTGTACTGATATGAACATCAAACAGCAATTTGTCTCCCACAGGAGACCGCCGGACTCCTCAAACAGTACGTGAGACACACGGAGACACAATCTGGCATCATCTATTATGTGAAGACGCCGTACTAGCTCATGGCCTGTACGAGAACTCCACATAACACTCCCTAAGATGGCTCAACACAGCTTCAAAGTTCTAAGTGATGCTCCTCTGGGTAATATTAACCACTGATGGACTAGTGGGCTACTGAATCACTTTTGATGGTTTGGTTGTCAACAATAACAGAACGCCCCACTTCTCTTTTCCTCCGAGAGCGCTGCTGAGAACTGTTTTAAAAGAGAATTTCTGTCTCATGCCTGATTCATATCCAGCGCCTCACAAGGTACAACACACATTTTTTTCCATTTCATTTCATGTCATTTTTATCCAAAACTGCAAGACCTGAAATCTTACGCTGACCGACTTCATAAAGTTACTTCTGTAGGGGTGCACGATTCAGAAAATGTCATGTTTCGATTAGCTATCGAGAAGATTCATATTAAAAATAGCTTTTCGATTCAAAAACCATTCTCAATTTTAAAAAAAACTATTCACAGTATGTAAATTAGGGGTGGGAATCGCTAGACCTCTCACGATTAGATTCCGATTCAGGGGCCAAGGATTTGATTCTAAAACGATTATCGATGCAACGATTCTTTTGGAGAATTGGCTTTTTAGAACATGAAACATGAGGTGGTCAGAGGTAATGTGATAAAGTAGATCATCAGCCTTTCTGTGTTTTGGAAAATTATTTAGTGTATGACTTATTAGCTCATGTGTATATAATTGTTTCCTCTTTTGGACATTTTTTGTGCTTTTTCTTGCACTCTTGCCTAAACTCTGAGTTGTTGTCCATTATCCCGTCCTCTTTGAGTCACTCTGTTTTCTGATTTGTACATGTCTGGAGACAGTAACTTTTAAAGGAAAAAAGTAATCGATTAATAATCGATTATTAACCCTAATGTTGTCATCGGGTCAAAATGACCCGTTTTCCTATATTAATGTTTTTCACTTCCCCCCCCAAAAAAATTCCCCAAAATAAAGTGATTGATTCCACACAACGCTCTTTGGCAAGTACAAATCTCTACTTTCATTAATTTTGGGGTGTCTTATTTAATTTTATAGCATTTGAAAAACAAAGTGAAGTGTTTTTGAAATAGTGTTGAGTAAAAGTTGACATATTCCAGTCTGTGATTATCCATCAGCATCCATTCCTTTAATTTTAGTCTAAATAATTCCTAATTTCTGATTTTCTAACTCAAACATTAGGTAAAATTTCCTATAAATGAGGTTTATTGACCATAAATTCTAAAAATAAGTGTAAAACTAGAGTTAATAAGTTAGTGTTACGTAGTGTTGAAAACAAAACAAAAAGTGACAAACATTGAAAAAAATTGTCAAAAAAAAGGGACCAAAATCTAAGAAACAGTTAAATCATCCATACAAATCGTCACTAAAAGTACTGATTTTCAATTTTGATTTTGATGATTTTAGAAAACATCAGCTGGAAGACAATTAAGAAGACAAACCTGTCTATCCTGAACTACAGAACAGCCACAAAACCTGGACACAGAGAGGGTGATATTCAGCCAAAGGGGGAAAATGACACAGATATTCTGCAATAAGTCTTTTGTCTCCAAGTGTAGATAAACTAAACCAAAGAAAAAATAGTGTGTGAAGTAGGCAAGCTTGGATGCATGTGTGCCATGATTTAGTAGAACTGCAGCAACATGTCACTAAGAATCAGCACCACCAAAAAAAAAAAGTGGCTCACCATCAGCACCCCGATCTGGATCAAAATGGGACAGCGTTCCTGGCCTGCATATCCTACACAATTCCCAGTCAGATTTTGCAGATCTGTTTCTCTATTGTCAACTAGATAAGCAAAATGAGGCTACTACTACTCAACTCCTGGTAGATTGGTTCAAACTGATGTATTTTTATTCTGTTTAAATTACTGTTTGCAGTGACTCCCTCTAATTCGGTCAATCTTCCACTCTGAAAAAGTGGAAGTGGAAAAGTTTCACAGAACTTACGTCTTATGTCCGTTTTAGAAAATGTTGGTGATTGAGGTTTGCGGTTATATGAACTGAGTTTGGTTGGCTGTCCTGGCCTCCCCTCTACTTCTCCCTTTGTCTGCTCAGTGACCTCTGCAGCGTGGTCAGCAGTGGGCTAGTCTCTGGCTCAGCACCACCGTGGGCTTGCCTCATCCGTCTCTCTCATTAGCAATCACCCCGTTCTCTCCTCCTCTTTTCCTCCTTCATCTCTTTCTGCCTTCCCTCTGCACTATCCACCATAGACTCTAACCTCTCTCCCCCGCAGCGTGATGCCGTCTGGGCTTGAGGCCAGCAAATATGCGTGTCTGTGTGTGTATGTGAGAGAGATCGAGAGATAGAGCGAGAGAGATCGAGAGAGAGAGAGAGAGAGAGAGAGACCCACCTTGGCTGGGTCAGACAGACACACCCCCATAATCACTGCAACAACCCAGCTGCTGCATCGCACTTTGATATCATTGCTGTAACCTTTACTTGTCATTATCGTAACCTTTTTACATAGCTGTCATTTCCGCACCAGTTACACCTGCAAGCCGCGGTCCGGGTAATGCACCGTCAGCTTTTGTAGCGCTGAAGGGCATGTTTAAACCTTAGTGGTAGTTGTTTTCTCCTTGCTCTGTTTATGTTGGCAGCAGCCAAATGTTCAGACCAATTGTAAAAGTACAGAGGGTGTTTAGCCTCTTGGTATGCCACTGCCAGCATTAGGGATCATTCAAATTTATTACAACTTGGGACATTTTTTGCCATTTTGCTATTGCTGATCATAAAAATGCTCTTACCAAGTTATTAGGTCTACATTGGTTTGTGTGTTACGATTATAGATTTTATTAGTATATAGGCTGAGGACTAATAACAGTTTTACGATTATGATTCATTAATTAATTTCACAACCCTACTAATGCATAAAACTCTTTAGATTTCAATGTGATAATCACTGCTGCCTTTGCAAACAGAAATAACACAGGAACAATGGTTTTGATGTTTTAGTCAAATTGAAAAAGAAATTGAGAACATCCCTCACGCAGTGTTATTAAGCTATAGTGTACAGTAGTAGCCTCCATATGTCTGATTAGAACGGCACTTTAAGCTGGTGCACCGCTAGAATAACTTTGTTTTCGTTATGTGCAAGTTGCAACAGTTCAGTTCTGTGCAACAGAAGCCGGGCTCTTGACCTCCAGTTGGTCTCGTAACTCTCGACGTATCATCGGGTGTTTTCTGTGTTTCGTGGGAAATTACAGCAACTAGAGGGGTTAATGGCTGTATAGCAGGGTTGCAAGCTATTGACAAATGTGACATTGCGATATTGGTCTTGAATATTGCGATTTAGATATCAATTTAGATATTTTTAAACATGTAAAATTACAAAAGTTATGGAAAAATGCATCAACATGGATTCATAACCAATAAAACAGTTTTTTTTGTAACAAAAGGTTCACTTCAAATGACATATTATATCACACTATATTGGACTGGTACCACATGAATGAATAAATAAGGACCATGTCTACAGGACAGGACATGTCTTTCTGGTTGGACAGAATAAAATGTATAAATGATGAGAACAGGACATAACTCTTCTTCCGCTTTTCTGATTCGTTCCGTTTAGTTGTCTCTACCGATTTCTTCACTTACACTGTCACTCTGTCGAAATACGCACACAGGCGGTACGCTCCATAGGGTTAGTCACGTAGTGGACCCCTGCGCTGACGTGTACTAACATGTGCAAGTGGCACGGTAGCTGTCCAATGAAATGATGATCATTGTAGCGTTTCAAGAGGGTTCTACACCGAACACAACTAAGCTACAGAGCCAGCAGACGGGACGCAGCGCTCCACAATATAAACAAAATATTGAAGCACTTTCTATGTAACATTGCGCAACGCGATATTGCGATAACATTAATTTGTTGATATATATCATGAACCCCTACTATACAGTCTCCGATGGAGTCTCCGACACAGTATCCTGGGATGGGAGAAAAACGTGCTCTGGTTTATTGGAATTTCTCTAAACCAATCACAATCGTATTGGGCGGTGCTACAAGCCGGACGGAGCCACGGTGTGGAAGTGGAAAATGATGTATGTACATATATGTAGATGTTTTTAGACAGTTTCATGTGAAATGCTACATATTACTTTAATTTATAATGCAAAAACACCAAACATCTTGTCTCAAAAGTGAAGATTTTTCAGCTCTACTTTATTATCGAATATCTTTTGGATATAGATATTTCGCTGCAACCGTAGTTGTTGTTTATGTTCAATTACTCATACAGTCACTTAAAACGACGTGAAAGCAGAAGTCACAGTGCTGTAGTCCAAGTATTTTCCTAAAAACGTATTGAGGACATTTCTAAAGCGGTGCATTGCAGTGCTACAGTATGCCTGACAAAGAAAAGCTTATGAAGCCTTAATTTCCATGAAGATTCATAAAAAAGAAGCATCGATTGTGTTTCTATGCGTCCAATGGCTGCTCTCCTAGAGTCTTCTTGTTAAATCCCTTGTGTTGTAAGTGTTCATTTGTGTACTCTGAGCATTAGTGTGTACAGTATGTATTAGGGCTGCACAATATATCATTTTCTTATGTCATTGTGAAATCAACTGGTGCAATAAACACATTGTGAAAAGCGGTGACATATAGCTAAAGACACTCACACAGAGATTTTTTGTGTTAGTTGAAATAAATTACAGTAGATAACTGCACTTTAAAATGTTCCCGTCATTCTTTTTTAGTAGTGCCTTTTTATTTTCAATTATCAATTTCTTTTTTATCATGTATTTAACAAACAATTTTTTGTATTTTAGCAAAATACTGAAAGCAGCAGAAATGCAGAAGTAGGTACCCTCTAATATCTGTTAATTCATTGCAAGTAATATCATCGAGATTTTCAGCAAGATATTTCCTGATATTGTGCAACCCTAGTATGTATGTTTATACAGTATGTATGTGCATAGTGAGTGTGTACGCTGGCAGTGGATGCAGTTACACTCTGGCTCTGCAGCATGACTTATTCTGCCGGATCATAGCGGAACACATACACACACACACACACACACACACACACAAACACACACACACATATATAAACTACTATCTTCATCCAAGCAAAAGACCATACCACAAAAGATGATCACAGCAAATATAGGATAGCACAAAATGTGTTTAAAGCGTGTAAACGCACACATGTCAATACTTGTTACACCTGGCATGTGAACACAATCTTACACACACACGAAGGATGACACATACATGCTCTAGGTCAACTTAAGCATCCCAGATAACATGTGACTGATCAGCTGTCTTGACGACAACATCATGCTGTACCAAGCTATGCTTTTAACGTCCACATGCTATCTAACATATCCATGTCTATGTGTGTGTATGTATGTATGTGCGTGAGCCTGTGTGTGTGTTTCTGTAGGTTCTGCTTGTGCACATCCTCATTTTCTCAATTTCTCCTCCCAGCTTAGTGAGCTACATCACCTACGACAGCTTTGATCTACGAGTTCGTTTGATCTTAGAAGTTTGGGCATTTCAAAATGTATTAGTAAGTAAATTATATGAATGCAAGAAGATGGTGGTAGATATAGAAGGCAGATGGTGTCTGATTAATTCATCGGTTGGAGTGACTCAGACAATGATTATTATGTCAGCAAAGCCGTCACACGTGGGCTGCTCTGATCGAGACCAAACAGGGCTCCTTAATGGGAGCAGCGGGCGGCTCCACACAAGGTGAGGCAGTGTGTAGAGAGGCTGTCCTTCAGCTGGAGGTCCTGGGTTCAATTCTCTGTGTCGGCGATCACCAGCCTTATTGAAGTGGTGTTGAACAAGACACTGAATCTCAAATCTGTAGCCAACTGACCTCTGGACTCCCAGTGGAAAAAAAGGAAGGCGGTGAAAAGAGGATCTCCTTTCCGAGATCACAAGTACCATATTATACAGGGGAATCCTTGGTTTAAAAAAGTCTTTGGTGATGCCCGATGACACCATGTGCTAATTTGCAATACAAAGCATGAAGTTGAATATGTCATGGTGGCTAAATATTCAGCAAGGAAAACTAACTCTAAGCCTTTTTCAAACATTTGTAATGTTGATAAGAACTAGAAGAGCATTCTGAGAGCGCAGACCTCCACCATGGCATGTCCTATCTCACATCTCAATGGTAATTAGGGGCGGAGAAAATAAATTGATACAGCACAGTATTGCGATATTTTCAGTGGCAATACTGTAACAATACACAGCCGCCAAGTATCGATCTTTTATTATATATGTGTTGGTCGGTTTGTCTGCTTGACAATCCCATTTTGCGGCAATAAATTTGAAGAGAGATGAACAAACAGAGAAATTTATCTTTTTAGATAAAACCTGGCCTTGACCAATCCCACTTTGCTCGTTTGAAAGCCACGATGTCTCTCTCTCAGGGGTGGGCCAAATTCTCTGGGGGGCAAAGCAGAGTGATCTTGCGCCTTATGACCTCATAAGGGGCAAGATTCCAGATTGGACCATCTATGCTTTCATTTTCTCAAAGGCAAGGCAGGATACCCAGGGCTCTGTTTACACATATCACCATTTCTAGTCACTGGGAGCCATAGACAGTAAATGTAAAAAAAAACTCATAAATTGAAATTTTCATGCCATGAGACCTTTAAGGACTCCTTGCTACTTGTATGAACATACAATAACACTAACTTTTTAGAAATAACTCTATCTCCCACACACAATAATGTTTCTTTCTTTAGTTGTCATTCCTTGACATCTTTCCTGTAGGCCAACAGTATGTTACCTTTCAGGCTCACTGACTCTCTCCTTTGTTTTGCTTCTTAACACACACGCACGCACGCACACACACGAAAACGAACCCACGCACGCACACACACACACAAGCTGAAAGTACCATCCTCTCTGTGTATACATACACCAAGTCCAGAAGGCCCTTGAAATATGCACAGCAGTCCCATGCATAATACATGGGCACAGCAGGAGAAAAGAACTTGTGAGATGAGTGGATCTCCACCTCTCCATCGCTGCACTCCACCCCTCCCCTCTTCTCCTCTTTCTACTCTCTCCATCACACTGTCTGCTGCTGCTGTGCATATGTTTTAAATAACAACTGTCTCTCAGGGTCATTTGTGGGTCAGAAATGATGATGGAGGGAACGCATGATGGCCTGAGAGAGAGATAGATGGCAGCAGGAAAGGGAATGAGGCGAGACCGCACGGTCACAAAGAAAGACAGGCATTTTTATGTTTGGCAAAAGAGTAGCAGAGCAACGTAAGAAAAAAGGAGACAAATGATTCACTTTTTTTCAGTCAGCTGAGGCCTGTCAACCCAGCAGGTTCACGAGAATAAGTGGATGTACAGGCTGACCAGAAAGTGAGGTAATGGGCCAAAGCAACTGCTGCACATGCACATAACCTAAAGTCACTCACTGATTCATAACCTGGAGAGGTTGCTTTCAGTTGTTTTGAGTTATGTGTAGGGCAGGGTACCAGGGCAGCACAATATCAGGAAAACATGCGATATGGATAAAATTGTTGAATAGTGCAATGAAAGATCTATATTGTCACATCCATGCTCTTTACCACCTAAGTCAGCAGATAAGCAACTAGAGCAGTAGGGCTTCATCTCATTGGCCAGATATGTTGACATGCATCATTTATTGCAGTTCGAGCAATCTTTGGGATAAATGTACCTTAATATCGACTGAATTGCCACTTTAGAATAAAGTATGAAAAAATGCCTCGTCATTCAATACCAAATTTCAATACCTAAGTAGTAAATCTCATCAGGATCAGAGAGCCAATAAGCATGCAGCATGCTTCTACGCAGATCTAGTAATGTTTGTGATTGGCTGTCTAACATTACACGTCATAGAGGCAAGCAGGAAAAACTGTTACATACAAAGGCGTAGTAGGAATTGAAAAACATAGATCAAGACATTCGATTTTATTTTCTCAGCGTTATTATTACGGATATCCCAATTAAGTCTTTTTGGTCCTGGGTCCGATCCAATACTTACATTAACCTAAACGTTAATTAAATAAATAATATTCACAAACTACTTTATCCAAACACTGACGGCCCTGGTTAAATTAAGTTTATAAGCTAAGGTTGTAAGCTGCTAGCTGATTCTTTTGTACACTGATCTTTGCTAATGAGAAAGAGAGGAGTAATAACTGATTATTAAAAGATTTATTAGATTTAAGAGTGTCCAACTTAACATGTTTCCCACACTCCGCCTCATATTTTTACTGGCCCAAAAAACAAGACTTTTCCCCTCAAACTGTTAATTTATTAATTGTATGATTTGTCCAGCATTTTTTTAATTTTAATAAGAATTTCATTCATATTATCACATTTCTTCTTAACCGTCCTGTTATCCTCGGTTCAAATTTGACCCATTTTTTTTCTAGATTCTATATCAGAAAATGTTGGGTTTCTTTCAACCAAATTGTCAAAACAAATATCCTGGAAGGTTTCATACAACACTCTTCACAAGTAAAATAAATGATTAGTTCACTACTTTCATTGAATTTGGGTGTATTATTCAAATGTATAGCATTTGAAGAATAATTGATACAAGACCGTTAAAATGTTAACAAAAACATCGGGAAAAAGTGAAACAAAATGTCCAAAGTGCCAAAATAAAATCAACAAAATCATCAAAAAAAGTGACAAAGGCATTGTGAAAAGCAACAAAAGGTTCAATAAAGACAGCCAATGTAAAAAAAAGAAGCTTAAATTTTAAAATTCTGACCGAGAAAAACGGGTTGCAGGGTCGACAGGAAGACAACACAAGGGTTAAGCCCTCACAAGTGAGTGACTCATACTGCGATTGGGGGAAACACTGTCGACTGGACAACCAACTTGCCCAAAATGCTTTTTTTCTGGCCCTGGGACATCGCTTATGTTGAAACCTTCCTGTTGTCAGAACAGCCAATCACTGGTGCAACCAAATTCACTTTCACATTCACACATTCACTCACACATTCACTCACACACACACACACACACACACACACACACACACACACACACACACACACACACACACACTCATTTTCACTGGCACATGCAACAGAATGCCCACACTAGAGTCTGGCTGCAAGACTGGGCTGAGGGGGACAAAACACAGTAGAGTTCAGCAGAGCAGGGATCGATTCGGATTGGCTTTATTTTAGCTGACACGATCTTAAACACTATGCCTGGATCGGCCCAGGTACCGATCCTTAGGGTCGTCTCGGGACATCTCTAATTATTATTATTTCATCAATACACTTATTTAGAATGATGAGAAATACTATATTTTCCATGGGCTCTGCCAGGTACACTACAGTGCACCTGCGCAGCAGCCACCCCACACTGAACTCCTATTGCAGCCCACACGTCATGACCCACGTTGGACCTGAACATTTTAGTGTCCTCATCATCCTCTGTGATGTCAAAAGATAATGTTTACACATACTGACAATAGACACATTTGTATACAGTCAAAGACATACGAAATGTGCATCCTGGTCATACAAGACTACAGAATTAATTAGTAGGAAATAACCACAGTATAAAGCAACAACTATGGTTCGCAACAACCAGGATCTATAGCCGCCGACTGGACCAAATTAGGGATTATTAAATTCCTCCGACCGCAGTTCCTGAAACTCTTTCAGTCACAAAGTATTCACTCTCTTTGTACAAAGACGAGAAAAAAAAAAAGCTCCTTAGCCTGACGCGACTCATCTCCGGGGGGGATATTTATCGATTATTGTATGTAAGTTAGAAATTCCAGTATCATGACAATAAACTACAACAGTAGAATCACTGACACACAGTGAATGATGTTCCGAGCCTCAGAACAAATTAGTCATAGACAGACAGTACAGACAGTGACTTACGATGAGCCGTTTGAGGCCTGTGAAGGACTGTTCCACGGAGTTGGCGGTGAGGACCTGACGCTTCATTGCTGCTGGTTCTCCCAGGAAACGAAGCATTAAGTCTTTTACAGCATCACCCTGCAGCAAAACACACACACACACACATTTAGATGGATAGACTTTATTGATCCTAAATGTGTGCTACAGCAGCAAGATATTTTTTTATTTTTTTATTCGTTTAAGAGACTCACTCATGATGACAAATGATTCTTGATGAATGAATATTAAAAAAATTAAATAAAAATGGACAAAAACACCCTTCAGCCATGTTCAAATCTAGTTTGTGATGCAGGCTTTCTATTTAAAAAAAATAAATAAAAAAAAGTGTGGTCTTAAAGCCCGGAAAACAGTTTACACTTTCTGAGTAGTACTACCCAGGATGAGTACAGTGAACTTTCATAGAGCCCTTTTAAAAACAGGGGCATCCATCACCTTTTATTGTTTTGAATGACACACTGTAAGAAGAAAACATTCTCCCAGAGCTTTCTAAAGACACACAATGTATGCTAAGCATTTTACTGCCTAAGTGCTTGTCCTACCTGAAGGTTGTCAAACTTGAGTCCAGGCATGGTGAGTCTGTTGGCCTCTACATAGGCTGGGCTGTACTGCTGGGTGGCCACAGAGACCAACACCTTCCTGGTCTCCTCAGATGGCAGCCAGGCATCATGGCGCCTGTCCACCTCACTAAGACTCAGCGCTGTTGCAAATGGGTCATCGCTGCCCGAGAACACAGCCTGGAGCTGGTTGAAGGGCTGCGGCTGATTGGCTGGGGCTGAGGTTGGAGCTGGGGCTGCTTGGGGTGGCGGAGGTTGAGCCTTGGCGGTGGATTCAGTAGGGGCAGGGCCAAACACTGAACTAGGCGTGGGAGTACCGGAGTCCAGGGCTCCTCCGGGGGTTGAGATGGAGGAAGACGTGGAGGAGAGCTGGTGCTCAGGGGTCTGGGCTAAGGGTGCTGGACTGGAGCCAGGAGGGAGCTCAGCATTTGGGTTTGAAACTGAGATGAAGGAGGAGGTGGCAGTAAAGGAATCGAAGAAGTCAGAGGCTGGATTGACGTGTCCATTGTCACTGAAGAATTTACTGAGGCTGGGGCTGGGCTGGCACACAAGAGTGGCCGTCAACTTGTTGGGGGTCACTGCCTCTTCGCTTCCTCCACCACTCCCCATGCTAAAGCTGGGAGACTTGATTAAGGTGGGCTGAAAGCCATCAGGCACCAAAGACTTTGGCTGGGTGACATGGCTGAATATGGTGCACACCGGCACAGGTTCCTCTTTTGGGCTCGTCCCTCTAGCTTCCTGGCGTGCCGGTTTCCCACTTTCAAGATCAGATGGGCTCTGTGCGCCAGCTTCAGGTGAAACACATGCTGTGACTTGCTCTTGTGTGTCCGTCTGCTCCTTTGTGTCCTCATCTGCTTTTAACACAGAACCACCTTTCTCCCCCTCTTCCATTGCAACTTTTATCTCAGTTGTATTGTGTCCAATTTCACTTTGTTCCTCTTTGCTGCCGGGTGTCTCTTGGGCATTATCTTCCTCTTCTCCTCCATCAAGAAAGGAGTCCATGGGAGCTACCTCATCCTCCTCACTGTTATTAGGCGAGTCAGAAATCATGACGCTCTCCATCATCTGGTCGTTGAGCTTGTCCATCAGGCTCCCTGAAGGTGTAGTGCTGCTGTCCTCTTGGGGGGTGGCAAACTCTGCGCCCAAGTCGATGCTGTCTTCCTGGGGAAGGAGAATGTCTCTGGAAGGGGTCTGGCTGATGGTTGGCTCCAGAGGGTCTGGGCCTGGGGCTTCCTTGTTTACATCTTCCACTGTGATGTCCAACGTGACTGGCCGCTGAGCAGGAGCCTCGCCACTATTCATCTTACTGCTCCTGGCAATACAACACAGTTATAAATTAAGTTATCCTTTTGATGTGATAGGACTAACTTATAGTAGGCCTATGTGCTTTAGTGTACAACACAGGGCAGCCTTTTTCTGAGTCACACCCTGTCAGTTTACGTAAACGCTATGTTTTACAAGCTTTAACCGTCTAACGTTACATCTCCGGAGAACGAGTCAGTTTCACGCCATTCATTAATGCCTAAAGTCCTGTCACGAAAGAGATTTTCCCCGAGATATCGGAGGATTGTTGTCTGTTCGGTCCGACACTGTCTATCTTGCTAATGCTACATTAGCAGGTTGGCTATCGTGCGCTAACTTAGCTTAGCAGCTGGTTGCAAATTTAAAATACATTGTCGACTTATAGCTGTTCACGCTTTAAAAAGCACAAACATAATACAGTGTTATAGACATTATTACGCAAAAACAAATTAAAATACTACGAATAAAGACGGTTTCTTACCTTACTGCAGACTGACAGATACAACTCTAGTACGCATGCGCAGCTTCAAAGGAAAGCTACAAGGACGGTATACCAGAGCAGACAAATTTCATTCCGTCTTGTTTTAGTATTCTTGACTTCTTTTACGTAGTTTTAAAAACCTTTACAACGTTGCACGACTATCGTTACGTATTTTAGTTGCACGTTCCATTTTTTGCTAGTTTTTTTAATCGCGGAAGTGCTGCGTTGTGTTTTGTGCAGTAAGTAACACAGTTACAGTATTTCTGTAGTGCTTTCATTGTGAGACGGCGTTTAAAAAAGAGAAAAAGATCAGACGTTAACTCTGGAAACAGATTGAAAAATGGAGGACGACGCTCCTGTCATTTATGGTCTCGAATTCCAGGTAACGTTACTGTCAAATCCATAGATCTAACTACTGTATCACATCGTTAATAATCTATTTCATTCATTAGCAATGCTTAGCTATTCCATTATGCTACCCTTATAATGTGCTTATTCATTTCCATATTCTATTCTAAGTGAATTTTATTTTCTACTTTGCAGGCACGAGCACTTACTGCCCAGGCAGCTGAAACTGATGCCATTCGTTTCCTTGTAGGCACACAGTCACTAAAATTTGACAACCAGGTAAGAAAATCAGTTAATGACTAGAAGGAAGTTGTCTGCATCAGGAGGCATTCAACTCATTTAGTTCATAGTTATAGTTTGTGTACCTATGCAGTTTCTTATCATTTTTTCTAAAATAATAGGAACAAAGTGTTGTGCAAGTATCCTGCTGTCTACTGCATGTCTCATGTTAAGAGACACAAGATGCTCAGCAATTACGACAATGGACAAAACAATTTAAAAAAAAAATGAAAACATTTCAAATACACACATAGGTTAAATGCAGGAAAACAGGGAAAAAAACATACACACAAATAAAAAATATATATTTTAATTTGACAGAATTAAAATATGTGACTTTTGGGTGCCCAGATGGCTCAGTTGGTAGAGCAGGCGCCCATACATGGAGGTTTACTCCTCAACGCAGCGGGCCAGGGTATGACTCCGACCTGGGGCCCTTTGCTGCATGTCATCCCCCCCTCTCTCCCTCCCCTTTCGTGTCTTCAGCTATTCTGTCAAATAAAGGCCTAAAAAAATCTTACTGTTTTTTGTGTTAAAAAATACACAGAGTTGGAGTTCTATTGTTTCCATTTGTTTCAAATGTTGCTGAGAGTAGAGCTTTTTCTTATGGGCAGACAATAGACATAATAGTAATATTTCAGAAAAAATATAGTTTGACAAAAAAGTGGGTAGAGTTAGTTTTAAATTTTCAGTTTTTTTCCTAAGGTCACATCTTAAGTTGATCGAATTTGGGGTTATGTGGGGTTCTTTTAAATTAAAATCTTTTGAAGCATTTGTAATGTTAAGCTGCACTTTGAATCAATTGTAGATGAATAAGTTCTTTTTTCCTGTAGTATAACAAGTAGCGTAGAATGAGAGGAGTTAGAGTAATTGAGACAGGATGAACTACTTACTAACTTTCTTTAGGTCAGAGGCAGACATAATTTACTTTTTAGATATATGTGAAATGTTCAAAGCCTGACCAAATAACCCTTGCATTCCATTTCAGTTTTAAAATTCAAATGAAGATGATTCTGAAGTTTTTGCAAGGGATCATGATTTTTGGACAACATGATGACATGCAGTTGGAGGGGGCATAAAATATCACAAGTTCAACATGTAATTTTGGCTTAAGACCTAAGAACTTAACTCAAGATCCAACAGTTGTGATTTCAGTCAGAAGGTTTATTTGTGGTTAGAGTTGTTTTTGTACATTTAATTGTCTAAAAAAAAAATTGCCTCTTTCTGTCAGATAAAAAAATGTATGACTTTTTTTAAACAAATTAAAGTTGTTAATGAATTCGTGGATGCAACTCTTGGTTACATTACTGTTATTTGACCCAGATAATGTACTAACACATATACACAGCCCATGAAATAAACAACACCATTCATAGTAGTACACTAGACAAAATAGACAACATCTGAAAAGTGCTAAGAACGTCAAAAGAGCAGTAAATCAGTTTGTTGGGAGGGTTACTATGGCGATGCAGTACTATGAAGATTCAAAGATTAAAACTTTCTTTTTTTTAAATGAATTGACTGTGTCTGTCTGTCGAATCTCGGAGGGGAGGACATTCTAAAGTCTTGGTGCAGAGCAGCTGAAGCCCCTGTCCCCCATGGTGGAGAGGCGGAATGTGGGGGTGACAAGGAGGCCAGTCGAGGAAGAGCGGAGGGCGCGTACAGGGTCATAGCTTGGTAGGAGGTCAGAGATGTAACTGGGTGCAAGATTATGAAGTGCTTTGTAGATGATGAGGAGGGTCTTGAATTTAATACGGTGGTGCACAGGGAGCGAGTCTGGAATGATAAGGATAGGTGTGATGTGTTCAGATGTTCTTGTACCAGTGAGGATTTGAGCAGCAGAGTTCTGAACAAGCTGGAGTCTGTTTGTCAGCTTAGAAGGGATACCGGTGAGAAGGGAGTTGCAATAGTTCAGAAATGATATGACAAGGGCATGAATTAGTGTTTCACTGCTGGATTGTGAAAATGAGGGTCTAAGCCTAGAGATGTTGCAGAGTTGAAAGAACGAAGTGTGAGTAATTGCTTTAATCTTGGATTCAAATGAAAGGGAACTGTCCAGAATGACACCAAGGCTTTTGACTTGAGTTAACAGAGGGGCTGAGATCTCATCTATGGTAATATTGAAGTAATGTGGTTTGATTAAGTTAAGTTTGTGTTCATCCAGTTTTGAATGTCTTGAAGACAGTTGCAGAGTGAGGTAGGAGGAAGGGGAGATGAAGGTTTAGTTGAGAGATAGAGCTGAGTGTATGCAGCATAACAGTGGAAGTGTATTTTGTGGTCTTGCCCAGGGGAAGGAGGTATATAATGAAGAAGAGAGGACCCAGCACTGACCCCTGGGGGACATCATGTTCCACAGTGACACAGGCCGATTTATAGTGTTTGAGTTGTACAAAAATATAAAGTATAGTCTGACCAATAACCATCTATATAATTACACTTTGGCATATTTCCAAACAAAATCAACAATTACCAGTCATACGCTTTAAGACCTTAGGAAATGTTAGCAATCAATTGTGATTGAACAAAGAAACTACAATTGTGTTGAAAAAAAAGAAAAAAGAAAACACAATCATGTAATAATCATCACAGGCCTATTTGAGGTCACCTTCAACTTTTTTTAAGGCAATCAGGATTGGAGTGCAGAAAAACTGAGCTATATTTTGTTGGTTTTTAGAGCGTTTACGGCGGGCTGGTGGTAGGTGGGCAACTTAGTTGGTAGGTAGCCCAGAGGTAAAGTAACATTTTCATGCCATGGGATATTTAAATTATACAATGGTGGAAATGTCTTTATTCATGTAAAGGAACACAGATGACAATTCCAAAAATGTAATGGAATATAATGCAGTAAGATTCTCAGACAGTCTGTATTGGTTTCAAAATGTAGACATGATTTAATGCCAAATGTCCATTGTGTTTTCCGTATCTTCATTTTGCAGAGGCATGCCGTTGTGTGTCCATGAACGAGGCAACAGTCTGTGTTTAGATTATGTCTGTAACAGCAGGACAGTTGAGTGTGTTGTTGAAGGATTCAGTGTTTTTAGCTGAGCTGGACCAGAGAATATTCTGTAAAAATAGATCTTTGATGCTGTTTTCCCCTTAATGTGCTCAATGAAGTTTGCTGTAACGTAGCATTTTATGTGAAGTGACCACACTCCTGGAATCTGTTTAAAAAAAAAAATATTGCTTCAAAGCAAATAACAGGCGGATAAGCTTTAAAAGCGACATGCTTTCAGTTTAAATAGGCGCAGTGTAGTGGATCCAATTCATGCCAAGGTGAAGAGTGGATCATGTGGATTTTGAAAAGTAACTGATACATATTTACAGAAATTTTTCATTTGGTATAGTGGTAGCATCAACTCCAACTGTGAGTGCACTGCATCCTAAATGTTGAACAGATCTGTTGTCCATCCCTGTTGTGTGTGTGTATATCAATGGCTTCTCTGCAAAAGTCTGTATGTCAGAGTGTTGGTGAGGGTTTTTGTGAGTGTGTTTGTAGGAGAAAAAGTGAGAGAGCGGGGTGTAAGCATGCATGCACATCTTGCACAGGTCATTACAGAGACAGATGACGGAAACAGTTGGCTCTAAACGGGGGAGAAATAATTAGAGAGAGAGAGAGGGAGAGAGAGAGAGAGAGAGATTTGAGAAAAAAAATGAGCCTATTTTCTGGCAGACTTAAGTGTGAAAACGGTCTGGCACTGAATACAGACGTAGTTCAATCCAAGTCTTGTGTAGCGAGTCTAATACACAAGTCGGGAATGTTGACAATGCATCCCAGTCGATCTGTGTGATTTCTTATTACACTCTGTCAGTAGCTTAATATACTCCTCACACTTTCCTCCTTTCTTAGCTCAGAACTGAAACACAAAAGAACACAGGCAGATTCTTCAATAGTAGTACAAATCTAATGTAGTAATGAAGGTGCCTATTGCTCATTTATTCATTGGTCTATTTGCATTAAGGCCACTGTAGACTGTGCAGTTTTGTGATGTCTCAGATTAAGTTGCCAATAAGATAGCTAGAAGGAGAAGATGTGATATGAAGAGTTTTTGGTCTTAGGTACTATTGTAAGTAGGAATGCACAATCCTGCGTTTATTTCTCCAACCATGATTTATATCTCCCAATAATTCAGATGCAGATATCTGTATATATCTGTATAATAATAATCTAATAATAATATGAGATCCAGAAACACTTAATGAAGTCACCGGGCCCTATTTTGCCACGCTGTGACCGTATTTGCCTGACTTTAAATTTCTCATATTTTGATGCTCAGCGTAGAATGAGAGTTGCAGAGGTGGGAGGTTTATTCAGATTAGGGCAAAGTAAATACACAGTAATAACTGAATTAAGGCTAAATAGCTGTAAAGAAACAAGGTTATGTACACTGTCCAACCAGTAGATGTTCGTAAATGTAGTATCGATATTAGGGATAGACTGAAGAATCCATCATGTTTTTTTCATCCTCCTTGTCCTCCTTGGCTACTAGTAACTGTGTGGGGGAGGGTTGGAGGTGTTGCGTAAGCACAGAGTGATTGTATGATGTGCTTGCACCAAGAGTTTTGTTGTCATTACTTAGAATTCCTCATGGGAGAGACAGAAACTACTCACTATATCTTTAAATAGTTGCTTAAAGCATTTAAAGTTTTGTGTTGAAGTTTGTAACATTCCTAAATCTTAAATCTGACGTTAAGATTTAGATTTTCACTGTACATGAATATGGGTTCCAAATATTGATTAGACTAATAATCGATATCAGCCTTGGAAAAAAAACAGTATTGGTCAATCCCTAATGGATATGATGGATTCTTACAGTATCTGTTATCCACAGCTGCTTTATACTGTATGGAAAGTGATCATATAAACTGCTTTACCAAACTATTTTACACCCAAACAGGGCTGCCTTATTGCATCAAAATGTTCGTCAAAACTGGCAGCTTGTTGCTTTGAAGCTAACCCATGGTATTAAAGAGTAAATTATACTTTACTATCTACTACTTTCCTTACTTTGTTTCTGATATTATTATGTCAAAGAGCTCTCAAAGCAGTACAATCTAATAGGGATCATTATTCATCTTTAGGTTATTTGCTTTTGAGATGACCCTACGTTTGACTTGCATGTTCAGACCGTTTTATTCATGAAGCTCATTGTCTTTTCCACTCTGCATACGTCTGCTGGCCAACGTTGGTTAGCTCAGTCTAACTTTGATCTTGCAATGTGAAAAATGTTTATTCGATGAGCATTTCAGCCTTGATAGCTTCTGCTGTATCCATAAGCCTGCTGGCCTCTCCACCTCCCATTAAGCATAATGCAGGGTGGAAATGCCTCTCTTAGCTCTCAGAGCACCTCTCAAATCCCTCAGAGACCACTAGCTGGAATGACAAATAGGAGGGCACGTCGGCATGGCATTTAAGGCTGCTAACGAGATAAAGAGCCCAAGCTTGGCACCTCTCACCCGCTTGCTACTCCTCCGCCCTGCTTACTGTCATCTGTGCAGCTAAAGAGCTTTAGAGGAGAGGCCCCTGAAGTGGGGGCCACGAGCCAGCTCGGCTTTATCCCTCCCTTACCCCCTCTCGCCAATCTCCCTTCTTTCCCCTTCCCTGCCTCGATTCCTCCCACCATCGGCACATAATTAAAAGCATTTGGCTGAGTGCCCAAGTGGCTGAAGGCTATGAGTCACTCCCCAAGCCTGGAAGAATGAGGGATAAATCACCTGGGGGAGGAGGGCTGGAACTTCTCTGTCCCCTCACACCTGGGTTCATTCGGGGGTACCATATTACTGGCCCTCCAATTACCCTGTCCCGCCGGCCCTGGATTTATTTGCACCGCTCCCCCAACACCATAAAATTATAACTTTGCGTAATAATGTTTTGCTCGATGCAGTCCAACCCAAGGTTAATAGCAGCCTAGCTGACTTTGAGGAGACTGAAGGATGCGGCTACTGTGATGCTCTTCTCCTCCTCACGCCCTCTTCTTTCATCCTCTTTTCCAGCCTGTAAAAGTAGTACAGGGAATGGGAGTGGAAGTGCCTAGCAGGAGTTATTGTCCAGTGCAACCCCATTAACGGTCCCCCAAGGTGCTGTAAGTGTCTCTCTTATGGGAGAAACCACCATTAATTGTCTGATCAAACCTTGGGACCCTCACTGTTTTACTGCATTGTAGGCCCTGAACTGCATTCAATTGAGGGCCCTCATAGAATAGATTTCCATCTAATAAAAAGAACTTCGTAAGGAGGAGTTTTCTATTAACTTCCTATGGATAAAAGTTTTGCTTTTTTGTTGAACATGTGTGCTGTAAAGTCTAGACAGCAGTTTTTTTAGCATAACATACCTTAACTGGACAACTTCAGAGTCATTGGAATGGCGGTCGTCTTGCTCCCCCCTAGCGCCTGTGAGTGAGGAAAAACGCCGTTTTAACTGTCAGCCAGCGAACCGCCGGCCTCAGTATTACGAAAGATTGAGTGATATCAGGTCTCGCGGTGTAACAAATTGCTTCACGGCTAGGGATGTAACGGTATGAAAATTCAACCAAGCGGCCTCCATATTAACTTCTGGACATGTTTAGATATTTCGGAATTGAAAAGCAAAGTCTCCTTCCTTATCACATTTTCCAGTTTGAACCACAAAGAAATCTAACTTCACTGTCCCTTTGTATAAATTATTTTTTTTTTCCTCCCACAGCACATGTAAACGGAAATGTTTGTAATGTGTTCATATTAGGGGTGTGCAAAAGAATCGATTCGTATTCGAATTGCGATTTAAGCTCTATTTATTCAAAATCGATTCGTAGAATTCCAATTTTTCAAATTTTTAATTCTTGATAGATAGATAGATAGATAGATAGATAGATAGATAGGTAGGTAGGTAGGTAGGTAGATAGATAGATAGATAGATAGATACTTTATTGATCCCCAAAGGGAAATTCAAGGTCCCAGTAGCTTACAGACATAACTACATCCTAACAGGATGTTAAAATAACAAATAACCAACAAAGCTACATGATAAATATGGATATGAATATATATATATATATATATATATATATATATATATATATATATATACACACACACACACACACACACACACACAC
>NC_048426.1:22148695-22164997 GCF_013103735.1 Etheostoma cragini | reverse complement strand
TGTGTGTGTGTGTGTGTGTGTGTGTGTGTGTGTGTGTGTGTGTGTGTGTGTGTGTGTGTGTGTGTGTGTGCAGTGTTTTTAACTCTAAAGCTTCCTCCTCAACACATCTCTCCTCTCTGTCTCTGCTTTTCTTCCAGATCCACATCATTGACTTTGATGATGAGAATAACATCATTAATAAGAATGTCCTTCTGCACCAAGCTGGGGAGATATGGCACATTGGCGCCAGTCCTGCAGATAAGGCTGTGCTCACCACCTGCTATAACAAAAGTGAGTCCCACTGTTCCCTGCCTTTTTATGCAGCAAGTCTCTCTTGTTTTTTCTTTTTCAATTTTCTCTTTGTCTCTTTTTTTTTGCATATACTTTCTTCCTAGTCTTTTCTTCTTTCTGTTTGTTTCCTCCCTCTGGTGACCTCATGCAGTCTAGCTGCGAATCGTAACATGTAATTGGTCTTTAACTGGTGATCAATAACAGCCAGTCTGTCTTCACAGGTCTGACAGCAGCAAGTGTGTTACAAATCATGTTCAGACACTGATAGAATCAATACTCATGTGTGGACATGACGACCCACATGAGGGATAAGAACAGCGGCTGCAAAGTCACTGTCAGGCAGAAGGAAATCTTTGAAGGTGACATGTACAGTACGTCATCGGGGCTTTTATGTAAGAGTCTCTTTTTATAACTTCACAAAGGTTTTCTGCGCTACACTTATACAGAATTGTTAGAAGAGAAAGAAGCTGCAGAAGCACAAAAGAGGGCCAGTAGTAATGCCTTTGCGATGTGTAAATTCCAAGTAATTTTGTACACAAGTACTTTTCCTTGAATACAGTATTCTAATACTCCTTCCACCTCTGATAACTACATAAGCAAAAGCAAAGTTGCATTTCAAATTGAGTTCAATAATCGCTAATTAGCTTTATCATGACTGTGCCACAGTGTCAAGTTATCTGTTTTTTTATCAGTGAATCCCTTAAACTTGAAAAAAAATGTAGGATGACCACAGAGGACACGGTGACAACTCAACTCCTTCTCCAGGTTTATGTAAATTTCATTGAAATATACGAGATTGTACATAGGGAAGTAGGTTGAAAACCTATTAAATAGAAAAAAAGAAACTGAAAACATAGGACAGGGCACAGGACTCCCCTCTTGTGTGATTATTTTACTATAATAAAATAAAAAAAAAACAACTTAAAATGGCACTATATACTTGTCTTAACAGACAGTGACCTGAAAACATTAGCATAAAACCCCAAGGAGGTCATCAGATTCTAATTTTGCTGAATACAGATTATTGCAGGGAAGATATAATAATAATAATACATATGAATAATAATAATCCATTTATTTTATATAGCACTTTAAAAGGTACTCAAGGGCACTTTATAAGGTCAACGGGAAACACAATAACAATAACTGATTGGTAAAAACAATAACAACTAATACAACAACGAGATGGATATTAAAAGCCATGATGAGCTTTCATCCTGCCTACTTCCAACCAATGAGGAAGAATATGGGAATAAACTAAAATCACATTATTGTTGACCAAATACATACATTTTGATATTGTAGGGTTGAGTTGGTGCCTCCAAAAAAATACTTACACAATGAGATTTTTGAAAAATAATTATCATTAATATGTTAAACTTCTGGGACAGGATGTAGTCACTATATCTGTGCCTCCCCCCCCTCCACCACCATCCTTCCTTCCTCCCGTTCTTTTCTTTTTTTTCTCCCTCCGTCTCTCGCTCTCTGTCAGCTGAGTTCTACATGCTTGAGTTCACAGGATGAGAGCCACTCTGGACCGGGCTGAAGCTCAGACGGCCCACTACGCACTGCTGCGCCCACCACACACACAAATATATACGTATAAACACACATACACATGTGCATTCAACGCTTCCATACCGCCTCCCTTTGGCGCTCTAATATGTGAGCAAGAAAAGGCTTTTGTTCAAGATGATTGCTTGCCCACTTACTCCAAGTGCAAGGTTGTCTAAAACCACTCAAGAGCCTGTGGACTCGCACCACGTTGCTTTTTAATTTGACAAATGGGCCTAACGTCAGTGTTTCGTAGCCCATCGCCTGCCCACACACTGTCAATATCTACACCAAAAAGAAATTGGGCTCTTTGCTCTTTCTGTTTTCTCTCTCTCTCTCTCTCTCTCTCTTCATGATTGGTTATGGCCTTCAGCCTCAAACTTTTAGTCCAATTACTGTATCAATTCTACATTTACTCCACTAGTTCCAATTAGCAGCTCTGGATCTGGTGTGGATGTGCCAAAATAACTCATTTGTGATGTGTACTAGTGGGAAAGTGTATCCACGTCACCAAATTAGCACCCACAACACGCACGCACACACACACACACACACACACACACACACACACACACACACACACACACACACCCACACACCCACACACCCACAGAACAATCTGTGAATGACTGTGTCTGTTATACCCCTCCAGCCAGTGACAGCAGGGTGGTGTCCTGTGCGGCAGTATGGCGAATGCCCTCTGATTGGGAGACAGGAAGCCATGAGTCACCTGACGACTCCGCCCACAACCCCCAAACCTTGGAGCTGCTCTGTCACCTAGATGACAGCGCCCACATCAACACTGTCTGGTAGGTGTTGCTGGGAAACAGCCGCACTCACAGTACAATTGATGCAAATGCAATTATTCATTGGATCCACAATTGTCTCCTATGCGTATTTGTAGGCTGGGATATGGTTCATATCTGTGTGGACTACAGGACACCTAATTACTCATGGGGTCCAAATTAACTACAGACAGAAGCCTGAAAGGCCAATTGTAATAGAAGATTCAGATTTGACTATTGGAATATTGGGATACATCTTACATGTTGTATTTTCCAGGTATGTAAGGCTCTATTGGATTTAAATGATTTCATTTTCAGATTTTTGGTGGTTCTATACAATACAATAAACAGAGAATGATGTTTAATACAGTATGTATATTCTAAAAAGCCGTGGAAGAGACTTTACTGGTTGATTTGTCTGCCACAAACAAAGAAACAAACAACCTACTACAGGCAGTTTTAGACAAGATTTTTCTTACATCATGCGATTAGAAATAGAGCCATTAAGAAACTATACAGTGAGCACTGAAAAACACTAGGGCACAGATGGGCATGTTCTACTGAAACTGAAGTAGCCCACACTCTCTTAGACTTCTCTTCTCTTTCTCTTATCTCTCTTTCCTTCCCAGTGTTTTTTCCTCCATATGAGTGTTTTTATTTTTTTTTGGCCCAGACTATTGACTGGCCCAATTGTACTCTCGGCCCAATCTTTTTGTTTTACAGTTGGAGCTCCTGTGTGCAATGCCTTGCTATTACTCACACCTATATGCGAATGATAATCAATGGTCATTCCCCTTTTTTAGTCCACTGTTCATTGGCTGCCTCATGATTGCGATCATTTTTAGAGGTGCCAATCAGTTAGCATGAATCACTCTGTAGCAGGTGCCTGTGAGGAAGAGATTAAGATGGAGAGGGAGTGAAGAAGGAAGAGAGGGATAGATGGAAAAAAGAGCACAAAAGACAACAGAGATTGCAATAGTGCATCTTGATGTGCGTTTTGTGCTTGTGTGTGAGAAGAAGAGGGTTTTGTCTGTATGGGGTGTGCACACATCTATGTGTACTCTGGGTGTGTGTGTGTGTGTGTGTGTGTGTCTGTGTGTCTGTGTGTCTGTGTGTATGTGTGTGTGTCAAAGGGCAGGTCAAGCAAGGCTGCTGGGTAAAGATTGATGGCTGTGAGCACCAACATCTTAACACCCGGAGAGCTGTAACCCTCACAAGGGCACCGTGTGTGTGTGTGTGTGTGTGTGTGTGTGTGTGTGTGTGTGTGTGTGTGTGTGTGTGTGTGTGTGTGTGTGTGTGTGTGTGTGTGTGTGTGTGTGTGTGTGTGTGTGTGTGTGTGTGTGTGTGTGCGTGCGCGTGTGTGCGCGTGTGTGCGTGGTGGGAGGAGTGTGCATTTGGTGCTGTGAAGCCAGTAGTCTATGTTGTTCACTATTGGCTCCTCTAGATGGATGGCTTTGGTCTGCTGCCCACCTCCTCCATCTCTCTGACACACACACACACACACACACACACACTTACACTTATCCCCACTCACTCTGATAATACTGGCAGCTTGCACCAGCCTGTGTACAGTATGTGTGCGTGTTTGTGTGTGTAAGCAGACAAAGAGTAAAGAGATTGGAGTTCGTACTCTTATGAGGCTTTGTTTGTTTCATCTATCACTGTGTGTGTGTGTGTGTGTGTGTGTGTGTGTGTTCACCTGCCCAACTGTGAATGTTTGCGTCCCCTGTAGCCTGTCTGCCTGTGTGTAGCCTGCATCCTTTGTGTGTGTTATCCGGTAGCTGGTGTCCCTCCACTCCCACTAACAATAATACGTTTTCCTTCCTTCACATCCCCTCATTGTTTGGGTGGGCAAACATTTGAGCCTCTGTCCTGTTGTGAAGCATCCTTTGAATGGAAATATTGGCAAAATACACCCCAAAAGAAAAGGCTAAAAATAGCTAGGGAATAATCTCCGTTGTATTGTTGCTTATGTGCACCATAGCTGTGTTTTTACCTTCTTTTTCTTCTTCATTTTCTTCTTCTTCTCACATTTGGTTTCGATTGGTTTGAACGAATCAATTCCCGTGGAGCCATTTGAGCCAATCAGGGACCTGGGGGGAATAGTGAAGCGCAAAAAACATGGTAGATTTTCTGAAGAGGGGTGTGACAGGAGGGGGTAGAAAGTGTTTGTGAATGTGATTGTGCACACGCATGAATGCAATCATGTGTATTATAGTGTGATTATTTCAAGTAAAAAGACTCCAAGCCTTTTGTGTGTTTGTGTGTGTGTGTGTGTGTATGTGTGTGTGTGTGTGTGTGTGTGAGAGAGAGAGAGTGAGCGATATGGGGGGGCTATCAGTTGATTTATAGTTTATATATTTATATAAACCGTACAATACTGCAGTATTGTAGTATACAGCAGTGTCCTCTTATCAGAAGTGCAAATAGTATTTTATCTTAAATGACTAAAAATAGAATAAATATTAAAGAAATGCTTTTTTTAAGGCCACATGGTTAAATGTAAGTAATTTATGTAAAACGTAATAACTAGTGCTTTTAAATGATTAAAATATTCAATCGTGATTAATCGCATTCATGTCATAGTTAACTTGCAATTAATCACCATTAATCACATTCTTTATCTATTCCAAATGTCTCTTGATTTCTTTTTGTCACATTATTTTTTTCTCATTTAAATGCTCTTCTCAACATGGAAAAGTGGATCGTTTTGTGCAAAATAACCTTAATAATAATCAAATAATGAGCAAATCGGGGGGGAATTGGCATCAGCTGTGTGCTTGGCCTTCAGGGGGTATTTCAAACTGGCCGTGCTGATGATGGCAGAAACCTCGGTCAGACCCAGGCTCTTTGGAGGCGGTGTCTGACGACCGGTTGGGATTAGAATGAAGAGTTTGTTTGTAGTAGTTCTTTGTAGCATAGCAGGGCACTGTGGGAGTTACAAGGCACAGCAGGACGTAGCTGGGCACCGCAGAGAGTAGCAGGATGTATTTGTGAGGACTACGGTTACCTGCTCCTCAGATCTCTGCAGGGTTAATCCAGACAGCTAGCTAGACTATCTTTCAATATGACTTTTCTAAACGACTTGCACGACTAAAACAACTTTTGCAGCGGCACCGTCGCTCCGTCCAGCGCTTAGCTCCGCCCGGGACGATGTGATTGGTTTAAAGAAATGCCAATAAATCAGAGCACGTTTTCCTCCCATCCCGGAATGCTGTGTGGACTAACCAGACCCTCCTCCACAGCGCGGTGGGGGAAGGGCTGGCAATTCATGGTTACATTTAACGTAACAAAGCTTTATGGAGTAAGACCCAAAAGTCCCTGCACTGTTAATCCGAGTATTAAGCGGAATTATATATTGACTATTGATTTGTTTAACTCTTTCACAGTTTTTTTCAAATCAATAAATCCAACCTCTTTCAATTTAAAGACAATGATCAGTTGTGTTAAATAATCATGATTTTAATTTTGACCAATTTAATCAAGATTAAGAAGTTTTTTCCTATAGTTGATTGGCCTTACCCAGGCACGCACACACACACACACACACACACACACACACACACGTGTTTGTGTTGGCTTTGTATATAAAGGGCTTGGATTAAACTCATATGGATGCAAAGCACAGCAGGGAACGGTAACAATCTCATGAGCAGGAGCCATAGAGAGCGACGAAGAGAGAGACACTGCATCTGCGTCCCAGACATGGATATATGGGGCTGTAAAACCTCCATAGCTCTCCCCGACAGTATTTACATACCATTCCAGTAGACAGTGTGCCAGCTTGTTGCAGAGCTCAAGGTCAAATGCATGTAACTTATATTCTTTAATAAGAGAAGAAGGCAAACTGAGATGCTGAACATCTTACTGTCTCTGCCTCTCCCTCTTCCTCTCTCCTTTGTGTAAATTAATTGATACTATAGGGAAGCATACAGTGTGTAAATCTCAAGTGGTGAGTATATTTTAATTGGGCCTATGGTGTGCTGATTTATGTGTTTGCTAGTGTATGCCCGTGAGAGAGAAAGAGAGGTTGTATCTGACGGGCTGCAGTCTCCAGCTATAAGTTGCCCCACTGAGCTATGTGTGCACATGAATTAATCACATTGTGGGCACAGACACTCGTTGGCAACTTTATGAGGTACACGGGTTCAACTGCTTGTTAACGCAAATATCCAAACAGCCAATCACGTGGCAGCAGCTCAATGCATTCAACAGACGATCTGCTGAAGTTCAAACCAAGCATCAGAGTACAAAAGAAAGGTGATTTCAGTGACATTGAATGTGGCATTGTTGGTGCTTTGAGTATTTCAGAAGCTGCTGTTCTACTGGGATTTTCCACGCACAACCTTCTCTTGGGTTCACTGAGAATGGTTCGGAAAAAGAGAAAATATTCAGTGAGTGGCAGTTATGTGTGTGTGAAAATTTCTTTTTTGAAGGCAGAAGTCAGAGGAGAATCGGCAGACCGATTTGAGCTGATAAAAGGAAACCGTGACTCAAATAAGCAGTTATCCCAACTGAGGTATGCAGAGGAGCTCTGAACAGAGTTGAAGCAGACGGGCTAGAGCAGCAGAAGACCACACCAGGAAACCAAGGCTTAGGGGGTGGCAGTATCTCAGTCCGGAGGGAGTTGGGTCGCTGGTTCAAGTCCCCGTATGGACCAAAGTACAGAGTATGGATTTGTAGCTGGAGAGAAGCCAGTTTACTTCCTGGGCGCTGCCAGGTGCTTTTGAGCAAGGCACTGTACCCCCCTAACCGCTAAGGGTGCTGGTCCTGCACTGGCAGCGCACTCTCTCCATTTGTGCATGAATAAGTCGTGTGTGTGTGTGTGTGTGTGTGTGTGTGTGTGTGTGTGCGTGTGTGCGTGTGTGCATGTGTGCGCGTGCGCATGCACACACAAGTGTTTCAGGTCTATGTGTAGTGATTTCTAACAAAAACGAGTGTTAATTGTAATTTATACTGTTTTATTAATCCCACGGGGATCAATAAAACAGTATAAATTATATAAATAAACAAATAAATTAGTAAGGCTTCAATTGGCGATAGGTGTCGATTTACTTCTGATATTCAGAGGGTGAGAAGAATGTCAGAACAACAGCATGGATCCATCCTGCCTTGTATCAACGGTTCAGGTAGTTTTACTTTTTTTGTTGTTTATTAACCGGTGGGAAATTTTCCTCACCATGTCATCCCTACTGTATATTAGGGGACAGGATTGGTATTTTTTTCAGTATTAGAGGACACACAAGTGGAGACCTCCACCACCACCAAAAAAAAATGAATGAAAACATGCGTGCATGCTCCTCAGGAGGGCAGTAAAAGCTACCCCTCAGCAGTTATGAAGTTATGGTCCTTATAAACACCCTTCCTCTCTCCCTCCTCTGGCTCCTTTCCTCATCTCATCCCCTCCCTCTCCATCTCCCTGCTCCACCTTTTTCTAATTGGACTATGCATATTTGAAACTTGGATTAAATCCAAAAGCAAACTTTAACTTTGTCTTCCCTCCCTTGCTCTGTCATTTCTTTTATCTCTGGCGAACACTCTCTTTCTAAAACACACACTCTGTCTCAGCCACTGGCGCTGTTGCTGCTGCTTCAGGTTGACAAATGAGTCCAAGAAACGGTAGTTGTCTAACAGATGAACTCCTTAAATAGATGGCATCATTTCGTAAACCTCTAATGACAGCAGCTTAAGAGCTGTGATGGGCTCAGACATCCAAACCTCCAGCCAGACCACGGCTGCACCTCTGTGACATTTCACATCCTTTAACCCAGATTATTTTCTTCTTCTTGAGCTGGGAAACCACACTAAATCAAACCCTTAACAAGCATGTAGCAGCTTTTCCAGGACAAGGTTATGTTTAGCTTATTGCCGGGTCTCTGACTGCACTGGCATATTGCTTTTAAAGTCGACAGGACTCAGAGTTAAAAGCACTGCTTTCTCACTTGGGTTGTGTCCTCTTGTAGTTGTGTCTCTGCCTACATTGCAGAGCTGCTATCCGAACCAAGAAGGTACGACAAAAAGAATCCAAGTGAACAAGGGAAGTAAAAAGCAACAGGTTGGGCTCCGGTATGTCAGGTCTGGTTAGGTCCCTGTGGCTTAGGCACAGAACACATATTTCAGGGAGAGCACACTGGAGGATAACAGCTCTAAGAAGCATGCAGTGAGGAATCAATACTCTGCAGAAAGTAGTATGCAGGTAGGAATCAAAGCCAAGTATGCAGGAAAAGCTTCCACTTCTTTAACACCACTGAGGCAACCCTGTATCCCACTGCTGTGTTTGAACACTAGATTGACAGAATTGGGCTGCTGGATTTGTCAATAAGTACTAAACGTGCAGAACTTAGTTGTATGCTATTGTCACTTTCTTTAGCAAATATTAAATAGCTGCTGCAGGTTATCTGAGCTCCATATAACTTTTACACCTATGACATGGTGCTCTTTGGATGCTTTTATCTAGGCCTTAGTGGTCTCCTAATACAGTATCTGAAGTCTCTTTTATATTGGCCTTGGTGGTCCCCTAATACTGTATCTGAAGTCTCTTTTATATAGACCATAGTGGTCCCCTAATACTGTATCTGAAGTCTCTTTTATATAGACCTTGGTGGTCCCCTAATACTGTATCTGAAGTCTCTTTTATATAGACCTTGGTGGTCCCCTAATACTGTATCTGAAGTCTCTTTTATATAGACCTTGGTGGTCCCCTAATACTGTATCTAAAGTCTCTTTTGTATAGTACTTGGTGGTCCCCTAATACTGTATCTAAAGTCTCTTTTGTATAGTCCTTGGTGGTCCCCTAATACTGTATCTGAAGTCTCTTTTATATCGACCTTAGTGGTCCCCTAATACTGTATCTGAAGTCTCTTTTATATCGACCTTAGTGGTCCCCTAATACTGTATCTGAAGTCTATTTTATATAGACCTTAGTGGTCCCCTAATACTGTATCTGAAGTCTCTTTTATATAGACCTTAGTGGTCCCCTAATACTGTATCTGAAGTCTCTTTTATATCGACCTTAGTGGTCCCCTAATACTATATCTGAAGTCTCTTTTATATAGACCTTGGTGGTCCCCTAAAGCTGTATCTGAAATCTCTTTTGTATAGTCCTTGGTGGTCCCCTAATACTGTATCTGAAGTCTCTTTTATATAGACCTTAGTGGTCCCTAATACTGTATCTGAAGTCTCTTTTATATAGACCTTGGTGGTCCCCTAATACTGTATCTGAAGTCTCTTTATATAGACCTTAGGGGTCCCTAATACTGTATCTGAAGTCTCTTTTATATAGACCTTAGTGGTCCCCTAATACTGTATGTGAAGTCTCTTTTATATAGACCTTGGTGGTCCCCTAATACTGTATCTGAGGTCTCTCTCCCAAAATTCAGCCTTTGTTCACACCTATCGCCATTTCTAGCCACTGAGGGACCATAGGCAGGATGGGGGAACTCATTTTAATATTAAAAAACCTCATGAAGTAACATTTTCATGCCATGGGACTTTTAAAGGACTTTCTTTAGGCAAACAAAGTAGCATGGCAAAACTGCTGGTTACAGAAGCTTGAAAGAAAGTGTGATAGAATTGTATAGTAACCAAGGAAATGTTCCACAGCGCCGAGGTGGAGGAAGGTCAGGCATGTGAAATGTGACCAACAACCTCCATTCCCAAAGTCTGCAGTATATCTGGATGAGCCTGTATGCATGGTTGACCAACATCTGTATTCTAATTGACTGTGACTTTGTACGTGTGTCTTTGTGTATTTACAGCGTGCTATGGGAGCCCATGGGGGATGGCAAGCGTGTGATTTCATTGGCTGATAACCACGCACTACTCTGGGACCTGCAGGAGAGTTCCACACAGGCCAAGGTAACACTCACACACACACACACACACACACACACACACACGCACACACACACACACACACACACACACACACACACACACACACACACACATATGCTGTATGCCACAGTACAGACACAGACACACACCTTATCACACAATAGCTAACTCATTATTTGATAACCACCATATCGTATTGGTGTTATCAGCGCACACATCCTCTCTCTGCGACAACAGAGTGTCCACTACTCATTCTGTCTCTCAGACCTACACACACACAGACACACACATACATACAGTATCTGGGCAGGTTTGTAAGATACAGCCACTTTAATGTTGTTCTGTTCAGCTCTCTCCCACTGTGATAGTAATAGTGTTGTGAATGAATGTTGTTAAATGTTTTCAATTGCTCTTTAATGTTTTATATAACACACTTTGGACTACTTTGTGTGCCTAATATATAATGTTGCCTTAATTAGAGATGGTCTGATACAATTTTTTGCTTCCTGATTCCGATGAACCTCAACTTGTGCATTGGCCGATACCGAGTACTGATCATATACCAATGTGTCAAATATTTGATAATGTTTTAACAGCTATATGCTACTATCCCTGTAGGGATGTGATATTTTGTGATTGCTATCATTGTTGTAAGGCCTGGCTTGGCAACTCTTTGTAAAGCATGAACAACAACAGACTGAGACAGAATGAATGTCTTAGAACTTTCTTTTATCATGCAGTTTGACAGTGAGTCATAACGGAAAAACAACATAAATAAAATACTAATACTTTTCTTCTGGGCTAGATTACGTGGTATCCTATCGGTGCATAAACTCCAGTACCTTACGATACAGATAGCAGCAGTTTAGGCGGTATCGGAGGCTTTTCCGATACAGGTTTTGAACATCTCTAGTTTCAGTAGTTCTTATCCTGTTACCTCTCCGTCAGCTCCGCAAAATGTTTAGCCTGTTTTTCAAATACTAGTTAGCTTTGTGGGATCAATGCTGGACGGTGATGCCATGTGGCAATGGATCGGTAAATCAACCTGCCAGTTTCCTGCCTAGTCTGTTAACCTGGGCTACGTTCTAAATTTTGACTAAATAAGAAAACGTGACTCTATCTTGTTATGTCCTGTCAACATTGTGTTATAAACACACCAGTCTTTTTTGTGTCTGTCATTAGGTTAATTTGACAGAGTTTCAATTCTTAAAATGCGATGAAGATGCAAGTGAGGAATGCACAATAGGGCCTTTTTCAGGTCCCAGTTTAATCCCTGAGGTTAGTTCTTGTGGTTTAATCGTTCCTCCAGCCCCCATTCTTCTAGGAAGGCTTTCCACACTATTTTGGAACCTGGCTACATGGTTGAAGTAAAAGTAAAAATGCCATAGTCTGAATTAAAATGCGTTAATACAAGTCAAAGCCCTGAATGTAAAAGTACAGAAGTATTATCTGTAAAATGTACTTAAATGATCAAGAGTAGAAGTACTCATGCCAAATGTCTTCTTTCAGAGTGTAGTTTTCATATGTTTTATATTATTGTGTTTTTATCACTTATCAATACATGTGAACAGCAATGCAATGTTTTAGATATAATAAGTATAGATACTATGTAGAGAAGGGGTAGATTAATTGCATATTGCTGCATCATTTTGTTGTTTCAGATGTTTTTATATAAAATCTTCATCTGAGCAGTACGTCTGTGTGTCAAATAAATGTAGTGAAGTAAAATGTAGAATATGTCCCTCTGAAATGTAGTGGAGTAGAAAGAAACAGGAAACAAGAAAGGGACAAACACAAGTGGTTGTTAGAGATCTGAGCACATTTTTCATTGCATTAGTGCTCAGTCCTGTCTTTATTCCTATGATGCAGAAATGCACAATAATGGCCTTTTAAAAGACAAAAAATAAATGGATCACTATGTAACCGATGTGTAAGTACTTTTAGTCAGTTTGCTTGTAGTTGTGTCCTTCCTAATGCAAGGTAAAGAGGCTCTTCACTGTAAATTCCCTGTCTCCAACCCGCCGGCTTTGCAATTAAAATGCCCATTATGTATTTAAAGGCTCGAGATAATGGTGTGTGTCAGGTGTGCATTTGTCTGAGAAAGAAGTAGCAGAGTAAGTGTGTGTGTGTGTGTGTGTGTGTGTGTGTGTGTGTGTGTGTGTGTGTGTGTGTGTGTGTGTCAGTAAGTTGACCCTTTTGAACAATCTGTAGTCAAAGTTTGGATAAGTGCGTTTCTCTCACTCTGTCTATGTGTGTCTGTTGCTGATGTTCCCCATTCATTGATTATTGATTATTCATTCACATTCACATCAGTCAAGGTTCAAATGACAATGATGGCTTTTATTTTGGGTCATTTAACATTGTCCCCGTTTTACAGAGAATGCTATGGTTTCAATTGATGACCAGTTGGAGCTGTCCATTGTATTGACATCATTGCCAGGCAGTTGGAGACACACTCAGCGTGATCTCCAAATTGTGGCGAGGTTCATCATGTTCCAGGATGACAAAAAAAAGTCTGCCATTTTAATTTCTGTTCCTTCAAAACATGGCCTATCCTCCAACTGTGCCTTGTTTATTTGAATATTAGCTTCAAGCTAGCGTTGTTCTATCTGTGTTGAGCGTTTACATTTTCCAACTCTGTTGGCAAATTGTAGTCAGGAAAGGTTTTTTAAGTGCTTTACAATGTATTTAAGCTATTAATCCATGCACACAGACCTTTCCACACTCTTGTTTTTCTAACTTTAACTGCAGTCTGTGTTTATTTGCTGCAACCACTAGCAGCAAATGCCTAATCTTTACAGACGCCAACTGTCTTTGTCCAGACTGCCTATGCGCTGTGATTAGCCTTTATCATTGAGCGATAATCATGCCAATTTGTGTTTTTGTTTTTGTTTTTTTTGTCAGAGCAAACATTGCATTGTTCCGTTCCACAGGAATATTACCAACCACACATTAACAACATTTACAGCGGAACATGTCATCCTGTCTGACAGGCTAAGTATGGCCGTGCTGCCGTATTTCAAAGCTAAAAAACCCATGAGGATAAATAGCTCCACCGTGTGTGTGCGTGTGTGTGAGCGTGTGTACGTATGTGTGTGTGTTTGTGTGTGTGTGTGTCCTGCGCGTCCTGTGCCATGACCCCACTGTGAGGTCGAGTAGGACCATGGAGGCGTGGCGGTTGCTGATTCTATCCCCTGCTCAGCTATTAAAGCTTGTACCAAGGGAGAAGAAGAGGTGCAAAGTAATAGGGAGAAAGTGGTATAATAAGAAAGGGCGGATGGAGAAACGGGGTGGCATAGAGGACCCGACTGATTGGAAAGATGGAGATTAGAAGGGAGAAAGAGGGAGATATGAGGAAGAGTGGGCTTGATGAGGAGAAAGGGAATGAAAAGAGGAGAAACAGCTTGGCAGCCAAGACAAATTCCTCCAGTGCTGATGAGAATGCTAATCTCCTTCCCTCTCTCCCTCCCTCCTTTCATCCCACTCTCTTCTCTCTTGTTCCCTCTATCTGTCAGAGGGTGATGTGTTCATCTCAAGCCGTGTCCAGCTGCAGTGGATGTGTGTGTGTGTGTGTGTGTCTCTCTCTCTCTCTCTCTCTCTCTCTCTCTCCTGGGCCTGGCCTAGATTTATTTGTGTGTGTTCAGTGTGGATGTTTGCGTGAATGTGTGTTTGCATAAATAAAAGAGGATCATGTGCATAAGCTTACTTGTGTGTTTGTGTGTGTGCGTTTGTGCGGGCGCACGTGCGTGCTGTCAAACCAGACCCCCGTGATGCCTTTGTCCGTGCGTGCGTGCGTGCGTGCGTGCGTATGTGCACATGTGTGTGGCTGCATGTGGATGGCTCATCAATTAGAATCGCTGGTGAAATTGAGTAAGAACATCTTCCCCGGCTCACAGCACACCCACACACCTTGTCCTGCACATCTGCTCACACACGCACACAAACACATGTGCGCACACACATACACACTCTTTTTTCCGAAAACTAGAGAAAGCATCAATGCATGGCAATTTGACAGATAGCTTTGCATTAGTGCCGCTTGCGTCCTAAATGAATGCGTCGCCTAGTGTTGTGTGTGCTGCCTTGTTAGGGCCCCTAATTTGGTTAGTGCTTTAATAAAGCTGGGAGTGTGGGATGCACGGCGCTCAAGCTTTGCTGTTGCACTACTTGGTTAACCGCACAGAGGAAGAGTCCTACGCCAAGCTTCCCACGGATCATGGAGTTTACAAAGCTGTTGTCCTGTCAAGAGGAAGTCAGAAATACACACTGCACTCACCGTTGTATCAGTTAGTTTCTCAACAAAACGTTCCACCATTGTTGTCATTCTGTCACAGTCTTCATCTGACCCTACTTTATACCCTGATGTCCTAACCTCATTCATCGGCTTGATTACATTTTGGAAAGCTTTAAGCTGAAGTATGATATGCATGAAGCAAAGTGTCAGACCTGTGTGTATACAGCTGTTCTGAATGCCTGCTGTCATGGAAACTTATTACGACTCGTCCCTTTTGGTGTGTTCAGAGGCACTTTTTGACCAACTTGGGGAGACAGTTCAGTCCAACTGCTCCCCCCGCCCCCCAAATTCTGACGTCAGAAAGAGGGTAGGGTAGGGGGTTGCAGACTTGGTTCTACCATCCAGCAAGCATTTCAATTGCGTCTTACTAACACCTTTAACTGTAAATTGTCGCGGACACACAGCCAGCGCTTCCACGGAATGCAAGATATGCAAGAAAGAAGCATATCAGAAATGTAAAGGTGTTTAAACATTCATTTCAATGCCTTTTAATCAAATGAGTTGCGGCATGTTTGATGATGGTGAACATTGGTACGCTCAGTAATCATAACCCGACATAAAAAAAAATGGAAGAAATAAGGAGGCAGTGATTTAATCATGCAAATCCATGGGAAAGTTATGTACGTTTGCATGAAGGCCACTTCACTTCCACTTTTTATCTGCCCCTCTTCTTTTGCCACCTCTCTTCAGCTCCTTTCTTTTCACTTGTTTCCTTTGTTTTCTTCTTTTACCCTCTTTGTTCGCCTTCCTTTTCATTCTATCTGCTTTTCTTTCTCAGTCTTCCTCCCTCCCTCCCTGCTGCTCGGCCTGTCTCTCTCTCCCTCTGTCCTCTCTAGCTGAAATAATGAGTGTGTACCAGGGAGCTGTGCGGTGACGGGGCGATCGATGATCCCTGCTCCAACAGGCAGAGACGGGGGAGAGAAAGAGGGAGAGGAATGGGAGAAGGAGAAAGATGAGGATAAAAACCTGCAGATAGTCAGAGAGCAGGGGGAAATGAAGCAGTGTGATGCTGCTTTTTAGAATTGTTAGATGCATCATAGTTTAAGGGAAAGATAATCATTTCCAAAGCCAGCCTGCTGAATTAATTGGATTCCATTTTAAAGTAGGCTGATTAAGTGATATGCTTTATAATTCAAAGTCCTGGAAGTGTTTTGACTTTGATTAATTTCACCTTCTTTGTTGCTCTGTGAAACATACGAAGCAGGTTTGATAAATATCCAGTGACAAGCATGTCGTCTTGTTTAAAAAGCCTTAAATGTTGCAATTTAACCCGGCTGCCTTTCAGCTAAACGGCTCCCATTTCTAGATCCCTGTGACGTTTTGTCAGTTAAATGTTTTGTTTTTTTTCTGTTGAAAACCTAAGAAATTACAATAACTTTAAATGATTTTCAACCAGCCTAAACAGGCCAGTTTGATTCAGCTTTTAACACTCATCCGTCTTAAATCCCCCAAGGACTCATCTTTGACTCGACAGTTGATCTATAAGTAACTCTGAGCTGAGCGATCTAGTGTATAGATCCCTGCCATGGGACCAAGGACAGCAAGGGGTCAATAGGCCTGCTG
>NC_048426.1:22131262-22148595 GCF_013103735.1 Etheostoma cragini | reverse complement strand
AGTTACACCATACCATATTGTTACACCATAACCGCATGAAAGTCCTGAGGACTCCTTTAAAGGCAGTTTCTGAATATGGGCTGTGTGCAGAAACAGAGTGAAACACAGAGTCAGGCTAAATGACTTCAATCGGATTGTCAGGTGAATGCTTATCAGCTGTTAGTTAACCTTACTTTAGTGTGACATTTAGTTCTAGGCAGATAGCATACAGTGTTTGTTTTGGTTTGCTTTAGATTTTCTTCTAAATCCATTGCCTGAATATGAAAATATTAACTACCAATTAATCACAATTAATCACACACATTTTATCTATTGTAAATGTCCCTTGATTTATTTTTGTACCACTACTTTTTTTTCATTTTAATGCTCTTATCAACATGGAAAAGTGGATTGGCTCGCTTTGTGCAAATGTTTTTTATTTATTGAAAACAACATTGGCATACAGCCGACTGTAGCGTTCAATTTCACACGTAACACTCTCACTTGGAGCAAATAATCTCTCACACTCTGTAACACTGTCCATCAAGAAAAGGCTGAAAAAAATACTATGGGGGGGTAATTTGCATCAGCTGTCTGCTTAGCCATCAAGTGGCAGACAGTGGTATTTCTGACTCTCCGTGCTGCGATCATAGCTCAGTTTACAACAACCAAACACACAGATCACTTAGCTCTCTTAACAATTGTGATTGGTTTAAAGAAATGCCAATTAATCAGAGCATATTTTTCTCCCATCCCAGAATGCGCTGTGGACTAACCAGACCTTTGTCTGCAGCGCTGTGGAGGAAATTCTGGCAATTTGAGATTACATTTAACATAACACAAGTTTACGGAGCAAGATTAATAACGCGTTTAACTGACAGCACTAACTAAAAGATATTAAAAAGCTCAACTATTAACTGATGAAAAGTTAATAGTTGAGATATTTAGTAGTCTAGTTTTGAATTAGTACTGATTGTTAAAAATTAGACTGAATTAGACCAAAACTACGTCTTGAGAGACATTTATTGCAAAGTAGGTTGAAGTTATTACAGTAAGAGAGTATGAGTGTACCATTTTCAGCATGGTGTAAATCTGCAGGCAGTCGGTGTGCCAGAAATGCCCAAAAATATTACTACAAAGTCATACAGAACCATTGTAGTCTTGAGTGTGGCCTGCAGAGAAAATTACTTCTAATAATGCCTTATTATGCTGATTGTGCGCACCGTACCAGCTGAACCTGTCACAGATATTTGAATGGAATACACGTCCCTGCCCAGAGATGGTAATGAAGGTGTTGCTGTCATTTGCAGGTCTCCAACACTGCCACCCTGGAGGGCAAAGGGCAGCTCAAGTTCACCTCGGGCAAGTGGAGCCCCCACCACAGCTGCAGCCAGCTCGCCACAGCCAATGACACGGCCATACGAGGCTGGGACCTTCGCACCATGAGGTGAGTGCCGCTTTCTGGGGCAGATCTGAAATTACAATCATCCAATGCATTCTCCAAACTTATTAGTTTGATGTTATGCAAATCCCAATATTGGTACTTTAAAGGACCATCAAATACACATAAAACACCAGAGGCAAAACCAGGTTGGTTGTTGAATGTTAAGCACAGTTCACTGAAAACTGACTTTAAATTGTCTTATTTTTTAAATTCTATGCACCCATTCATGTTTTCATAAACTTTTTTGGGATTTATAGGTTCTTATTTGTAGTTTTAAATAACAACGTAATGTGCATGATTAGGAGGCAGGGAGTGTTCTCTCATGGTCAATCACGTAAAATGCAGCTTTTTGCCTTTTTGCACTTCATACAACAACTTTTTATTATTAAAAATTACATTTCAGAATGCAAGTAGCTAAATTAGTGACGTAAAAAAAAAAAAATACAAAACCGTACATTGCTACATTTTTCATCAGTTCTGTTTTTTTGTCAAGAAAATGACATAAAATGTGCTGCCTGGCATAGAGTTCTCTGTGGAAACGAGATTGACTGGCCGAGGGAATCTTGTCTTTTTATGACACATATTTTGTTTGCCTGTGTTCATTCATGAATTTAATGATGTGCAGTCCTCTCCTCAGCACATGATGAAGTGCGAGGTGGCGGAACACTAATGTTCCTGCTTGACATGGAGCATGTGTACTGCTAAACATTAACCTTGTAACTGCAGGTTATCAGCTGCCCACCTTACAACCTCTATCTGTCTGTGTGTGTGTGCATTGATTGTCTTCCCTTTTGTTTCTGAGTGAGGTCAGCAAGTGTGTACGTGTTGGCTCGGCTAGAGAAATAATAATCACTATCCATCGCAAAGAGATTGAGAGGGTGCCGGGTGATGGGGAGAGAGAGAGAGCGAGAGCGAGAATATATTTACAAGATGTGTATCTCACGCCCAGATAAGATAGTTGAAACACTGATATCACTCCCCTTCAGCCCCATAACAGATTATAGAGTTCCTGCACGCTTCATTTTAGCTGTTCTCTTCCCGCTGTGCTATTTTGAAAGATGCAACAGTGCTGATTTGGCCGTCGGCACGAAGCGATGGAGGGGGCGACAGCACAGGGCTTGTTAGCGGAGACAACCGTGTCATCTCTGATATCACATTCTACAGAAATATATCTTATGCATTATTTCATACCTATTTACCCCAAATTGAGTTGGTATCTTTGGATAGGTTGAGATCTAGGCTAATATTTAAAATGAACTTCTGTGGGATTGAACACATTTTGTTTGACTTGTCCATCAACGAATCATTGCTTTAAGGGGTAGATAGCTATACATTTAGCTAAGACCCAAAAAATAAAATAAAAAATAAATACTCAAAGGGCACTCAGAGAATGCAGACCTCCGCCAAGCCGTGTCCTGTCTCTGTGAATTTCCCCTGTCCTGAACTCATTATCAGATTATTCCGACGCAACATGAATGCAGCACAAACGCCCTGGCTCACAATCTTGACTGCCTAACTCCAGAACACACTGTAAAAAAACGCGGGCTCGGTAGACAGCCCAGGGTCTACAAACGGCAACAAAAACTAACTGTGGCAACCTGCATGTCAAATTACTAATAACAATAATTGCCTTTATGTATTTACCACATTTCAAAAGCGTTTGTGAGTAAGCGTCTATGTCAGTGGGGATCTCGGGCCCCGTTAAAGGCGTTATACAATAGCCGCAGCAAAGCTGGTGCCCTCAAATGTGACGTCACCGGATCGCCGTACCTATTTATAGCCGCTGTCACTCCTCAATGTAAATCGAGTGCAGTTTAAATCGCGTTTGCGTCACTTTGCGACGCGTGAACATGTGAGTTGCGCATGTGTCACTTTGTGACAAGTAGAATACAAAATGAGTGATGTGATTGGATGACCTATTTCATCGGATCAAGCCTTTCAATCCACCATAAAAGAACTCATCTTAACCCAGTGAGTTTACCAGAGAGACCAGCAGTCTCTCTGAGAGTCCTGGCATCCGGTTACCCTCGAGCACGTTCAGGCTTCCTGTTTCTACTTATCCATAGAGTGGTGCGCGCCCTCCTGACACACACTCAAAATCCTGGCACGCCAGTGAGATCTACATAATTTTGATGTCACATTGGCACGCACACGCGCGAGCATGTGTAGTAATACACTAATTACTAATTAAATAGACAGCTACTCATTTTGGGAGTAAGGATTGAATCACTGGGTCGAACGTAGCCCAGTCCTGCACTAGCTCGTCTTCTGTAAAGCTTCAGGCAGTCCTCAAAGCTGAATATAGTGTGCTGCAGAAATGTGTGTTTGTGTTTGTGTGTGTGTGTGTGTGTGGGTGTGCGTGTGTGTGTGTGTGCGTGTGTATGTACAGTACATTGGTGCGCAAGTGTGAAGAGGTAAGAGTGGAAAACTTGCAAGTGTGAATGAGCTCTCTGTGTGTGTGTGTGTGTGTGTGTGTGTGTGTGTTTGAGTAAATGACTTGCATGTGACAAGTGACTGTGTGCTCGCCTGTGTTTGCTCTTCGCTATGTACCATTCTGTGTGTGTGGGTGTGCATGTGTGATCGTTTGTGTGTGTGTGCACACGCAAGTGTGAAGTGATACGAGTGGAGAACTTGCTAGTGTGAATGAGAGGTGTGTGTGTGTTTGTGCGTTTGTTTGTGTGTGTGTGTGTGTGTGTCCAGTTGGTGTGGCAGCTGTGTGATGGCAGCCTCCCAGCACGCTCCACTGCCTCCTCAGACGACCTCTGAGGTGTGCCCTCACACACACACACACACACACACACACACACACACACACACACACACACCAAAGCACACATGAAGGTACACGCACACAGAAAACACACTCTTGTCTTCTTTCTTCCCCCTCCTCCCCCATATTCCCGAGGCTTGTCACCCACTCTGCCAGCCCAATCACGGCTGCCCTGCTCTGAAATAAGGACAGGGAGAACAGCCCAGCAGTGAAGCAGCCGCCTCTAGTTAGTCATCTAAAACCCTGGAGAGGAGCACGGTATCTAAAACACCCCGTCTCCCAGACACACAGTGCTCTAAAAATAAATACAAAGATAAGACTGCTTATAAAACATATATGGGAATATCCTGTTCTAGTTTGTTCTGATGTAATATGCAGCATTATGTAAATTATGAAATATTACACTCCGATATACACTACCGACAGATAGTGGTGTTTAATGCAAAAACCTGACACATTGTCACTTGTTCTCAGCCTCAGTCTTAGTCTTTTTCATTATATCTTTGCTTTTTTTACATTACCCTGTTCTAAAGGGCTGCTGTTGTGATTTTTAGGTGAAATCTTTTTTATTACTGTAGTTGTAAAGGTTAAATTTCACTTAGACCATAGATTTTCAGAAGGTGTTTGGCAGCATTTTAAAGAGTTTACTAAAAAGAAACTATACAAGGAATATGGGGGCTGTAACAAATGTATAAATATCACACGATAATGATTAAATATACAACAGATCGATGATCGATGTGATTGAGGAATTGAAACCTCAGAGCTTCCAGTTGGGACAAGTACTTGGGGTTATTGTTTGTTACATAATTCATCTTCGTCTTGTAGTGGAACGTTAACGTACAGTGAATGTGTTTACCGAACTGTGAATAAATGGAACAACCAATCCAAAGTTATTAAGCACACTGGACATTAGTTCATTCTCACTATTATTTTGACCATGTGTGCAAGTATGAAGTATGAAGTATGAAGTGTGTGTGTGTGTGTGTGTGTGTGTGTGTGTGGCCTTATGCATTTTTCTTTTTCAAAGGTGCTCTAAGCGGTGTTGGGTGACGTTACTTCTTGTTGACGTTCTAAGTATTTTCAAACAAAACGAGACTAGCTTGCCTCTCCCTCCTCCTCATGCTCTCCCCCCCCCCACCACCACTGGAACACTGTGTGTGTATGCTTTGTGGTGCAGGTGGGCGCAGTTAGTTTCTATTGCCATTGTAGACCCTGGGCTGTCTACAGAGACCGAGTTTTTTTACAGTGTGTTCTGGAGAAAGGCTGCTTGCGGATAGTGAGGTCTGTGAAATATGTGCGGTGGGCTAATCAGAGTTTTATGGTGTTGTTGTATTGGCAACTTTATCTTTAAATTTGGTCAAAAAACATAAATCTCTCCCTGTCCCTCCCTCTCGGTCAGTTGCCTAATAGATCGCGGCGTATCTGAGTGTGTGTACGTGTTTCAAGGGAAACTCTAAATTTCAGAGCCCCCTCACCGAAAAGTTGAGCAACCCCATAGCGCCGGCAAAATAAATATATCTGGCGCCGCCAGTGGGCATTATCAGCGTCTTGGGTGATCCAATCACAAATGGACACGTTAGAGGGCCGCCTACTCAGCTGACGTGCTCTGCATAAGCGGAGAATTTACTCATTTGCTGGCTTTGTCCACAGATTTTTGAAAAGCCCCAGATATAAATTACAAGTGCGTCAAAACAAAGTATTTCCATTACAGTAACACAGAGAAATCACTGTGAATCTTGTGTTTTGGTTGGTATTATCATCTTGTCGGTGATGTGTCTGTGTTTTTGCTCCGGTGCTCTACGCAGATCTGACCCCTGCCCGCCCGCCTGTCCTCACCCCCGGCTCTCTGAGCTAAGACCCCCGCTGTTGCCTGGCAAAGGCAGCGGTGTCGGCGGCACGGAGGTCCCCTGGGACAATAAACTTATATATTTTTGGTTCATAAAATATATCCAAAGTTAGGGGTTAGGATATTACTTCAGACATTTGGAGACCCATTCTAATGCTAAATGTGAACTAACATACGTAGTGTTGTCCACTTGTGATCGGATCACACCAGACAGGTCTGAACATCTGAACAGGGCATTTATGACTTTTCTCAGACGTTTTAGCTGTACACTTTATTAGGGACACCGGTACAATCCAATGTTATTCAATACACAGCTCTGCCACAGTATACCTTTTATGAATTTGTCATATCTGTAAATTCAATGATTTGATTGTTACTCAATTGAATTGTATGTGTATTATTATACCGTAGGTAAAAGTGGTGTTGTACTGGACTATATTATTATTTTTATCATTATTATTATTATCATTATTATATTTTTGTTTTTTCTCATTTAGATACATGAGGGTTGCAGAGAAAGACCTCAATATAATGCAGTCAATTATAACACCATCACTAACTAATAATTAAATGAACAGCACTATGGCATCATAAAGTAGAATTTAATGCAGAACAGCTGCATTAGATTTTACAGATGCACCTAATAAAGTGGCCATTAAGGGTCTGTTTTTGTTAGATTTAGATATTTAAAGTCAATGAATGTGCATCAGGGCTGCACATGGGCAGTGCACATGGTTAAACAAAGGCAGTGATAACAAGTAGTTTAACTACTTACATGATTAAATACTTGAATGGATTTTGTCTGCCACAGCCGCTGACTCTGTGGATTTTATGACTACTGACCAGATTTATCTAAGCAGGCTAAGTCCAAATATTCTTCTGACAGTGGGTGTGGGCTGGTCTCACCACTGTCCACTAGGAAATACATCTACTTGCCGTTATTGACATGACTGGTATTGGAATGGCTCTTTCTTCTAACATCTCGTCCTTTTGTGATGCA
This sequence comes from Etheostoma cragini, assembly GCF_013103735.1. Lineage (NCBI taxonomy): Eukaryota > Metazoa > Chordata > Actinopteri > Perciformes > Percidae > Etheostoma > Etheostoma cragini. The sequence goes on along the minus strand of NC_048426.1, from coordinate 22,141,553 downwards.
AAACAATATTGAATTCATGTCGTATTTTTGATGCGACAATTTCTTGAGAAAATGCCACAAAAAAAAGGCATAATCTTCCCTTTGATACAGTTGCAGACCCACTGTCATTCAGAATTAATTTTGGAGTGATGTAGCCTTGTCAGTCGTACTGTTTGGCCATTGACAACAAAAGGTTTGGTTAGCTGACAAGAAAAAGTTAGAAAATCTGAACTTTTTAAGGGACCATGAAGGTCAGATACAATTATACAGAATGTCAGTCATACTGACGTTTAGAATGTAAAGCACGCATGGATACATTAACGTAAATGTGTACTATACTGTAGTAACAATTCTATATAACTGTGGGGAATCAACTGGGGTGCGTTGAGCCTTTGAAAATGTTAGGGTAGCTAAAAGGCATGTAGTACTACTAGCCACTGTGTGTGTGTGTGTGTGTGTGTGTGTGTGTGTGTGTGTGTGTGTGTGTGTGTGTGTGTGTGTGTGTGTGTGTGTGTGTGTGTGTGTCTGTATGAGACATGCCTGTCACTGGAGATGTTCTTCCACTGCGTCTCCCCTGAATTCCCTCTTGGATCGACAGTCCACAGTGAGGGGCAAGACACACACACACACACACACGCACACACACGCACACACACACACACACACACACACACACACACACACACACACAGCTTTGAAATAGCTGTCACGCTTGCGGCCATACCATGCACTGTGGGGTGCATACTGAAAAGCAGTGCAGTGCTGCAGTGAAGCATGGACTCTCTCCACCTCCTCTGTGCTGTGTATCTGTGTGAGTGTGAGCAAGAGAGAGGCCAGCGAAGAGCAAGAGAAGGAGAGAAGGGGCACTGTCAACAGATATGGAAAGAGAGAGAGCGTAAAAGAAGGTGAAATGATTGACACTGGTGCTATTTGCTCCTTCACAGTCCAGGTTAAAAGCCAGCTGTCTGCTGGTACAAAGACAAGTACTAGACAGCATCCAAACCCGTCTTCCACACAGACAACAGAGGTTCCTCTTCACACAGCACACCCCCTGACCAAAAACAGCCTTTTCATTCCACCTGTTCAACAGATTTGGCAGTGCTTCAGCGTGCCATAATGATAGGCTACCCAAGGTAACCCATTATTCAAAAGCCTCTGTCATATTTTATTCACATATTCAAATATAGCACCATTATGCAAAACATGTTGCTTATTACGAGTATCGTATATCACATTCTCATACGAGCCAATATGCAAAAGATGTCAGCTGTTTTTGAAAAAGTGGTATTCCATATGCCGCTGTTGATTTGAGGGTAACCTTTTGAACCCGGCTACTGTCAAATCGATCATCGGTAACCTTTTCATATGCTCCAAGTTCCCCCCCGCCCCTCTCCACCCTCCCCAGCAGACATGAACCAGACATCATACTGTAACTCTCATAATGGTATTTTCATGACCTTATGCAAACCTTGAAATTAAAGAATAAAAATGAACCAAAATACCTTTAGATTTGTGACACATGCCCACCACCTCTCTTAGTTACTGTTGCTACGGCTGTCAAGCTTTCTATTCCCGTATGATAAAATGTATGATTAATAACAGTTTAATGGTGCAGATTTACCACCCGAAATTCTTAGTGATTTTTCAAACCGTGACTACTTTATTTCCGACAGAGGTAAACAAAAGCGGTCTGCCATACATTATATTGTGCTAAAACCTTTCTATCCTTAGAGAAAATGTAAGATCACACTGTTATGTTCGTCTAACATAACCCTGTTTGGCTGCTTAGCTGACACAGTTGTTCTTTTTATGTAGTTTGTGTATGTGTCACTGGACACACAAAGTAACACCCCAAATCCCAGAATAAGTTTTTTTTTATTTTTCATAATATGGGCACTTTAACATTCACGCGGGGTTTGCTGGAATGTGAATTTCCCCCGGTCCAGTGAAAAGCAGGATGCAGGGTAGAGGCGTGCAGGAGGCAGGACATGTCGCTGATTACACTGCGGCCACATAGCCGGTGTGTAATTTGGTCATGAACAACACAAGTCTCTTGCAGTTCCTTGAATTTCATCCAATTTCATACCATACCGCCAAAAGTTCCTCAATTTTGTTGTCCTTCCAGTTAGACATTTCAATTGCCTTCATCCTGTAAATCACCCTACTTCTTCACCCTTGGGTGTGTGTTTGCTTCTGGTTTCACGCCAGTCCCATGATAGGAACGTCATCAACACCTGAACACACCTCCCTGTAAGACCAGCACACTCAAGGGCCCAGGTGCATTTTTTATTTAAACGACGTGGGCGCCGGACGGGAAACTGACAACTGCGTCGGTCTTAAAATGGCAAAGGCACTTATATCGGGCATTGCTCTGCCCTTGGTGCAGGACAGGGCCCAAAGGCTCAATCAGACATTACATGGACTTTCCACTCGAGACCCAGCAGGGTAAAGTCCGTTAAATGTCTGATCCATTGATTCAGACATTTGCATTCTTACACACAACTCTTCTGGGTAATATCTCAACAGTTTCAAGGTTTGCAGTGCATGTGTGAAAGGGGCTTGACTGTGTAATCCGTTATTTACAATTTTGTTCTTGTGTTTGAAGTTTTGAAAACAAAGACACCACTCTTAAAACTTCAATGTATGTAGAAACCCAAAGCTTGACATACTTGCCATGCATAGAGTTGCTTAACTATGTTTGGACAATAGCTTAAGGTTTTTTTTATAAGACTAAGATGTATCACATTGAGATATATTGATACTTAATGACTTGTAATGGTGTGATTGCTACAGTGTTCTTGACAAGTACTGAATTCAGACATCTTTAATTATAATAACATGAAGTTCAGGGGATGTAGTATTATTGTTTGCTGGTTTATACTTGAGTCAGTTGTGATATTAGTTTTTCTCTCATCGACTTTTATGAGCACTTCATACTATCTATCAATATCCCCCCAATCATTTAGGCTGCTTGGTGTAATGATCCCTTACTTTTGTGCATGGGAAGGCTCTTCCCCTTTCTTTTTCTCTCCCTCCTTTCTACTCTCCCTCCCTCTACCTGCCTCTCTTTCTCCCATCTTTCTTTCTCTGCCAGCTCCATCTTAAAGCCAGGCTTTAATTTTGATCAGCGATGAAATGATTGCGCTCCTCTTTCGATTTTTCATCCCTTCCCCTCCCTCCCCACAGCAGTTGTCATAGAAACAGAGGTGTGTGTGTGTGTGTTTATGCGTGTGTGTGTGACTGTGAGCGTCTGTGTTCCAGTCGATCCCTTCAGCAGAGAGATTTATCACCCAGGCTAAGCCAGGAGAGAGAGAGAAAGAGAGTGTCTGTGTGTGTGTGTGTGTGTGTGTGTGTGTGTGTGTGTGTATGTGTGTGTGTGTGTGTGTGTGTGTGTCTGTCTACCGTTGTTGCATCCCTCTTACACTCCTAAATCTTCTTCTGTATTTACACTTATAACAGTATTTTAGGCGGTGAGTTTTCCCAGTTTTATGTTTTTATCTGTGTGCGCCTAACAGTGTGTGTAATAGGTCCCTTGTCCCCTCATCAACCCCCCATGCCCTCCACCCCTCCCCATCACACACACTCACACACATTCAGCCTATCTGGCTGGATGACTTGAGAATGAGTGTGTTTGGTGGCTTAGGCCAGCCACAACTCTAATCCTCTGCTCTCATACAAACACAAACACACCAGCACACATACAAAAAGTCCCAGGTCTCTCCACTATTAGCCAGGGCTGGGGGAAGTGTATGTGTGTCTGTGTGTGTGTGTGTGTGTGTGTGTGTGTGTGTGTGTGTGTGTGTGTGTGTGTGTGTGTGTGTGTGTGTGTGTGTGTGTGTGTGTGTGTGTGTGTGTGTGTGTGTGTGTGTGTGTGTGTGTGTGTGTGTGTGCGTGTTTGTGTGTGCGTGTGTGTGGAGGGGATTGCTCTGAGACACCAGAGAGGGAAAGAGCGAAACTAACCCAATTTCCTGCTCCATTTCCTTTTCACGCGGCGGGCGCGTCCCATTCCGCGACGGGCCGGGTTGAACAGCAGCCACCCTGCAGCCCGGGGTCACACCTTTTACCTCGGAGTCACACACAAGAGAGGGAGGGAGCACTGTAAATAAATCATGTGCTCCAAAATTACACACAAAACTGCTATTTTGAGGGAAATTGAAGTTCACCAGAAGTTCTAAGTCGACTGATATTCATTCTTCTATCTTCCGTAAAAATATGTTCCATCAAACCTGTGGTAATGCTTAGGAAAAAGCAACTGTATAATAATTGTAAATATGAATTGTTGGCAAGTTGGGAATTATGGATAGCATCCTTTTTTGTAGTTTTGTGTTGTAATATTGATACATATTTCGGGATGTAGAAACATTTTTGGAATATCAATTGAGAAACCTTCAGCAGAGACAGTCATCACTACTGGATGTTGGTGTTAAACTACAGAAGCACACTGGTCACTGTGATGTTTAAAGGGGAATTTAGGTAGGTAAATCCTATAGGGCAAATAGGCACCATCAATGTACGTCCTGTTTTTGCCACTGAAATGCTCAGATTGTTATTCTTAGTGTGGACAACATTATGAAAAGGATCCCTACAGAGACCTGCCTTTGTGTAACAGAGTAATATCCACTTTGTTTAACCAGACACAGCCCTGAAATCGCCTTCACCAGACTCACCAGACTTCATGTTATGAAAAAAACAACCTTATATAGATAGAAAACTGTCAGAGGGCGCCCGGAAAGCACAGTTGGTAGAGCGTGCGCCCATATACGGAGGTTTACTCCTCAACGCAGCTGGCCCAGGTTTGACTCCAAGCTGCAGCCCTTTGCTGCATGTCGTTCCCCCTCTCCCTCTCTCTCCACCTTCATGTCTTCAGCTGTCCTTTCCATAAAGGCCGAAAAATGCCCAAAAAATAATCTTTAAAAAAAAGACATCAATCAAACAGTGACTTGGAACACAAGTGCCATATGGGAATATTCCTGGGCTCTCAAAACTACACCACCACCCTTAAACATGGGATTTAGGACTTTGTGCTTGCTTTTTTTTCATTGAGAATGCACTACATAAATTGGTATTAAGTAAGCATCTGGGACACAGCTCATGTTCTAATTCGCCCACGGGGGATCAATAAACAGTATAAATTATTAAATTATAGATAAATTATGTTTGGAAATACTTAGACAACATGTTGAAGTAGAAGGCCACACAGAGAGCCCAGACCATGCCCTAAAGCTCAGATCCGGACTGTTCCCTTCATCCTGCTCCCGCCTTTGGTTTTTTTTAAATTCATGGTTTGGTAAAACATCAGTAAAAGTTCATGCGGAGAGTGGTTCTTCACTGAGATGAGCACAAAGGACATATACATGCTAATAAGCTCAAACCAGATATACATTTATGTACACTCACTTGTGCAGAATAAGTCATTTAGAACATGCATGTTTGCTCAATATGTGCTCCATGAAAAATGGGTGTTTTCTTTAGTGAAAGTTGGTGGAAGTCATTTGACATTGTCTGTCAAGCTCCATATGCTAACACCAACGACACGGTCCAGTGGCAGTGACAGCATGTACACACACACACACATACACACTCACACACACAAAGAGTCACACAAAGTCCCTGAGTTGTCTTGACCTAATTGAAGCCCAGCGGTCTGCCTGAGGTCATTCTCTTTTACCTCCTTTATTTTAATGAGATTTTTAATTAGCATGTTAATTGCCTAACGTGATCAGCGGGGTGACTAGCTAGCTGGCTAGCTGCTGTTGGCATCCAGCTGGGCCATAACACTGACGCTTTCCACTCTGCTGAACAAAACCGTGCCTAGCTGAGCTTTGCTAGGCTAGCCTGGAGAGCAAATGGTGTTAAAAGAAAAAGAAGTACTGATTTTATTTTGCTTGTATGGCGGAGGCAGAGCTCTAGATCTAATTAATTACCAGTTTATTCAAATGGGTTTCCATTCTCTGGTACCAAGTTGATTTGCTGCCTTTTTCTTTCATTTAGAAAATAGTTGCAGGAGGCTACAAAGGCAGCTTACTAACATTAGCAACAGGACCTAAACATGTTCCTGTCCACCTAGTAACTTTACTACACACACATATAGAAGGGCTGCTTATGAAGAAATAGGATTAATTTCGTAGTCCTTAATTTGTTTTTTGATTCTGTATATAGACAAATCCAGATTGAAGGCAGACGTAGGCCTCCATTACTGTGGTGGCATCTTGCTGGCCAATTACAGATCTAGGGCCCCTGTGTATAATCTAAAACACTGAGTAGGGGTAGTAGTTGCATGTCAACGTGGACCGAGCAGGGACAGCTTAAAGTCTGATTTATGGTTATAAGGAGTCGCCACGTGGAGCTCTCACCCTAGCCTATGTACATGGCCTGAAGTTTATACTTGTGTGTTAGTGTGTGTGTCGATCTCTTTAAGAGAATGGCAGGGCCGGCATGTGTCTGTGTGTGTGTGTGTGTGTGTGTGTGTGTGTGTGTGTGTGTGTGTGTATAGTGTGTGGAAAATGTCCCTTTCGCTTAATTTAATTTTAAGTTTTTTGTTTATTAATCCCCAGTGGGGAAATTACAATTTACACTCTTTGTACACACTTTGTTAGTAATCACAAACAGGCCTGAAATACACACACGCTCAGGACCTATACATGCACTAATGGAGAGATGTCAGAGTGAGTGGGCTGCCAGCTGGACCAGCGCCCTGAGTGGTTGGGGGGGGTACAGTGCCTTGCTCAAGGGCAGCTGGCAGTGCCCAAGAGGTGAAGTGGCATCTCTCCAGCCACCAATCCACACTCCCTACTTTTCGGTCCATATGGGGACCCAGTGACCCTGCGGTTCCCAACCCAACTCCCTACGGACTGAGCTACTGCCACCCCAATGAAGTTTTACATCTTGATTGGAATTTAAATAAAATCATGGTGGATTGAAAGATTCATCATTTACAACCATTATCTAGCAAGTAATGCCAGCAAGTTACACAACACTTTTACATCCCCACTGTGAAGGTTGGACTAAAATGTTTTAGTTGTTTTTCAAAGCCTGTCATATCCAATTTCACACTAGTGTTTTTGGAATGAATAACTTCTACATTCACACAGATCCCCTACCTGTCGTAGAAGGCGATTTAGGACCATGATTAAACCACGTGTCCAAACTTTCACTTGGGCTCTTATTTTTATCTGTTTTAGTCTGTAACTTTTATTTTATTTTGGTAACTATACTTCCCAGTATGAAGTAGAATTTGTTGAAAATAACCATTACCAAAGCTACATTTGGCTCTTTAAACCATGGCAATACATAAAGAAAAGTCATGGTTGGAAGGTCAGGGGAGGAAGTATAAAAGAGGAAGCCTTAGTATCTTTTGAAGTATGTATTTAAGGAGAGTGCAGAGGAAAATGTATAGCAGATGAAAGGACGTGTCGCCGGAAAGATGAAAAGTCACACAATGCACAGAGCGCCCTCTCTTCCTCTCCTTCTGCTAACTTCACTCTAGCAGCAACTCAAGGCTGTGCCGTTATGAGGCTTGCCTTTATAATTTACCACCGCCGGAGTCGGCTTCTTTATTGAGCCTGGCCTTCGCTGGCAGACACCGAGGAGCCTTTGATTTAGCCTGGGAATCAGTCTCTTTCTCTCTCTCTCTCTCTCTCTCTCTCTCTCTCTCTCTCTCTCTCTCTCTCTCTCTCTCTCTCTCTCTCTCTCTCTCATATCTTCTTTTGTTGTTCTGTCACACACACCCCTCTCTCTCTATTTCTCCCTCCCTCTAAAATTCAAAAATGCTATATTGGTATGAATGTCAGGAAAACAATATTGCCAAAGTGTCAAGAAAAATTCAATTCAATAATAATTATATGATAAAAAGACATACATACTGCACAGAAAAGATGTGTGTGTTTAAAGAAATAAGAAAAACAGCACATTAAAAACATGAAGTAGAGGAGTAGATGAGCAGGTAAGAGTGAGCTGTTAGGAGATTAACTACAGATATTATGTGTTGTGCTTTTAGGCTGCGCTCTCTCTCTCTCTCTCTCTCTCTCTCACTCTGTCTCTCATATGAGTTCTCTCCTTGGCTGCTTCCTCTCATTCTTTGCCCTTCGTTTTCCTCCCCTCATCCGTCTTCCTTTGCATACCTCCTGTCTTTTACCTTCTTTCTAATCCCCTCTCTCTTCTTTTTTCTCTCTCTCTCCCCCTCTCCAGTCAGATCTACTGCATAGAGAATGCCCATGGCCAGCTGGTGCGTGACCTGGACTTCAACCCCAACCGCCAGTACTATCTGGCCAGCTGCGGAGACGACTGTAAGGTCAAGTTCTGGGACGTGCGCAACGTCCAGGAGCCCGTCAAAACCCTGGAGGAGCACTCACACTGGTGGGTGCATTGGTGGGGGCCGGGGTGTCGGACCAGGGGTGGAAACGGGTAACCAGGGCTCTCATGTGAGGAGTACCAAAAAAAGATGCTGTGAACATGAGGAGGGGTCGGCAAAGAATGCCTTTCTTCAGGGCTACACCCCTTGGTGGGGGTGTCCAGAAAAGGTTTAGGCAGGGGTGGGAGGTGGAAGGGGTACTGTCCATGAACTAGGGCTTGGCAACATATCAATATTATATCGATATCAACATATGAGGCTGCATTAGAAGCAGTTAGTCATTGGACCGTAGTACAGCCTTTTTGAAGGTCAGTGAGCCTTTTGGTAGCTGGTACAATATTACATTCAATTTATATAATTGAATATTAGCTTCCTTAATTTAAGTTTTTTTCTTCTTCTCTGGGACATAATGCAGGGAGGGATAATTGGAAATGTTAAATGTCCCATGAAATGGTATCTTCTAATCACTTTTTCACTTTTACTTTTTTAATGTGTAAACGAAGTAAGGGGACAGCGACACTTGTTGTCCAGTAGCTGAAATCAAACCCTGGGCAAATTTAATAATAATAATAATAACAATAATAAAAATAAATTGAATTTGTATAGTGCTTTTCAGGGACCCGAAGTCAAAGTAATGCAATGCACTGTTGATACTCTTAACTTGATTTCTTAAACTTTAAGTACACAGTCTTGAAACTTAGTCTTGTAAATATCTCTCCCTTAAAATTGGCAGATTCTGTCTACTGCACGGATCTTTTCTGCACACAGGGTTAAGCAAGAAAATCTAATTCAAAAATGAAATCAGCTGATCAAATAATTTACAGTGGAACTTCAATATAATGGAACATTATGCTTGTACGACACGAGTGCTAGATTCAATTCCATTCACCCCCATTCTATTGTATTGGGGTAGATACAAAGTTGGATATCTTAAAATCAGGCCTAATTTTTTTTTTAAACCATGTACATTGCTAAATGCCATAGGGGTAAAAGATCAAATTTTAATTTGGGTGTACTAAGTGGGGAAAAGTCTTATTAATGAATGACCTCATGATAGAAGTGTCAGGGCTGGATTTTAGGGATTTTCATATAAATCTACCAGGAAACCACTCTCTCTTTTGTTTATATTGTTCAAATTTCAAAGTTTCTCCACAGCTAAATGAACTTATGTTTTGGACACTAAAATTGATTCACAAGAAATATTACAGAAATAGGTTAAGAAAAATGGCACATTGTACAACTTGATGTGCGGGGAAAAAGTCTTACCTGTGTCTAATACAATAGTACTGTATTTGTATAATGGAGAAAAAAAGCCTTATTATTCAAGAACATTTAGTAAAACTCGCTAACAACAATGATAATCATGATGATAACTCCTTCGCTCCGCTGGGTTTATTAATGGCTTTATCTCCTAACTAATGAAATGCCCTAACTACTGCTGGTGCAATTCAAGGTAGTTTTACACTAATTACTAATTAAATAGGCAGCTCCTCATTTTGTGAGTAAGGGTTGAATCACTAGGTCGAATGCAGACCAGTCCTGCACTAGCTCGTCTTCTGTGAAGCTTCAAGCAGTCCTCAGAGCTGAATATAGTGTGCTGCAGGTGTGTGTGTGTGTGTGTGTGTGTGTGTACGCACGCATATGGGAGACACTCTCTCTCCTGTGTGAGCTGAATAGATGATCACTGTCTGCGAGCCAAACTGGGCTACTGCTGCAGCACACCAAAATCTCACCTGATAGAGGCAGACACACACACACACAGGAACACAGGCACATCCACAAGCATATGCCTTTGCACACACACAAGAGCAGTGGGCGTTATCTCAAAAAGAAAGATAGACTTGACAAACATATCCATAACTGTAGATAGCTGCAGATGGGATCTCTTTAGATAGGGTGTGTGTGTGTGTGTGTGTGTGTGTGTGTGTGTGTGTGTGTGTGTGTGTGTGTGTGTGTGTGTGT
>NC_048426.1:22126826-22131162 GCF_013103735.1 Etheostoma cragini | reverse complement strand
GTGATTGGCTGCTTAGAAATTAATTGTTAACGAGCAGTTGGACAGGTGTACCTAATAAAGTGGCCGGTGAGTGTATATGTCGTCACCTGTGTGCTAGTCTCGCATTGCCAGACCTTCTCCACTTTACACCAAATCCCAATTGACACGGGCGACATAGATACTCCACAGTCACAACATTACCTGCTGAGGACTGGAGACTGTTTACTTTGTTTATTCACAATGTCTCTGTGTCTTTAATACACAAACAGCAACCTCCCCAGTGCTGAGACAGTTGTCCCACTGCTACAACAATGTGACAATAAATACAGATTTAGGATTAAGATCTTGCATTATTGCCATCCCAAATTTCTCCTAAACCCAATGCTGTACGTAGTCATGAGGGAACAGAGCGACATACATATTTGGACTTATTTTACACATAGTTGCTCTCCCTGGGCTGCAGCCTAAAATAATAACACTAAGTGCTCTGCTTATACAGATTCATTGGGGAAGAAAAGAATAAGAGGGTATATGTGACTGATGCTACAACATGCTTGACTTTGCTGTAGTTTGCCTAAAACAACAGCGTCAAACTCAACTTCACTAAGGGCAACACTGGAAAATAAGAATCACATCAGGGCCGAGGCATGTAGAGTTTATTGCCAAATATCCTTGTCTGTATTTCTGAATGTTTTTTTTGCCGTTTGTAGCATTTTTCAGCATTTGTGTTGCTTTCTCTAGTGTTAATTTCGCCAGACTAGACAAGGCTAAATATGTTTGTCGTCAACCTTTTTTTCTATGACTAATTCCTAATTCCCACCGGTTGGGGAACGACGGCGGAGTCATTACGTTTCCATTACAGTCAATGTGTGTATATCCACTGACGGCAGAACGGCTGCCGGAGAGCTCCAAAGCAAATCAGCACACGGCAGATAGTGCGGGACAGGAAGTTGAGCACAGAAACAAAATAAAACATCCGGTTAATTTTCAAAATAAAATAGAGCAAGCTCACGGCGGATCATATTTCCCTGCACTGCACCTTGAAACCACAGCACCGAGGTGTTTCCCCTCTACTCCTCTGGATGGAAACATCTTGTTGTTGGTTCTGTGGTTCTATTCTACATTATTTATCGAAGTCTCGGGGGGTCTCGTGACTTCAGCTGTCAGTCAAGGCCGAGGCCGTTTAAAATCTCTCATCATTTTATGTCTACAATCGGCTCCACTTTTTTATCATGAGATAGAATATTCATGATGACTGAATGAGACTCCTTTAATATATGTAAGTTACCCACTGGTAGCCATCCGGATACATTAAAGCTCAATGATTTCTGTACAGTATGTTGAAGATTAAACCACATACTATAAATAATAAAGAATTATCCCTTCATTTTTTTCCCCCCATTCGGTCCAGTTTAATGCAATTCACTTTTATATGATATATGTAGCAGGGGTCCCTGCTCCATCTTTCTTTTAGTCAAGCTGTCCCTGGATTGACGATGTTGGAGACCCTTGCCTTAGAAGGTATTTTCCACAAATATGTTACAAAATATGTATTATGCGGCTTCTATTGTTACCAGATATCAATCAAATTAGACACCAATGGGAGATTTGAAGCCGTGTTTTAAGACAAAGCTTGAGCATCTATCATCAGAACACCAAATAATGGAATATTAATGTTTGTCTTTCCATTTTTCACCCTTCTGCATGTTAACATCACATTGGTGATGGTTTGTTATACTGAAAAACAGAAAAAATAGTCCTAGCCTCCACTGCCTGGTTATCTTCAAAACAATCATCTGCAAATTTCATTATCGGTTGAATTTTAAAAGCAACCATTTAAAGTTGGAAAATAGTCCAACCACTGGAGGAGTTCTGTACGTAGTGTCCAGGTACTGTGGAGTCTAGTACTGTACATGCAAGAGGGGTCAGTAAGTTTAGTGGATGGGTTAAAACCAAAGATGAGTGCCGGTGATTAGGAAGAAGAGTTGATAATTGCAGATGAGAGTCAGTCATTGAGTGTAAGAGCAGGTAGTCATGGATAAGAGGGGGAATTGGACCATAATGGATGGAGGACAGTGGCAGATTTGAAAAGCACTGAATAGTAACCATTACAAATGATACCACTGCAAAAAAGTCCAAATGCTATGGAGAAAATTTCCACAAGTGTTTTTGACAGAATCATATTTTTAATGTTTTGCCTCTCCACTTTTTTCTCCACGTATGTAAAAAGTGAAAGTTCAGGCAGTCAGCTTTCATTTTCGGGAAACTAATATCAGATCAACAGTTTAAAAATTACACAACACATTTTTGTATATGCTTTAGTATCTCACTGTATGTTTCAATTAGCTCCTAGTGGCAGTCCAGAAATGCTATGATTCCACATCTCCATTATAATATAGTCACAGCTATTAAGATGATTCAGATCATTAATGGATCATGAAGTAAAAAGAGATGTTCAGAGCAAAAAAAGGTGTCGTCTCGATATTGAACTGCATCCAAAAGAATGAAATCACAACGCTGGATATGAAAGATGGTTTAGACACGGTTATAATTGACAGCGAAGCTGAAAATGCACCACTTCATTTCTATTTAATTTCCTCTTGTGTACATCACCATAGCACCAAAAACAAAGACACTTACCTGGGACCTCCTCAAGGTTCATTCTGATTTTAATCCTTAAAAAGGTCCAATGTGTAGGAATTTCTTCTATCTAGCTTTGAGATCATTTATCGCCATCGATCATTCAACTCTCTCGTACCACGGAGTTCAGAGGACGTATTACAGCTACGGAAGCCTTCACGCTTCATAAAGTCGGTCTCTTGCTCTTTTCAATAGCCTTTTTTCTTTTTCTGGGGCCAATAAGAAAACTCCTGTTCCTGAAATTTGGATTATTAATATGTGTGGTACTCCATGTTTCCTTCTTCAAACTTGCCGGGGCGGGGAAGCAACGATACCCGTTAGCAGATAAGCAGCACCTTTGAGTTTCTCATGTTACAGTGAAAACGCGAATGGTGGAGCAGCATGTCCTGTATGTCCCTTACAGGCTAATGTATTTGAAGATGGCCCATGAATATGGAGCCCCAGTTCTTGCAAACGCAAATTCAAAATTTCAAGCAAAAAGGAATACTTGGAATTTATGGTAAATATTCATGAAAAAGTAAATTTGTGAGCCGACAACACAGATTTTGATAATAAACAACTAAATACGTTACACACTGGACCTTTAAAATATAAATGATTACATTTTTACAATCGTTTTTGTAAATTTTAAAAAAAGTTGCAATAAATAATGACTTTTCCATTTTTATGGAAGCATTTCATTTTCTAATTAGGCCGAGTTGCTCTTACTTGTCCTCCTGGTGGTTTTCCTCCCCCTCGCTGAGCTCCTCATCGTCCACCAAGTGGCCGAATGGCTCTGAGGAGATGGACACCATATTGGAGAGGATGAGGCGGCTGTCACTGCTGGCTGTCAACACCAGCTGGTCGTGGCTGTGGTTGTAGCGGACGCTCCACACCCTGGCCCAAAAACACACCAGACATGCATTTTAAGTGCTCATATTATTTTCCAGTTCATAATTGTGTTTAGAGGTAGTACCAGAATAGGTTTACATGGTTTAATTTTCAATAAACACCATATTTCTGTTGTCCTGCACCTTGCTGCAACTACTCTTTTCACCCTGTGTGTTGAGCTCTCTGTTTCAGCTACAGAGTGAGACATCTCACTTCTATTCCTTCTTTGTTGGGAGTCACACTTGCCCAGTACCTAGGTAAGGACTACTAGCCAGTCAGAAGCAGAGAATGAGGGTGTGCCACACTAGTAGCTAGACAAGCATTATAACGTGTGTTACACAGTGATGCACCTTCGTCATGGAAGTAAAAGCTGGACTACAATAGAGCAGTTTGGAGTAGTTTGTGAACAGTGTTTTCTGTTGGAGATGGAAAGTCCCTTGGGGGGGGGGGGGGACTTTGGGCTTTTACACGTTGTAAACCTATAACATGCACAAAAATATATGTAACGGAAATAAATGAAAGGGAAGAAGCCAAAGTGCATTTTATGAGCACTTTAACATTTAACAATGCAGCAATGTAGGGAGGTGATGTGCATTTTTAAATTCCTGCATGGATGTTTTAAAGCGTCCGCAGCCATGTATGTATCTTCCATTGTTCCAAACCAGCAGGAACCAAGCACTGAAGGCAGTGATAATACTATAGTAAGTAAAAGCACTCATGCATGTATGTTGATTCTGTATGTACGGCAAGACCACACAATGCTGAAATATACACGCACGCGCACACACACACACACACACACACACACACACACACACACACACACACACACACACACACACACACA
>NC_048426.1:22116994-22126726 GCF_013103735.1 Etheostoma cragini | reverse complement strand
GTTCTGAAGGCAAAAGGGGGTCCAACCCGTTACTAGCATGGGGTACCTAATAAAGTGGCCGGTGAGTGTATATTGCCCACATTGATGAGGCTATTGTGCTGATAAACAGTTGATGGTGATATTACACAAAGGCATACTACAATGCATCCTCAAAGGCATCGAAGAAGAAGAAGAATGCAAGCTAGTAAACACAAATGCAAAAAATGATGGCTTCAAATTCCTTTTTCAAAATGGGCTCTGCATATATGTTACAGTATGAGGAATGAACTACATTAACTGTTTGTTAGACACAATTTCTTTGGCCTTTAAGTGCAGCCGTTCAGAACAGCTATAAACACTTTTGCCTTCAGTTGTGGTCGTTGGTACAAACTAGCTCCCTTTCCTCCTTCTGGTGCTGACTCGATGATACTTATTTCAGATCATTTCATCCAGCAGTGTAAATTAGACTAAACTATTTAAGTCACTTCCATGTAATGAAGGTTGTGTCATTCTGTGTTTTCACATTTTACTTGGGCTTTGTAATAAAAACAATATAAAAGAAGCTACTGTGTTATTAAGTGTGTATTTAAAGTAAGCCAACATAGTATCTCCTACTCTAGGTCCTCCGTACATTGGACATACAGAAACCTGTGTAGAGATGTGATGCCTTCCCCGTCCAGTTTTCTCATCTCATCTCTTTGGGTTGTGTGTGATTCAGGGGTAAGGAGCCCCTAAAGGACAGCGTGGTGTCTACCTATGAGGAACATGAAGACAGCGTATATGCGGCGGAGTGGTCGTCGGCCGACCCCTGGCTCTTCGCCTCGCTGAGCTACGATGGGCGCCTCGTCATCAACAGGGTCCCCCGCGCCCTCAAATACCGCATCCTTCTCTGAGAGAGTGGGCAGGGACAGGTGATCTGAATGTGTGTGTGTGTGTGTGTGTGTGTGTGTACAGGAAGTGTGCTAGAGGATAAGAGTAGTAACACATCTGTACACATCCTTTACTACAAAAAGCTGCAAAAAGACGTTCCATTATAACTTAAAAAACACTGCCAACTGCATGTGAAGACAGCAATGGTAAACTGTGTGTGTGTGTGTGTGTGTGTGTGTGTGTGTGTGTGTGTGTGTGTGTGTGTGTGTGTGTGTGTGCGTGCATGAGATGTAAATACACTGTAGCTCATATGTTCTACTGACCATTGCAAACAATAAAGCTGTTGTGGCTAAAATGAAAGTTAATTAAAGTGAACAAATGACTCCTGGATAAACATCATGGTGTTGGCAGCAACCTCATAAGCAAGAACAATAAAAAGAGAAAGTAATTTTCTTTATCATGGCATAAGTCCAGAAAGTCTACCGTGTTATTTCCTGACAATTTCTTGTCCAAATCTTATTTGTTCTCATTTCTGTTACTGTATGTTAATCATCATCTGTGTTTACATACTGGTGTCTAATGGGAATCAATTGCGGTTTTAAAATAGTGTCATCTGAAAATATAATATTTGGATAAAGAAGACATTCAAAGGTGCTGTACTGGATATTCATAAACAGAGGCGGTGTTAACCGATTTTGAAAAATTGACAGACAAATGTCAAACCGGACAATAGCCTATGTAAACCCCCCAAATCATAAGTTGCCTCATTTCATTGTGCTAGAACTCATGGTCTAAGTAGACTGTAACTTTCTCCAGTTTATTTTTCCGAGGTGAATAGAACGGGCAGCTACGTGCGGGGTCTGACCACCTTGCCGTATTTGTTGCTAGCAACCGTCTCTAGGTGAGGAAAAATGTGAAAGGTGTAATCTTCGGAGAAATTAAAGTCAAATCTAATACATTGATGCCATCAACACAACGTATAGGAGGACAAAACTATTAATTTAGTTTGAAGTGACCGTGTCATGACATTTCCAGCCTAGGGTTCAGACTCAAACACACGGAGCTCTGAGGCAGTCCTGTGCGTCTCTATCTGAAAAAATAGAGCTGAGCAGCTCTGCTCCTGAGGTCTGGGCAGCTTCGCGCTCCACTGTGGGCATGCTGCGGCAGATGTGTCGCGTTTGTGCCCTGTGTATTTCTGCTGTAGTTTTGGTTGTCCACCTCCAACTTAGAGGATAAATAAAATCTTGGTCTTTGGGTTGCAAGTCCGAGTGAACACAGTGAATCTGACTGCAGTAGATGTGAAAGAAATGCCTGAAAGTGGGGATACTTCAGCTGTGTATACTTCCTTGTTGAGACGGCAGTTAGAGAGCTTAGGGGCCGTCTACAAACTACATCACAGAAAAAAGATAAAATAATTCTATGTAGTATGCTTTGGGGGTGTTTTTCTGCTAAGGGGACAGGACAACTTCACCGCATCAAAGGGACGATGGACGGGGCCATGTACCGTCTAATCTACCAGGGCATTTAAAATGGGTCGTGGAAGGGTATTCCAGCGTGACAATGACCAAACGCACAGCCAAGGCAACAAAGGAGTGGCTCAAGAAGAAACGCATTAAGGTCCTGGCGTGGCCTAGCCAGTCTCCAGATCTTGATCCTATCAAAAATCTGTGGAGGAGCTGAAGGTTGGAGTAGCCAAACGTCAGCCTCGAAACCTTAATGACTTGGAGAAGATCTGCAAAGACGAGTGGGACAAAATCCCTCCTGAGATGTGTGCAAACCTGGTGGCCAACTACAAGAAACGTCTGACCTCTGGGATTGCCAACAAGGGTTTTGCCACCAAGTACTAAGTCGTGTTTTGCAAAAGGGTCAAATACATATTTCCCTCTTTAAAATGCAAATACATTTATAACACTTTTGACATGCGTTTTTCTGGAAGTTTTTTTTTTGTTATTCTGTCTCGCAATGTTCAAATAAATCTACCATTAAAATTATAGACAGATCATTTCTCTGTCAGTGGGCTAATGTACAAAATCAGCAGGGGATCAAATACTTTTTCCCCCTAACTGCATCTAATTAAAATGGAGGGAGATGTCTGTCTGTCTGTCTGATAACCGCTCTTTGAATCAACACGTGACGGACAGGTGTATTGATAAATACAAAAAGAAGTGCAGTGTCGAGTGGGAGCTCTTGAGATCTTACTAGTGCGTGTACTGAGAGGGAAACCCTATTACCCTATTAGCTCGCTTTCCGTCACTTGCTACAACAACAGGTGAAGAAAGAGAGACCAGAGAAGTTCCATTGTAGCTAGTCCTGTATTGCCCTATCTTAAGCTCCATGTCAGCACTGGAGTAAGGTCTGGCCGCACAAGTTGACATTCTGCTACAGGAGGGGATAAAACGCTCTGTTGTTTGGATCTCTTTCCCAAAGTTAGTGTCAGGACCCAAAATGGGTCACAGACCCGTTTTTTTTTGGTTCGCCAATCTCCAGAGTAAAATGCATAACAATTCTAATATATGTGAATAGATTTTCTGTGCTTGCCTCCTGTGAAAGCATCCTCCTGTCACTCAACGGGCTGGAAGCATGTTTCATTCTGCTCCAAAGTTGGGCATTTTAACATTGGGGGGAGGGGGGGCACTGAGGGATTGACTCCCTTTTGGAGGCAGCCTCAAGTGGCCACTCGGTGAACTGCACTTTTGGCATATTTAGTTTGTTGAACAGATGGAATAATTAATTAACTACTGTGGATTTTCTCCCCCCTCACCATCTAATTTTTTATTCTCTTTTTGCTTGTCCTCCTTTTTGCATCCATTGCTCTTTAGTTTATTCTCTCCACTTATCACTTTGCCCTCTTCTCCCTTCCCCTCTTACTCCATACAGTGTGTGTGAGGCTAGTCAATAGTGACAGTCCAGGCCTTTGTTTTGGCGGACACCATTGACAGGCCTTTTAATTGCAGCTTGACTCTATGCAACACACGCACACACGCACTCACACGCCAAGGGAGGGGCACAGGCTCTTCATAAGCTATGCCAGTTGGGGCAGGCAGTGCCGTGGCTGAATACAGAGTGTATTCAGCTATCTCATCAGAGAAGCTGCTCACACACACGCTCACACAGAGCGCTCTTGTTACCCTGCAGACAATTATTGAGAGGAGGGATCAGGGTGTAGATGCAGAGGGATGGTGAGTGCTGAAAATGTAAACGCTGAATATCGCCCATATGGAAACTTGTGATGCTTGACACACACACATGCAGCCCTCATTGTCACGTCTCTTCCAACTTCTGGGCACCAGTGTATGAAGAGATGGGAGGGTGACAAGCATGCGTGGAAGGGTCTTATGTGTAATAGAGTTTTCTTGTGTTTCTGCATAGAAAGACTATATTGAAAGACATAGATATTCCCCCCTCCTATACAGAATATCCAGCAGCTGATTTCAGTGATTGTAACCAATCAGTCCATCCACCTGCCAATAACAGCTGAATATTTGCATGTGAATCAGTTAAGGCAGCTGCTTAGTATTCCTGAATGGCTCGTCCAGGACCAATTACACTCGGTATGATGCATTGAGAGTCAATGTGAAGATTTTAAGAGCATTTTATGCTGACACTGTAAATATGGGATACAGACTGCATCATTTTTCTGACCAACTACAACATGATGGCCATTCGCGGGTTAGTCACAAAACAAAATCTACGCCTTTCTGTCATCTCCAAAAATAGAATTAATGAGTAATTATTTTTTACACCAACATCTTACAGTAGTATTTAAAAATGCAAAAACCCTATTTTAATCTGTAACTTTAAGCAATGTTTTTTTAAACAGTGAAAGATGAATGAATTTCATTTTCCACCGCATTAAGCTTCCAATATTCACAGATCCTCTCATCTTCTTCCATCCCCAGAATTTTCCATTTTCAAAATGTAGTGGCAATATAGTACATCCCATCTGCATGCATACTGTCATTAACATAATTCTCATATTTATAATCTTTGTTATACAAACAGTTCTGCAATTCTTCTTGGCCCTATAATAAATGTGCTCCTCCTGGTGGACTGTGAAAATGGAATGTGTGGGAGTCGACAGGGAATTCATGGTGTATTCATGTGCACCTCATAAACTCTGAAGTCAGTCCCTCAGTCCCTCCAGGATTTTCCTAACTTTTTTTAAAATTGTTGCGACCCAAATGTCTGATTTTGTGGGAGCTTTTGTAAAAAATTGCAATAAAAGTTGTGATGGCTTTTGTATTTTTGTTGCAATGAAGTTGCGGGAGCCAGTGTACATTCAACAAAAAAAAAAAAATTCAACATTTTTGGGGTATAGTTCATAACTAAAAAAAATAAATAAAAAGGAAACATGTTTTGGTTAGAATTAAACTACTCTGTGGTGAGTTTTCCTAGTAATCTTACCTCATGGTGCTGCAAATGTTGGTAAAATATGAAGATGGCTGGTGGATTTAAGACAAGGGATAATAATTTATTGATTGAATCAAATTTGAACATGTCTGTCAGTGGCTTGTTGATCTTTACACTGTTAGTTTGTTTCCTTGGCTCTCAGAGTCACATACTGATACAAAGGGATCTGTACTGGACTGCTGGGATTGGTTGTCTCCAGTTATTGGTCACATGTGCTATAAAGTTGCGAGTCGCACCCAATTCAAACCGATTAGTTCTTCCTATACATCATTTTACTGGTTATATGCATTCCTACAAGGGCAGGTTTTTTTAAAAATCTTTATAAAAAATCTTTTTGCAAATTGTTATTAGCAAGCTCCACAATATTTTTGTACAACCGGTCCCCAAAAACCTTTGTGATGTAACAGTGGTCGTGGGTTATTCATTGCCAGCGTGACATCTCCTTTCCAATCCCGAACCACCGACAGCCTCCACTCGGAGGCATATGCTGTAGCTGCTGAGTGTTGCTGCTTCACAAGAAATCCAGTGTGTCATCACCTGCAGGTCACGTGACCGCCAGGCTTCCTCAGGTTATAAACCCCCTGACCTGGAATGAGATATGACAGTGTTATTGTGGCTGCTGGCAGCCTCATGTGACTTTGTGCACTTGCCTGCAAATGCACTCGCATGAATCTAAGAGAAAATGACTGAAATGTTAATGTGGCTGGGAACTAGGAGGTTGTCTTGTTAAGCAAAGAGAGCAACATACTACTGGAATATACATCTTAATATGTGGACCAAGTATGTAGGCATTTGCATCTTAGTTCTAGCCTAAAATCACATTTTTCAGACAAAGAACTCGCCAAGACGTAATGTAGAAAATGATCAGAGGGCATGATTGTCTGTATTTATGTATTCTTCACATTGTGTCTCTCTGTAAATTCCGTTGATGCAGCCAACTGTTCTATAACGTTATTTTTACCCAGCATACATCAGAAATGTGTTACATAGGAAATGCAGCACACTTCTAAAGCACAAGTGTTTGTGTAACGTCTTGAATGGTGGTAATTGTACCTGAGGCTCACCAGGGTGTTGTCCTCAAAGGGTGGAGGCGGAATTGGATTCATCTGCTGAGAAAATGAAATAAAAAAAAAATTAGATTTCATTTAATTATTTATTCATGTCGGCGATGCAGTATACAGCCACCTGCGCTGTTTGTGTGTGTGTGTGTGTGTGCGGGGGTTTCAGGTAATTATTACCTTGGAGATTTTGAGTAATTTGCATCAAGGAGAATTTATATAACCCTTTGAAATAGAAATTACACACAAAATCTCAATCAGCAAACATACCAGACACCATTTAAATAAACAGTACTTTTATCGTGAATGGCTCTATACACGATAAAAGTATTGAAAACTTATTTTCACATGTAAATGGGTGGATGAGGAGTATATTTCAACCAAACCAGAGCGGTGATTGTTTGAACAGTGGAAACCAAGACAGCTTTTTGGACATGTTTCATGTTAAACAAAAAGGTTGATCACTGTAGGAATCCTTTTCATAATTTTTTCAGACACATGGAACAATAATCTGAGAATGACAGGGGCAAAACACACACTTTTAGTGGATGTGAATGGAAGGTATGCTATTGCATTTAAATGTTACATTGCAGCTTGGTTCGCATAAGTCTAGCCCAATTTTTAAAATTGTCACTTAAACATGAGAAAATATGGTCCCGGTTGAAAAATACAGATTTTACCCTTTCCTTCACACAGATACAGGGTTTATCTTTCTGTTCTTCAATGCATGTGTTTTCAAAATACTACTTAATTTACTATATGACTCCTGAGCTGGAAGGGATTCAAGATTTGCTCAAGCCCAGTGCTAAGGCAGGAAGTTGCCAACGTAGTTCAGAAGACAGATGTTACTGCATTTGAAAGATGTATCAAGAGATAAGGTGTGCAGCCTGTGGATGACTGAAAATGCACAAACCATTTAAAATGTGCAGGGATTTACTGTAGGAGGCAAAACATTGGTTAAATGTTAAACCTACTTGCAGGGTGCTCTTTGTTAGTGACTCAAGCTCTTAGCTCCGTAGCAGTGGAAGCCCCGATGAAACACAGTCCCATCACATGACGTTGGCTCAGCGCATGCAAGGATCGCTACTTAACACTGACAACCACCCAGTATTCAGGGAAAAGCTCATGTGTATCATAAGCTACTCATTTACTGTCCTATCGCTTCTGCTGAAGATAAACTGCTTTGGGAAGGGGCAAGCAGAGACTATTAAGCCATCAGTGAAATTACAGGATGGTCTGTATTTTGGGCATGTTTTTCAGAGAACCCTCACGGGGCAATCTGTCTTTTTCCAAATTCCAGATTGATATGCATAATGTCTGTGTCATGCGATGGGTATCCCCAGACTTTCGTTCTCTCAGGACTTGTGTAGTATTCATTAGCGCCTACAGATTTCTACACCTTATCTAATGTCTTTACAAAAGCCACACTAAAAGGCACACGAACCCTTTACTCTTTGGCAGAGTTGTAGCATTGGTGCTTTATATCATTCAGCTTTGTCTGGCTGACCAGCCTTCCTTTCTTCCATGGTGAAAGGGACCACTATGGACAAGGTGCTATTGTGAAGCAGCATGCACACAGCCCCCTTCTGCCACCTCACTGTTCATCAATTACAGAACAAGCACACAGGGTGAATGCAGCTTTATTAATGGTCCCTTGCCACCACAACGCACATATAATTACCTCTCAAAAGCTGTAATTGTGCTCATTTCTCATGTCCGGTGAGGACATCCACTCCACCAATTGATGTTGAAGGACATCACAGGTTGTAGTTCACATTTTGGATTGCCCTAGGGGTTTGAATGTGTACATGGGACAGTAGAATTCAGACGGAGCTGCTTGTACGTGCCGGTCTATATAGTTCATTTTTAGAATTGAGCAGATACTGTAAAAGATGGAAAAAGCCCTTAAAGGCAAAAGTTATTCATATGCGTTGCTTTGAAATTGTAATATACTGTAGGTAATATCTATTTTGTCAATAAGGCAATAATTAATTTCTAAAAAAAGACAGTTATTCTTTTGCTTCTTTTTTTTTTTTTTTTTTTACCTTGAATCAAATGAGAATTCATCCAACATCATGGCCCTGCTTCAGTTTGTGACTCCAGCTTTTGGATGTGAGGTTGATTGACTAATGATTGAAGTGACTGGTGAGTCCGTCACCACCGTCCCGGCAATACAGAGTGACAGTTTGTATGTGTTTGATCAATGGTGCATAGCTCAGGGACAGAGCGAGAGCACGGGGCTGTGGCAACTCTCAAACCTCTTTGTCAATCAAAAGGCCCACGAGCCGCACCCCATGAAATCCATTAAAACCAATTTAGCTCCAGCCGCACAGCTCAGGACTCCATGAACGCTCAGCCCATGGTGAAATAATGATGTATTTTCAAAACTTTTCTGGTTTGAGTTGATTGCTGAATATTATTTCTCGGACCTGGTGTCATTCATTACTATGTGGTGAAAAGGTCTCTCAGTGAGGGATCCTTCAGTGTAGTTTCTATCCTGCCTATAAACCTTTTTCCAACTTTTTCTATTTTCTTCTTACAAAATGATCCTGTTTTTTTCTGCAAGTTGTTGAGCTTGACTGATTCTCAACATCCGGGGCAAAAATTATCAATAAATCACCCCTTTTGGACTGTAACAATGCCGGGATTAATTTAATTATTTTAATTCTTAAAAAATAAAGTATTTACCTATAACAAAAAGCATAAGCGGATATACATGAATTTATGTCCACTCAGGTCCCGAAACCAGCAGCAGTTTGGTCAGGAGAGGCTTCGTTGCAGATATGCAAAGGTTTATTGAACATATGCATAATAAAATGTACAGAGTCTTTGGATTTTGTACAGAGTCTTTGGATTTTGTACAGAGTCTTTGGATTTTTTTTAAAGGGGTAGAGAAACGGAACCTATCCCCCACACGCTGGTGGTGGCGGTGAAGGAGCCTCAAGGCCAGACTGAAGGAGGCGAGGGCGCGGTCTGCCGGAGGAAGACCCAGGGTGTCGCGGGTGACGATGACTGGAGGTGGAAGGGGAGGTGGAGGGGGGTTGCCCGCTTTGCCTAAAGTGACAGATGACCGCGGCAGGGAGAGAAAACTCCCAAGGCTGTGATTGGCTTGTGACTTTCATGGCCGATTCTGATTGGTTTATCTGAAAAGTGAATGCCTCTAGACAGCTGGTCTGTTTCAGGAAGAGAAAGCTGTGATTGAAGTTGTTTGAAGTCTTCCTGAAAGAATGTACGCTGTGCTCCATTAGAACCAGACCCCACCCAACCCGGGAAAGGTTTGGGATGCTGGGAACACAGCAAACTCTCCATCTTAAACAGGTAACGCTGCATGCAGTTCACTGTCAACTCCTGGTCTGTGTGTGTGTGTGTGTGTGTGTGTGTGTGTGTGTGTGTGTGTGTGTGTGTGTGTGTGTGT
>NC_048426.1:22067380-22116894 GCF_013103735.1 Etheostoma cragini | reverse complement strand
CACACACACACACACACACACACACACACACACACACACACAGGCACACAGGCACAGATGCACTTGACGTTTGGTCACTGACAAGACATCAGGTGAGGACAGAGGAACCCAGGTGACAAGGAGAAGCAGTGAACCTTTGCTTTGATTTCACCCCTCTGAGCCCAAGTACTCACACACACACACACACACACACACACACACACACACATCTCCATGTTGCATTTACCTGTCAAGTGAGCAGGAATAGCCATTCTTGTTCCTCTGCTCTGAAAGCCAGTGATAGCCTTACTATTCACAGTGGCCTCCCAAACCTCTCATCACAAAGCTCAACTAAAGGAGGTGTTGTTTTCCTGCTCATGATCAGCAGTGCTCAATACACACACAAAATAATCACTTGAAACTAGAACCACTAATAGGATTGGTTGAAAAAATAAACTAGGAATGACGTTAAAGAGCTATCAAATAAGCCTTTCATCCAAAGCAAGATTCCTTACATCCATTTCTAAAGGATACTTCCAGTTTATTACAACTAATTTTGTACGTCTCCAAATGATGGCTAAGATCTGGGAGCACGGCGTCATCGCTCCAACAACCTCCCAGGTCCCATCTCTACAGCGATGTGGAGGAAGGTCTGGCTACGCCACACATACACACCTGCTCAGGAGAAAAAAAGTCTAAAAGTCCTAAAACTACAGTAACAATCACAACTGTCTTGGGTGGCGCTAATCTCTGGTTGCAAAGACAGTGGATCTGTAAAAGGAAGTTTTTTTGGTGGAACATTTGCACCCCGCCAAAGAAAACACCATAAACAATATTAAATGAAGCTAACGTTTCCCACAATACAGAAACGTGCGCTTTTTAAATTAGCTGGATACATGGTTATACCTCACTTGCTCTCACCAGTGTATCGTATTTTGTCCATAGCAAATCCCTGCTAATCGGTCCCACACTGTCCCAGTTAGAGAGTAAAGACCACAAACATATACTTTACAACAATCATTCCTCGAAAGTTCCAAACTTTCTTCAAAACTCGCCGTTTTCAGTGTGTAGCTTGCTAGCCCGGCGGTTCTGGTTGGTGTTTTCCGATTCATCCGGTGGATCTTTCAGGTAAATGAAGCGCCGTTAATCCAGACTACATAGGCGATCAGAGCAGCAATCAGATAATTGGGCTTAAAATCTCACCTCTTCAGGTAACAGTGGTTGAATTGATGTTAATCAACAATGGTTTTGAAACTCCTCCTGTGGTCTTGCTAGTCTCGACTGCAGTTCTCATTGTAGTACCATTGCTTGTTGTTCTTTAAACTGACCCAGTGATGTCTGCTTCACCGCCGTAATTACTTAAGTTAATTTAAGTTGTCTTGAAATGGTGATCGGTGTAAACAGTAATTAATTAAACTTAGGCTAGTCTATATACATGATCTTCTACTTCAGGGGTTGCTCTTTTGCCGCCGGAAAAAACATCGGATTTCACTCATTTAGGTCGGATATCCGTTGCCATGGGCTTCCTTTATGTTGACATTTTAAACTCCAGTTGATTTATGAGGACTATGGTTAACCTTTCTCAGATCTCTGCAGGGTAGATCTATCTGAGTTTTCTGTTGCACGACTAAAACCATTTTTGAACAAACACATTCCACCAAAACAAGTTCTTTCTGAGCCTGTTTTATAGCGGCACTGCAGCTTTTCCAAGACAATGGTGATTGGTTTAAAGAAATGCCAATAAACCTTACATCTGTCAGTTTTCCTTACATCCCCGAATGCTGTGTGGAGTAGCCAGACTGTTCCCCAGTGCGCTTTGGAGGAGGGTCTGGCAAAGTGAGACCAGGCGAAGGCCTACTTCCTGTCGGACATTTTGGCCGTCGATAATTTCATCTGTTTGATAATAACGCATGTGGGCCGAAACTCAGCTGAAACCCGAGGCTTCACAAAATGTGCTGAAGCCTGGCATCCAGCCAACTCTGGAAGAAAGAAACTTTGGAAGAAGAAACTCTGAAAGAAAGAGACTCTGAATTGAAACACAATTTTTAGACACAGGTGGAACACATTAGGGCGGAGACAGGTGATCACACATGGCGGGAAGCAGGGTTAGATTCAGGATCAGAGCTTTAGGGGTGCCTGCAACCCTTTTAACGTCATTTTTTAAAGGTCCCATGACATGGTGCTCTTAAACGTTATTCTAGCCTGCTAACTGTGCATTTCAACATCATTTTGGACAATAATGGCAGGGGAAACACCGAAATATGTAACTAGAAAGACACCAAGTTCAGTTGGTACTACAAAGGGAATTGGATGATTATCTATGAAAAAGCAGACATTTCAAAAATACAGATTTGATAACATTTGAAAATTAGAGATTTTTTGTGATTTTGACTAACTGGTACAGTGCCCGTTGCTTGGCCTGTTGTGTTGCTTCTTGTAGAATTCTTCAAAACCAAATTGTACTCCAAAATAAATGACATTACATGACATTACAGAAGGACAGCAAACCCCTAAACAGGCAACCCCATGACCACTTACAGTGCAGTCTATGTCTACATCAGAGGAAGACATTGTGTATCTATATTCTCGGTTTAGTGCACAATGTTTTCATAGTTTACAAAAGAGGACACAGACATCAGTCAAAAAGGGCTGAAAGACTAAGACCAGAAGTAAAGTGACAACACTGAGACAAGACGGTAAGTGACAAAACAAAACTGAAAAAAGACGAGAAACTAAAACATGACCTTACGAGGAGGAGCTAGACACGACACATATTACCACAGTAAAATTAATGTAAGAATCGTTCCTCCTGCCTTCCAATCTCCAAGCTGCTAAACGGAGCACTAATTCCTTTAATTAGCCAATGTCAAAGTTTTCATCAACTTAGTGGTCTTGTGTACATCTTGCCCAGATATCTTTTACAAGTTTTTTTTAGCTGCGATACACGGTTGTGGTCCTACATTCATAAAGTATTCATCGCTACATTCATTAATCATTGTATTTATTTATCTTATTTGCATGGAGTAGTTTTTAGTTCTGTGTGTAGTGAGTAGTTAGTAAATCTTTCATTTATGAAGAACTCATTGATGTGGTTTCTGAGTGTATGAAATAGTACGGTCCCTGTTTACGAGCTTATAGAACTTAGAAGCAACCTCCAGAAAACTATTTGTTTTGTGGTAACCTTAGTTTATTAATTGTTTGTTTTGAGTGAATCTCTTGCCTGGACTCCCTCCTTGTTACATTCCCTAAATTTGTGACAAATGTAATTGTGACTGTTATGAAGATATGATGGTTATATTACAAATAAAGACCCAATTTGTAATAATACTGAGTTGACATCATCTAAAAAAGTTAGCCTGCAGTGTGCATTTACCCAACAACGCTTAGTTTCCTTTCTATTGCAGCTATGTGATTGTGCGTTTTAAACCCTGATTGTGTGTAATGAATATTTGATGGAATATCTAATCAAACTAATTGTAAATGGGCATCCATTTCCGTTGCATACTGGACCATACTGAATACCATATGTTCATCATGGGGGGGATGAAAATGGTGGGCTTCTGATCAATTCCTTCTGATCTGTCAATACTGGCCTTTGTGCAGCCACACACAAACACACACACACACACACACACTGACACCTTCTCTGTTTCTAGCAATAGCCATTCAGAGCTTCATTCATAGCTGTGACAATCTACTCTCTAAGGTGTACGCTCCTTTATCTGCTGGGACCTGTGTGTGTGTGTGTGTGTGTGTGTGTGTGTGTGTGTCTGCCATAATAAGCCTCGCTCTTTGTCTCCCTCCCTCCTGCCTTCCAGTTCCACTTTCTGAGCGATGCGGGTGGAGGAGGAAGTGACCTATATAGACTGCATCGCTCTCTCTCTCTTCTGTTCCAGCTTCCTGCATTTCAACATTTTGTGTGTGTGTGTGTGAGAGAGAGAGAGAGAGAGAGAGTGTGCGGTAGATGGCACATATGAATAATTCAGTGGATGCCTCAACACGACCGCCTTCAATAAAACCATCCCCCTTAATGAGTCTTAATGACAGCCACGGTGTGGAGACAATCAAAGGGTGTGTGTGTGTGTGTGTGTGTGTGTGTGTGTGCAGTCAGTGCGTGGGTGGGTAGGAAGAGGGAACATTAGTGCTGGGCTGATGGTGTGTGCTTGAATAATGACGTGCATGCGCTGTATTGCGTGCACCTGCCGCACACTCTTCTGTGTGTGTTTGTGCAGGTACAGAGCCGAGTGCTGCCTTTGCCCCGGGCTCTGTCAAGGTTGCCCAGGGTAATACTACCTGAGACTTTGAAAATAACATGAAAGCTGACTTCTCAGCAGGGGAGGTGAGAGGAGAAGCTTGCTGGGGTGGAGCAGCTGAGGAGAGGAGCAACCTCCCAACAACTCTTCAGGCTTGTTTGGGGGTTTGAACTCCACAATTGCTTCGTACTTCCTCCTTCTCGCAGTGTTTACAGCACCTCTTTGTTTTCTTTCCCACCTTGACTGCTTCATCATGCTGACTAGAGAACCCCCTGTCATCTAATGTCTTTAAGTTCATGGACTTCTCAACTGCATAGGCTTCTTCAAGTGTTTGTATGGACATGTGAGATGGTGACGATTGAGCATAGATGCATGGTAACGGAGGATTTCTGTCAGACGAAGAAGAAAAAAAAGATTACCAATTGATCAATGTTTCCTTTTTGCAAATTTGGTTTGACGTCCATGAAGTCGAAGCAATTCATTCTAGTCATAAAAAAATATCGCTCTTTTCTTTGTGTATGCCTTTCAAAAGATCACTTTATTTTGACTTGACAGTAGGATGAAAACATCTATTGTCTGTGGTATTTTATTGTGTAACAAAAGGTTTTTCATTTACAAAGAGCATGCAAAGTCAAATATGTGTTGCCATTAACCCCTTGCTCCCGTTAGGTTTTATGTTTGTTAACTTTCTATCCACACAATATACAGTAGAAATATTACAGTACAGGACATGCATTAGAATGGGGCAAATTCCTTAATTGTAAAAATAAATAAATAGTTAGGCTATTTAAACTCAATGGGTTTTGAGCGGGAAACCCCCCCTCTATCCCATGCAACGTATCACATGGTAGATATGTCCTAACTAAATGATGTAGTGATAACTGGGCCGTCTTCATGACAACTGAACAGACTTGTTCTCCTCCTGAAGACCGTGAGACACGGTCAAAAGCCGCGGAAAAAGCTAATAGGTGGATGTCGAGTTTTCCGAGTTGGATTTACCAAACCCTCTTAATCGTACAAATTTGTCATAAATCGCTTGTTTCCACTCGGTAAATGCCACCTGATCATTAGCATTACTGACAGCCCCAAATTGCTGCATGAGACCACCTGCTGTGCTCCTTTTGTGGGCAGATTCCATTCACAAGTGTCAGCTAAAAGAATTTCACACAGCGAAGCCTGAAGTTCTGCTTTCAAAAATCAGCAGATTGAAACAGTAGTGGTATAATGTTGTTCAGGTCATCAACACTGGGTCATTGCAGGTGTGTGCAATGACGGAAACGAAGAAGGAATGATTTGATATTAGGTTAGATGCTGAAAAACGTATTGTTAAAGCAAAGCATCCTATGTCTTAAATGGATGCCGGTCAAGTGCATGTAACAGTCACAGATGAATGAGAGAATAGGTTCCATTACAGGTAATATTACACCATTGGGTGCAGCATAGGATGTTCCCCTGAATAGAGACCTATAAAGACCCAGAGGCTGCTCTTGGAGTGTGATACAATTGTTATTGAACTACTTGCACAGTCGGCCCTAATACGACAAAAGTGGTGAATGCCAAAAATTCTAATAAATCACTCCAACGTAAGAACAAATGTGTTCATATGGGTGCTTCTTCCATGTGGTCCATTTGGTGTTAACATTTCAATCAGGAGGGACTGTTGCCAAAACTAAATAAAATAAGTTTTTGGGGGAATTTTTAGGCCTTTACTTTCACAGAACAGATGACAACTAAAAGGGAGAGAGGGGGGAATGTTATGCAGCAAAGGGCCGCAGGTCGGAGTCAAACCTGCTGCCACTAGGTCGGGGAGCAAGCCTCTATATATATATGGGCGCCTGCCTACCAACTGAGCTAACCCGGCCACTCAAAAATAAAATAAATGTATTTATCACATCACACGATATTGAAAAATACAGAGTCTTTGGCGATTAAACTTTATCACTATGTAAATCATTTCATTAGGGGTGGAAAAGCCAAGAGTAGGCATGTCCCCCAATGGAGTCTAGACACTGGTGGGGGGAGAAGGAGCCTGAAGACTAGATGGAAGTCCTGGAGCACTCTTCTGAAGGGGGACCTAGGGAGCCGTGGGTGACAATGACCGGAGGTGAATGGGGTGGAGGGGGGTTGCACGGTGGGAATCCAATAAGAAGAAAACTCTGCAAAACAATTAGTGTGTTATCATGAGAATGTATGACCAGGTTTTTGAAATGCCCCAATTTGAGAACCCCCCTACTACTTTCTATGAGAAATAAAAATATGGAGTTTTCTGAAAGAAACCGGGGTAGTGTTGCATGTGTACACCTTATCCTGGTTACAGAGCAGGGACTATCTTTGCAGGCGCGGCTCCAGCTAAGTGCTGATGAACAGAAACACAAACAGTGGACAAAAGTGTCTCACTTCTGACACGATTTAAAAAAAAAAAGGTGTTGGTGATTGGTGATTGGAGCAGAGAAGAAATTATCTGTAAACTCAACTTTATTTATATATTTATGCAAGCATGCGGTCCAAAGTGCTTCCCATAACAACATTTTAACACAGATGAAAAGAAAAAAGAAAATAAAGTCTGAACAAGGCTAAAAATTACAACAATAAGACAAATAAAATTAACAAGTAAAACCAACTGTTTGATTAAGTAAAAGGCAATAACTGGGATACTATTAACTATCATACAAGGATGAGAAGAATTTCTCTGTGTTGCATGTAAATAATGTATCCCGAATAGGATGAAAACTGTGATATCCATGTCCATGTGAACACTCCCTTTTCTCCCAGTAAGGGAGAGCAGCAGGCCGATATGAAATCAACTTCAATCTCAAATTCATTTCCACCCAAAATATCACTTCTAGCCCTCTGACCCTGTGTTTTGTGTCTCTCAGTCCGTCTGCAGCAGACAGCGTTACTCTGGCTGTTTTGTTCCACAAAGCCACAGACGACCCTATCAACACCCACCCAGTAGCAGATGTAGGGGCCACGGCTGGCACGCCGGTGTCACTGCCCAAACAGCTGTGCCACCAGAGGTGGGTAGTCTCCCCAGCAATGATGGATGACTCAAACAAGTTTTGCCTTTACCAGCCCACACAACTTCTGTACTCTGGAGTTTCACAACACAACTCCTACATATAGAGCAATAATACAGCTGATGTATCTATAGTTTGAAGCAAGTTCCAATAAAAAATGTCAATGTCGTGTGTGTGTGTGTGTGTGTGTGTGTGTGTGTGTGTGTGTGTGTGTGTGAGAGAAACAGTAGCAGGTGGAATGCAGCAGCTCTTTCATGATTGTTAATCGTTACATTGATAGCGTATTACATTCTAGCTATTGTAAGCCATTCCCGTAGCACTGTATGGAAGCTGTCTTTATGCCTTTGCCTAGTTTAGGTTCAGACATTTTTCTTTTTGCCGGTGCTATAGGGTTGCTCGACTTTTCAGTGAGGGTGCTCTGAAATTAAGAGTTTCCCTTGACATATGTACACACACTCAGATTTGCCCCAGTCTACTAAGCTATGAGCGCATGAGAGAGAGAGAGAGAGAGAGAGAGAGAGAGAGAGAGAGAGGGAGATAGATGTATGCATTTTACTAAAGATGCCGATACAATAGCAACCCTGATTAGCCCACTGCACATGTTTCAAATACCAGCCAACAGGCTGATTTTACACAATCATCACTGCAGCAGAGAGTACCTCATATTTAAAGAAGATAAATGAAGAAGGACAAATACACCACACACAGCCTGCCACACATTAGCACACACAAATCAATTTTATAAATAAACATTTTCTTGGGGTCGCTAAGGGGGTGCTATGGGAATCCTAGGGGTACCCCCAAGCCTATGAAAGTGTGATGTCACCGTCCAATCCACTAAACAAACTGTAAAGCAGCTCAGGAAATGTTTTAATTTCACTTCTCATCGTCTGTCTGTCCAACTCAATAAAAATCATCTGTTTCCTGTTTTCAACAAGAGGCAAACGGACCCAATCTGGAGGTCAGATGTACTTTGTGGAACTGCAACAGGGAGTTCAGTGTATACATATCTTTCATTTCTGCAGTGATGGATGAAGCTACAAAGGAGACAGATTTAAATAAACTCGTTCAGCCATTTGCTGTGTCTCTATGCAAATTGCATTTTCATGCCGGCACTGCAGCAATTAGGCAATGGATGAGGCTGGTTGTGTTTCTCACGGCTTCTTGCATTCACCTTCTGCTCCAACCCGGGATCTCCCAAAGTCTTGTGGGCAAGAGGCAACATAGAGTCAAGGCTAAGGGAAATTGTACATGCACTCTTCCCAAAAGCCTTTTTCGGAAGCCTGCCTAAAGCAGCTCGCTGCTAAGGAGATAAGGACTTGTGCTTTCTGGTCCTGTTCAGAAATCGAGCCTGAGATCAGCACATGGCTACCTGAAGAGGTGCTGCTGTTAGCCAGCTTTGGTGGACAGCGCTTTGTGTTGGATGGATTAAGAGTTGTGATCTTTGGCATTGTGCAGCTAACTGAGGTACACTGTGTGTAGAAGTGTCTGTTTTCATCAAGCATTAAACAGCAAAGCATCGGACTACCCTTGGAGCTGGTTTAATAATATCTCCCTCTCAGATGATTCGATGAATACAGTGCACTGAATGGATAGGCCACGCTCTGATACAAAAATAATACACTTGTAATGATATGAAACACTGCGATTCAAAGCTGATTTGATAGGATTTACATTTGTGCTTTACGTGAGCATTATGTTTTCGGCTCGTCAATCCGTCCATCCCATTTTTGTGAACAGGACATTTCAGGAATGGCGTGAGAGAATTGCTGTTTGGCACAAATGTCCTATAGGATAAAATACTGAAGTGTTGATTTGGATTTTTTGTTATCCAAAAGGTCAACAGGTAACTTCACCATGACATCATGTTGGCCAAAAACTTTCTTTCTGGAGCAGGGTCTGGCTAGTCCACATAGCATTTCGGGATGGGAGTAAACGTGCTCTGGTTTATTGGCATTTCTTCAAACCAATCACAATCGTCTTGGGTGGTGCTAAGCGCCGGACGGAGCCATGGTGCCGCTGCAGTATAGCCTCAGGAAGGAACTGGTTTTGGTGGATAGTGTGTACGTTCAATAGTTGTTGTAGTTGTGTGAGAGAAAACTCAGATTGGACAGATAGTCTAGCTAGCTGTCTGGATTGACCCTGTAGAGATCTGGGGAGCAGGTAACCGTAGACCTCATCAATCCTTCAGAGTTTAAAACTTCAAAACAAGATTACCAGAAGGTAACGGACATCCGGGTGACATCTGGCGGAATTTCAGCCGAGTACAGAGAAATTCCAGAAGTGGAACATTGTGGATATGGACTATACATAGTACCAAAGCAATACTTCTGTTTACACATTTGAGGGATATAAATATACAGGTTTTTTTATCATTATCATATGTTAATTTTTGTCCGAAAACAAGCAGCCATAGTCAAGTCAAAAGCAAGCTTTAGTCACAGTTTGGACAGTTTTCAACACATGGTGCCACAGAAACATTCTGGTCAGCTTAAAAAAGAAATTGAGGTCCTTTTTAGTAGCCTATGCCAAATTTTCCACCCGTGCAGCTCCAAAGCAGTGAAAAATCTTGAACCGCATCAAGGTGATCTTTATTCCTCTCATGTTACCAGTGCTCAGCTGCCAGGGGAGTCTTTTTTTTAATTCTGGCAGCCATATTGATGGTCATAACTTCCATCATGAACACTGTCAGAAAGTTGTCACCAGACACTAAATGTGAAATGATTTAGAGCAGGACTTATATATAGAAAGCCATTGATCTACTGCACTCTTAGAAGCCCTCCTTTAAAATTCACAGGTCCAATAAACACACATAAACCTCACCTGGCGAACCTTTTGTGAACGACACGCAAAGAGGCTAATGGCTAATGATTTAGTGAATCTGGTCGTTATTTACGACTCTGAGCTTCGCTTGTTAAAAGCTAAACTTGGACGTGAAAGGTGGTCGTAAATTAGCTGTCCTTCACAAGTGCATACTGAGCTGTAAATGTATCTTTATGTCAATGAGTGTGTTCCCGGCAACCAGTGAAAACCACGTTAAGTTTTCCAGTTGGCAATGTCTGAGGTGTTGGAAATCTCATCTGTGTTAACTTTAACTGGAAATACTTTCCCTTTCCCACTATGAGAGACTAAATAAAATCAGAATTCGCCACAGCGCACAGTTCTTCCTATTGCATGAGATGATATCTCCTTCTATACGCTGTATTCCCATGCTGTAAAATTCCATTAGGCTGCTAAAATGACTTGTCCTCCCGCTGCAAAAGGTGGCGTCTATTTGCCGATTCTATCATCGACCGGCGCTAACCTCCGTTTCTCAACGAACACACTTCCACACACTCTCTCAGACACACACACATGCACACACACATGCACCTTCTAACCAAGGCCATAATGATGTGCTATGTTCGGGTGTTACCGGAGTTTCTTCTGATGACCACATGGCTGCAGAGAAGCAGCCTAATGGTCCGAACCCCCTGGTGTCCATTAAATG
Source organism: Etheostoma cragini (assembly GCF_013103735.1). Classification (NCBI taxonomy): domain Eukaryota; kingdom Metazoa; phylum Chordata; class Actinopteri; order Perciformes; family Percidae; genus Etheostoma; species Etheostoma cragini. The sequence goes on along the minus strand of NC_048426.1, from coordinate 22,106,155 downwards.
CATACAGTAGGAACCAGCCATGGTCCGTATCAAAGTAATGACCTATAGCTACTGCTGCCACTCCTGTTGCTGTCTGTAATTGGAGTCCTGGCTGGCTAACACACATTTATGGTCATGAACTCTTGTGTGTGGGCTTGGTGTGAGCATGACACCATTAACCATCAACACTCATCATCCCTCCTCATTTTAGTAAATCATACATGTTCTATCTTTGCTTTTAATCCACGCTGTGGCTGGCATACCATGAGACTCATTTCAGCCTTAAGAATGGCCATTGTGGAGCTTTTAATCCAGGAGTGTAATTGTCCTGATTTCATGATCTCTTGTATGTGCCGAACTCAGCAGTGACCTACATATTGTCAATACGCAACTCATTACAAGCAGAGACAGTCGGAGGCCCTGGTGACTTTGACTGTGCAGACGAGAGGGTAATTGTTTGCCTACAAACAACGTTGCCTAAAGGGTATATGCAGCATTCTAAAGATAGCATCCTCGCTGCAAAGCTTATGGGATCATATACAGCAAGTTAAAGGAATTAACCTTTTTTCCTCCGTGACGACATATCACCGCGTATCAGTGTCTCTTCTTTTAGCGTCTCACTATCTTTTCCCCGCCATCCTTTCACAATCTCTCTCTCTATGTACACATACACCTCTTCTCTTATCTCTCTTTCCCTTTACCACCACACACCGCACTCCCTCTTTTTCCTTGTGCTTCACCCCCCCTCCCAATGCATAGAAATCTTCATCCTCCAGGCTAAGCACTTCAAATGGGGCCAATAGCAAAGTGACACGCACAATGTGTCTTGCCTGTGTTCCCGGCGCCTTGTCCAGTCGTCTACACAGGAGACAGCGGGTTAACGTGGTCAGGGCCGCTGAACTATTTAAGACGTGGGGGCCATCTGTGCACTCCTGACAGAGAGGAATCATTCTGTAGATGTGCGGGGTTCACCTGAATTTCAATGAAGCGTGTTCAGAGGGAGTTTAACACCCTGTTGATGAGTCATGACTCATAATGAGGCTGATGGAGGAGAAAGCTAATGGCAAAGGATGCTGCTGCGCGCTAACACACCCAATATACGCCGTCAATGTTATATGGCGTCATGCATATTCACAAACAGCGACACATGTGGATCTGCCGCTCCATTTCTGTCGCAGTCGCTGCAGACGACTGCGGTAGGTTGGGTAATTGTTTTGCATGAGAGTGACAGGCATGGTAATGAGGTGGCCTCGACCCCCTCTTCACAAATCCACACACGCGTTCAGACGCACAATCCCTCCAGCACTGCACAGAGACTCAGTGGTACTGAGCAAGACAGTCTATTACAGAGACTGGGGAGGGCCCTGAGGTACACATATGGGAGGAAGATGGTGGCAGTGGAGGGCTGTACAAGCTCCCGGCAAGTGTGCATGTGTGATAATGGGTGTTGATTCTCTGTACGTGTGTGTGTGTGTGTACGTGTACGTGTAAGTGTGCACTCAGAGGTGTTAATCCTGTGTTAATCAATGACTGCACGTGTTTAGCTAGTAATACTGGCAGCGGTGCGGATTCATGCGCACGTCTGTGGGTGTATGTCTCTAACTCTCTCTCTCTCTCTCTCTCTCTCTCTCTCTTTCTGCCTACCTCGCTCGCTCCCTGCCCACTCTTTCTAAGTGGAGAGAGGAACAATAAGAGGAGTGTGGGAGTAACAAGGTGAGACCCAGATATGGAATTAAGTATGTGTTATTACTACTGGGACAAGACTTGGAGGCTGCAGGACACCGGCAGCTCGTGCTCACTATTTACCCTAAGGAAAATATCATTTGTACTACAGTATTGCTTAAATATTTGTGTAAATAGAATATGAAAAAGTTGAGGGAGAGCTCTGAAGTCCTGCTTGTAACTGAGAAGAGAAATACCTGTTTACACTTGACTATAAACAGATATTTCCTCGATGGAGTTGATATGTGTAGTTGGATAAAATTCCCTCTGGGTGGAAGATATTGAATGACTTGCATTGATCTTTAGTCATTTAAGCGGTTTGATGGTTTGCCCCAGATATATGGCCACTTTTGTCAATCCTCTCAGCATAGGAGTGCTGATCTGGGATCATTACCAAGCCCTCCTGGACAGCATCTTTCATTACAACCTGACATATGGAAAGAAAACTGACTGGAGATCAGCGATTCTGCAGACAAGACGTCAGATGAAAGGTTTGTTCCAAAAGGACCACATCAGGCCATACTCAGCACATGTACCTCAATCGATTATCACATAATGATGGCCATAATGAGCCTTAATCAACCTTCTTTTAACATCCTCTAGCACTAATGCATCCAGCCCCACCCCACAACGCTTGCAGTTGATCAATTACCGAGCCATTATAGTCAATGTCATGCACAGCTGCCAGCAGCTCCGAACACGCATTGCAGTTTACTTGCTGGTCTCGACGGTGGCCGCAGCAAATGAACTTAGCCAACAATCTTAAGATCAATCCCATCACTTAGCCAATTAGACAATAGGGAGACAGACGCCCATTACCGTAAGAACCAATCGATAGCCGGAGCCAGGGGCCGAGGCGGGCTGTCTGGTCCAGTGGAGCCGCCAAGGGGTTTGTGTGCAGCTAATGGAGGGGAAAGGGAGGCGTGTCAGGCGGGCGTTATGATGGACGGCTTGGACAGGACGCTATTGCAAGGTTGGGAGGATGTCGACGCCAAGAGCTGGGATGTTGTAAACATGACAGAGAGAGTGGTGTGGGGTTGGACAGACAGACACCGGGATCAATGACAGAGAGTGTAGCCAAGTCACCAGTTGAGTTTCCTCTCAACACTTTGACAGTCTTCCTTTCACACTTTAGACAGTTTAAGTGGCTGATTCTGACTGAATTGACAAGTTGGCCAAAATGTATTGTGTGGCAAATGACTCAAAATTTCATTTAGAGGGTTTTGTTAATCAATTTCCACATTATGACTTTTGTTTATCAGTGGTCCCATCAGTCCAATCATCAGTGTCAGTCAGATGCAGAAATAATAGGCCCAAACTTTAGTCTTTTATACAACTTGTGGTGGTGAATAAACTGTTGTCTTTTTTTCTGACTGTTGAGGTCCACTAATAATAATAATAATAATATTAATAATAATAATGTTTCAGCACATAGCACCTGGCCCCCGGTTGTGTTTCTGGGACTGCGGTGACATCAGCTCCGCTGTCGATTATGAACACTGCGTTGTAGTTGTCCACATTGATGTCTGTCGTCCGTGGACCGCCCTCTGCATCAGCTGCCAGTGCGGCCACAAGTGAAACTTTGTCATCAGTGTCCTCACTCCCTGTAGCAGCATTCACTTCATCCTTTTTTTTTTTTGCCCACTCTTGCATGACGTCCCTCTTTTTCCTGTAGTGATAGAACGCTGCCTCCCTCGTTTGACGTTGTTGCAGACTATGCCCCCTTGTGTCTACCTATAGAGTGATTGGCAAAATACTTTGTGAGTACATGTGTCTGTGTGTATCAATTAAATACAAGATTTGTCTCTCGTCTCTCTTGTTTTTTTCTATCTTTCTTGCAGTGTTTTTCTAAATGTATGCCTCCTTTGCGGTTGGTTTGCTTTGAACGTGTGCTGTCGAGCTGGATGTTGGAGATATTCAAAGTTACAATTAAGCATTTCTTGTTGCTTCTTCACTTGCTGGCTTTGTCCTGCTTTGGTGACTGCTCTCTCAGGTGTCAGCTCTGGGTTCATTTGTAAATTTTCTGACAAGCGATTATCTCAGTGTTTCCGCGTGGCAATGCAACACGGTTAAAAAGCTGACCTCGCCCATCTCCTGCTGCCACTGGTTGAACTTTGCCCTCTCAAAGATCAGTTTCTGTGAGCTATGAAGGGAGCATTCAACTTTCTTGTAACTGTGTTTGCTCACTCGCTTCTTTAGGGCTCAGGTGCAGGAAAACCAGTATGTCCTCTGCTCCCTCTCCCATAGTGCAAATCAGAGCATTTCCTTGATTTTCATCCGCTTGCGTCCTACCAATGTGTTTTACCTAATAATAGAGAGAGTTAGGTGGGATTGATGCCACTGCGGTAACTCCACACAGAGCTTTCGGCGTAGCCTACATTAGCGCCCTGAAGTATATACTCATGCGTGCGTCACACTTTTAAGAGAATAGCGTGGCTGGCTCGTGGTAGAGCGAGTGAGAAAAGGACGGTGATTAGCTGTGAAAGGAGAACCAACGTTTGGAAATCTGAAGCAAAAAAGTTAACCCTCTCCTCGATTTCATGTTGTTGTTGTTCACAGAGAAGGAGAACACGGAAATGAGTAGGGGGGAAATGCGACGCTAACAAGCCGTGGCCAAGCGGACCAATCACAGTTGTTCTGGTCTGCGTTGCCGCGACGTGGAGTTAAATTTTCATTTTTTGAGAGTTGCACGTCAGGCTACGGCGTAGGGTCGGTATCTTCACGTACCAACGTACTTACCCACAGTGTCGATTTAATGCTGAATTGGTCTAAATCTTTACATACAGCATTGCAAGCTTCTCTCTATCTCTCTGTCGATCTCTCTCTCTCTCTCTCTCTCTCTCTCTCTCTCTCTCTCTGTCTATAGCCTCAGGGGTGAGATATCCACTTGGGATTACTGTTGACACCCTCTCTCTCTCACTGTCTCTCTGACACTCTACGACCCCATCCTTCACACTTTTGTCCTTCATGCTCGTAGCTTGCAATCTACCTGTAGAGTGATTGGCAAAGTACTTTATGAGCGTGTGTGTGTGTGTGTGTTTGTGTGTGTGTTTGTGTGTGTGTGTGTGTGTGTGTGTGTCAGTTAAATACAAGATGTGTCTCTCTTCTGTTTAGATCATAATTAAGGTGTTACTGCGTGACCCATCCCGTATCTTTTAGCTAGTCTTTACACACCACTGCTCACAACACCTGAACCACATCGTGCACTGAGAGGCCATTGGGCTCAGGAAACAATGGTTACTGTTCAATACCCTCGATAATCCCATTTGCATGGGATACAAATATTAGAACACTTTGTGGGGTTTGCATAAATAGAAATGCATGCGCAAATGTCATGGAAATCCGTTCCCATGCCAACAATACTCACGGTTGACTTCATCCAACTCGCGCTGCTGAAAAGTGTCTCCCAGATTTAGACTCATCAAGGTCAGTGCATCTGTTGCCTCTTTGTTAAAGCCTAAAGAAATGTTGAAAGTAGCATACACAGAAAAGCATATAAGTCTTGTACAAACAGTGTGTCTGAGTAACATGGTCACTAATTACTGAATGAGTATCTAACTGTGGATGTCATCGTCCTGTACAGCCGGTGTGTGGGAACCTGCTTGTTGGAGTTGTTCAAAAACTACTTGACCTAGAACTACAAGCAGTTACAGTATGAATGGGACCCAAGCCCCCCTGCCCAAGTTGGACCTGCACGTGCACAGAGCGGATTCCCATTTTTTGCTCATAGCCTTAGTGTTAAATCCGAGTACTTCTTCCCAAAATATGCAACACTGCTTTGACTGCACCATACAGGAAGTTGTTTGGGGTGGGAATCACCAGACCACTCCCGTTAGGATATCATCACTATACTTATGCCACAATACAATATTATTGTAATTTTAAACATATTGCAATGCTCTATACTCTAATACATTTTTTCCAAATTCTAATTTTTCCCAATTTCAGATGATGTCCCCAAAAGGAAACTTGGTCAACATCTGTTTTATCTAAAAAGATACATTTCTCTGTTTGTTCATATCACTTCAATTTTATTGCTGCAAAATGGGATTGTCAAGCAGACAAACTGACCAACACATGCAGTATACAATGAAAGATCGATACTTGGAGCCTATGAATTGATACAGCATCACCACTGAAAATATCGCAATACTATGCTGTATCCATTTTTTCCCCCACCACCTAGAAGTTGTTACTCTATAACTTTCACATTTAACGCAAATATTGGAGCAGATCATGTTGGAGCAGACATCGGGTGTGTCATGTTAGTAGCGGCTAGTGCCACTAGCCTCAAACATAGATGAGGAGCGGGCTACAGGGGTCTGGTAAACTCAAGTCTTTCGAACTCCACAAGGAAGTTTAGAAGTTAGAGCATCCTAGTTAACGCTCCGATCAAGAAGACAAATCTGTGATGCAGCTGATCAACTTTCCACTACACCCGCACCCTTGAAACTAGCGTGATACGCCTCCCTTTTCTCATTTCAGCTGTAGAAAGGAGGTGCAGCTGGACGGAGGAAGGTGGGGAAACCGTCCATCAGGGGCGGGCCGGGCCAGGACACGGCCCATAAGGAGCTGCATGAAGCCCCACAAGTTATTACACTTGCTACCCGGGCCCATTTTGTCTTCATCAATTCTTAAACTCATAAGACTCCCTGTCTCTCTCCGTTTCCAAATTGTACCATCTATCAAGCCTGCCGCTACTCTCCCTTCCTCTCCCTTCCTCTCCCTTCCTCTCCCTTCCTCCTCTCTGTTCTTCTCTTGCTCTGTGGTTTTTCCCTCTCATGGTTCTCGCTCTCACTGCAGAACAAGGCAGTGCGGCGGCGGATCATCAAATTATCCCCAGGCGTGAGGATGAGCTTCTTCTTCTTCTTTTTTACAGTTGGTATTAACTACAACACCCCTCTTTCTTTCTTTCTTTCTCCCTCCACTGTCCCCATCTCTTCCCTTTATTGCCTCCTCCCTCTCCCCAACATCTCCTCTCGCTACACTTGCTCCTTCTCTTCACCCCCCCTCTTCATCTTACTTTATCTTCCTCTCTCCACTTTATCATCCTCCGAGCCCTGCTCCCTTCCTCTCCTCATCGCTCTCTACAGCCTGTCTTTCTTTCCTTTTCTTCGTCTTGCTGCCGGTTTGTCATTGTGGTGGACCGGCTGATTGTTCTGTCTTTCTCCCTCTTCCCCTCTCTTTCTCTCCATCACTCTAATTATGTGCAGAGACAAAGGCGTCTGATTCTGCCTCCTCCCACTCAGAGCTGTCAGGCCTGGTGTAGGAGAGAGTTAATTTCACACTTACTGCATGCTTTAATTAAAAAGGGGTAAGGGGGGGTGGGAAAGGAAAAAAACAAGAAGGGACACATGCGCTCAGCCACACATTATACAAAGGGTGGACTCTGTGCGTGTGTGTGTGTGTGTGTGAAAATGCATCATATTTGTGGTTTTATGCTTACAGGTATGTACTCACAGTCCTGAGTCCTGTGTAGGGGTGCACCTCAACACCTCCAGAGTTCAATTCCTCCCTCCCCAGACTGTCTCTTCCCCGTCAGCGGCAACAGGCTGTATTTTTTAGCCGGGGGCTTTAATGAGGAATCAATAAGATTCTAATGGATTGTTAGGAGTGCTACCATCCTCTCTCTCTCTCTCTCTCTCTCTCACACACACACTCACACACACACACACAAACACACACACCCGCATAAAGACAGATATGAAGTCACAAAACGTGCACACACACACTGTACAGCACCACCCCTTCCCAACAATAACTCTCCCCACAACAGCACATGATAACCCTTGTTAAGCTATTGAGATATGGATGATAGTGCCTACACCCACCATTGTCAAACCGAGTAATTTATCACCCTCATTCACTGCATGTAGCAGCGAGACAGCAAGAAATCTCACATTTCTCAAATATCCTTCCCTGCTGGCCGGCCATTTAAAATTCTTTGGTTATATGATATACCGTATTACAAACAACACTGCCGCCCGATCCTTTGTTTCTCATTACAGCTCTCAATGCAGCTCTGTGTTGATTTTCTGATGTAAAAGGAATCTTGTGGCTGAGTGGCGTTGGTTGTGCATGCGTCATACTGGCATCTGTGTGTTTATCTGTATGTGGGATACAAACGTGTGTTTGATTGACAGAACACATTGGTGGAAAGCCAAAAGCCTGTGGTATTCCCATCTGTAATGTTACATAACCGTACAATGTCCAGCGTCAGGAAAAGCCACATCATGGCTTCCCTGTACAATTTCTGCAATAGGTATCAGTTAAGTGACATATTACTTATTCTGTGCTTGCATGACATGTTTTGCATGTGTAGATGCAACCGTACACATACACATATGTATATACATTACATCACAGTATATATATATATATATATATATATATATATATATATATATATATATTAATATTAGCAGATGAGTTGACCCTCCTGTTTTCTTTGGGGTCAAAGTTGATCCGTTTTTCAAAGTTTCTAAAAAATGTGTTTCTTTTAAGCAAATTGGCAACAAAAAAAAGCCATTTTAGATGCAGCACCTGGATTCTTCAACGTCATTGAATTCCGGATGTTGTATTATGTTTTACAGCACTTGTAGAAAAAGAAAATGGTTTAAAAAAACATTTCATGCTGACAAAAGTCTTCCTCTGATTTAAACTTAATTGTCAAAATATTTCACAATTTCTTCTTTTTAACTCAAATATTTGGTATAAAAATCCTATAAATGAGGTTTATTGACCATGAATTTTGAAAAAAAGTTATTGTAAAACTTGTGTTAATAAGTTGGTTTAAGGGGTGTATATTCTGGCGGTAGCAGAGGGAAAAAGCATAGAAAACATTGAATAAAGCAAAAAATATATATCAAAGAAACATTAAAAACTTTTTCAGTTTTCACCCGGGAGGACAACACAAGGGTTAAGAGCGAAAACAAACTGTTCATCTTTGCAATGTGGGAACAGCGCGTTCTCTGTCCTACTGTGTTGAACATGGGAATCCATCTCAGTGTGTTCCCTGAATAGCATGACATGTTAACTTCTGCTGCTTGTTAACCCTTGAATTGGGCACATGGTAGAAGAATTCTCATTGGTCTTCATTTAGAAAGCCACTCCAGAGGGCCAGAGTGTGGGACTTGATGGCAGATTTAAAGCCAAACCAAAAGAAAAAGAATTTCCTTAGCTGCTGCACTAACCCTGGAACATGGACCATATTTGACAGTTCAGAGACAATGTGCGGTGCAAATACAGAAAGCTTGTGTCTTCTTTATGTTTAACAAAGAAAAAAGTACAGCTGTCTAATTTGATTTTTTATTTATTTTTAATCTGTTTATTGATGCCTAATGGGGAAATTGCAATGAACACTCTGTGTCCACACTTTGTTAGTTATCACACACAGTGAACTACACTGAACTACACACACAAACACATGCTCAGGACCTATACATTCACTAATGGAGAGATGTCAGTATGAGTGGGCTGCCAGCTGAACCAGCAACCTGAGTGGTTGGGGGGGTGCGGTGCCTTGCTCAAGAGCACCTGGCAGTGCCTAGGAGGTGAAGTGGAATCTCTCCAGACACCAATCCACACTCCGTACTGTTTAGCCCACACGGGGACTTGAACCAGTGACCCTCCGGTTCCCAACCCAACACACACACACACACACACACACACACACACACACACACACACACACACACACACACACACACACACACACACACACACACACACACACACACACACACACACACACACACACACAAGCTACCCACGCCCATGTTTGTACTGTTGCTTGACTTGAACAAAGCATCAAAAGAGAGGAAGTGTGTTCTTCTGTGTTTTAACGGACACACCTGAGGCAAAGTTGGAAACCAGAATCAGCTACAGTGAAGTTTAAAACATTGTTTGGACAGACCTGCCCCCCAAAAAATCTTAAAGGAAACACTGTAAACATGTTCTAGTACAAGCTCTAAATGCAGTTGTGAACCTGAAAATGAGCATAATGAGCACTTTAATTGATTTTATTGTTTGAATGTGATTTTGTTTTCTCACGTTGTTGTAAAGCACTTTGAGCTACACTCTGTCTATGAAAGGTGCTATATAAATACATAATTATTAATAATTTGGCCATAGTGACAGGGTTGGGCAGATTGAACACCTGAGTATTATTTCACATTGTCTGTAATCAATAGAACTACATTTAAACTACTGTGTAAACAGTTGCTGTGAAGGTTGCAGAGGTGCGTGATGTACGGATGTTGCCATGTCGTAGTGAGGTCCAATTCCTAACGTTGTACAATTGGGAGGTTATTTTCATGAGGGACGTTTCAGCACAAAGCATCCTTTTAAATGCACAGCTGAAGATACCAGCTTTGTACATGGACAACAGCTGCACCAGGACACCCCCATACCTTACATATCGCACAAACCAGCAACGGCAGATATTAGAATAAGCTCAGGGAGAGGCGTGCTGGTTCCAATTAGCAGTCTGTTGTTTCACACTGTGGGCGATGGAGCTTGTTATTCCTAGCATGGAGAGAGTCTGAGGAGCACTGCTCTGCAGCTCCCACCGTGCAATCAGCCTCTACGACTCTTTCGTTCCCACCAAGCATTGATTGCCACATTCATCTGGCACTATTCTCACTCTGTGAGGTGCTGCAGAGGTGCATTTGTCTTGGACACCTGTGGAATAAGGTACAAATGGCCCGACTCGAGGGCTGATGTCATGCTGTCGCTGAGAACTATAAGTAAGCATAATGAACCCGGCAGAGAAAGGGTTAGATCTAGGAAAAAGGAAATAATCACAATTTCTCTGTGCAATCATAATTTAGGGTGTGAGTACTAATGCTGTATTATAGGCAGTAATTATACGGCTTGATTAAAAACTAGTGGATTACAATGGAGGATTCAATTGCAGGCTGATGACGCGGACACTTTGTTTTACTCGCTCAGTGTTGCATAGATCAAGGGATTCAGAGAAGAATCCAGGTGCTGCATCTAAAATGGCTTGATTGTGTGCTTTGTGTTTGGGTGGGTCTGATTGTTCATCAGAGAGAATTATTTTCACTGAACTCAGTTCCACAAGTATGCAAGGCATTTGCTCTCTGGATTGGTTTATATGTGTAATACGTTATGTTATGTTTGCCTTGTATGCTTTTCAGATGACTTTTACAATAATCTACAGTGGTCCTGAGAGCTTTACACACATGCACAGTATTCGATTGGAATAGGATTGGATGTGCCAAAAACCTACCTCAATTTAGCAAAGACAAAACTCAAGCTTGTTGTTTTTGGAGAGAAGGAGGAACGATTTAAAGTCAGCGCTCAATTTCAATCAACAATATAAAAAAAAAGCCCAAACTAGATATTCTAGTGTTGTCATGGACTCAGACCTGAATTTTAACAGCCCAGATTAGACAATTATAAAGTTAGCCTACAGTCTGACACCGACACACACAGTCAGCCTTAAATCTGACAATGACTTTTATTACATCAAGTAATTGTTCATTACTTACACTGACTGCACTGTAACTTTAAGTTTTAATTTTTTAATTCTATTTTAGCTTGTTTTTATTTTCTATTCCCCTTAAAGGACAAATCCAGCACAAAATGAGGGGTTAATAACACAGGTGCACCGAGTTCGAACGGATTTGTTTTCATGCTAATCAAATGTGACCTGTTTTAGCACAAACCGCTAATTAGCATCTAACGCTAGTCGTAGTGCACGGGTAAAGTTAAACAAAAACTTCTACACCACTAACAAGGCTCAACATAGCACCACACTTACTGAAGCATTTAGAACTTTCTAAGTTTATTAAAAAGATAGTTTAGAAAGACACTTGTTGTGGTTCGTGTTTCGTACATCATTCTCTGTTTTCTGCTCATCTTTTTGTCCGTGTTTTGTTTACAGTTTCATGTCATAGTCCGTGTTTGCTCCCTTGTCTTGTCTAGTTGTGGTTTTTTTCTTGTGTTCTCCCGTGAGTGTCTGTATGTTCTGTTTCCTGTTTTATTTTGACAGTCTGGTTTTCTGTGCCGTCTTTTCGAACTTTACTTCCTGTGTTTTCCGGCCTCTGTGATTGCCTGATGTTGTTCAACTGTTTCCCAGCCTTTGTGTCACATGTTTCCTCATTACCCTTTGTATTTAGTCTTTGTCTTCCCCTTGTTCATTGTCAGATCATTTTGTGTTTGTCGCCATACAGTGTAAGTTCCTAGTCATGGTCTCCCTGGATATTCTTTGTCTCATTTTCCTTTTTTTTTTTTTAAATCTATGTTTGGTTTTTTGGATTCCCTTTTCTGGTTTTGTTTTGAAGATTCTTTCAGAGTTTTTTGCCCTCTGCAGTCGTGACTTTCTTTGTTGGTATGTCCGTTTTCTTATGGATCAAATAAAACCCTCAAGCTCAACTTTTGCCTGCCTGCTGTCTGCATTTGGGTCCACTATTCCATGTAACCCATGACAACAGTACCTTTCATGCATACAGGCGGGCAACATCTCAGGAAAACAGTCCGACTAGTCAAACGACAAACGCTGTAGATAATCACCCTTATATTTTAATAAACAGATTAAAAGTGGGTTTCCTCAGGAGGGGGGCTTGCGTCTCCCTTAGTGATAGGATGAGTACACACAGCCATCCGTGGGGAAGTTGGAGTAGAGCGGCTGCTCCTTCGCGTCGAAAGGAGCCAGTTGAGGCATCTGGTAAGGATGCCTCCTGGGCGCCTCCCTAGGGAGGTGTTCCAGACACGTCCAGCTGGGAGGAGGCCTCGGGGGGAAGACCCAGGACTAGGTGGCGAGATTATATCTCCGACCTGGGAACGCCTCGGGATCCCCAGACTGAGTTGGTTAATGTAACTCGGGAAAAGGAAGTTTGGGGTCCTCTACTGGAGCTGCTGGCCCCGCGACCCGATACCGGATAAGCAGATGAAGATGGATGGATGGATGGATGGAATTTATGCATTTATGCGACGTTCGACTGGTCGTGGTGGTTTTCCTGAGATGGCACCCGCCTGTATACGTTAAAGGCACACATTTCTCAATGCTTTGGTTTACATGTAGGGACCCTCATCATGCTAGCCTACTGTTAAAGTGTGGGGGTATGTTGAGCCTTATCAGTGGTATAGAAATTGTGATTTCTTTTTACTTTTCCCAAGCCCCGACAGCTAATTAGCAGTTTGCAATAAAACTGGTCACATTAGATTTGCATGAAAACAAATCCCAGAGATTGGTTGACTTGGTACACATGTGTTATTAAACCCTAGGTTCATTTTGATCCAGATTTATCCTTTAATCAATGTTTTAAATTGTTTTGAATTGATCTTTAATGTTGATCTTTAAATTGTGTAAGCACTCACCAAATTATTATGTATTATAGGTTACATTAAAGTCTATTTAGCAGGATGTGGAGTTATTAAAATATCCCCCACCCATGGGCCATTCTGCATAATGAGTACTTTTACTTTTTGTATTGTAAGTATGTTGTGATGCCATGTGTTTGTACTTCTATGTTAGTATAATATCTGAGTACAATACTTCTGGATAAATGGGCAAAACATTTCACTTGCTAACAGGATGGATGGGTAAAATGAGGGATGGGAAGATAATATAGGAAGGGAGGGAAGGGAAGTAATAATGGAAAGGGGAGTGAGGAAGTGCTAAAGGCATGGAGGGAGAAATAAATGCATTGATGGATAGAGGAAGACAAGCGGATGGATGGGTGACAGGAGGAATGGTGAAGGAGGAGGACGTGTTGATGGGATGGACCAGTGGTAGACGGGGTGAGTGAAGTATTTAAGGGAGGGTAGACGGATGCATGCATGGTTCAGGGGTAATGGAAGGATAAGATAAAGGATTAGCATTTTACAGTCTGCTGACCGTGTATATAGACAAATACTTAAAAGCCAACATGACTTCAAGACAGACAAAAATGTGTGCTCCTTTTAGATGGTGTTGCCGAATGAAAGATTTTTCTTTTTATAAGCAACCAAATACCTAAGTGTCAAAATTAAACATTGCTCAATTTTATTTAATATTAAGATACTTTAGTATCTTGCTGGAGCACAACATGCCCTTGGAGGAGAGGATGGAGGAGGAGGAAGAGAGGAAGAGGGCGACGTACCAGGAGCTGACTCGAAACAAAACACTGATGTGTCCAAGTATGTGCACCAGAAGATGTATGGAAGAACAGTATTTTACTTGAACTTCACCAATCGGGCATTTCGTCCTCATACATTTCTGCTTTTAGTTTCTGATGTCATGTATTTAGAAATACATTGCATTTTTTCCTTTCTGCTGAACCATAGACAAATGGTTTGAATGGTAACAATAAGTTTTTCAATCATTGTTACCTTTTTTTCTACTTGGGCCCACCTTGTCATGTGCACCAAAATAGAATACGAGAATTAATGGAGGCAGGGAGAAAAGGAGAGGTATGCATGAAGGGAATGTCCAAAGGCTTAATGCACCCTGAATGCTGTGGGACATTACTGATGCGAACGCATCGCTCCAAATCGCTCCCCTCTGGATCACAGGAGCGTTGCACCACTGAAAGACCCCATGGCTCATTGAAAGGGGTCAGAGGCGAGGCGCTCTGCTCCATTTAGCCGCCTACTCATGATGGATGAATAGCGGGAGGGAAGGAGGGAGATGAGGAGCAGTGCCCTGCTGAGCACATGGGGAACGGAGTGCCACCAGGGACCTCCTCTTGGAATGGCGAATGGTGGTAATGGGTGGTAATGGGTGGTAATGGGAACAGACACAGGTGGAGTCAAAAGGGAATGCAGTGTTTTAGGTCAGCATTCCCATACGCTGTTTGGCCCAGAGTTGATGAAGTGCATGGGGAAGCTTTGTTTCAACCCAAATTAGATTTGAAGATTTTCTAAAAATGTTTATAATAGAAAAATGTATTTTTGTACATTTGCATATGATTTTAAAGTAGAACAAATTCAAAGGAGATATGCTCATTTTCAGGTTCACACTGAGACATTTTGTGTTTGTACTAGAACTTATGTACATGCTTTTACTTTTCTCATGCTGCCTGTTTGAATATACCTGTGTTCAGCCTCTGTCTGAAAAGTTCATTTTTACCACCTGTTTCTTTATGCCACCCTCCCTTAAAGCCCAGTCTGCTCTCACTGGCCTGCAAGAAAAATATGGCGCACCTTTGCAATAGTAGTTCTCAATCTGTGGGTGGAGACAGATGGTGGTGGCGGCATATTCTATTGAGCCTGCATGTGACATAAGAAGGGGAGCTAAATCTGAATTGCTTTTAGAATCCCACAAAATCTGACTGGCTTGTCATATTTTACAGTTTGTGGGTTGTTCTCCAGATACACAAACATGTTTGCACAGGCACTGAAAAAGTGAGCTTTTATGATACGTCCTCTTTAAATATCAATGTTTGCAAACTGTTTATGCGTTGTGAGCTATCGCTTAACTCTAACGGGTAGATGCATGTGTACCTGCTGATTTTGGACAGATCTCTGGAACAGCTAAGAATATTATAGCAATAACATTAAATGTGAACTAAAGTAGTGTCACTAATCTTGGTAAACTAGATTACTCTGTTGTGGTACTACAAATGTGAGTATGAATATTAAAAAGGTCCACTTGCTTGGTTGCAGCAACATCTCATGGCCTTCTTCAGCAGATTGCTTTTTCTAATGAAGATGGTTTAGATGTTATTGTTGTAAAATATGTTCAGTGTGATTGATCAGTACCTGCACTAATAGGTCTAACTGACTTTGTGTACGCCGTTTTACACATTTGGCTTTTTCAGAGTTCTCACATTGTTTTTTTAATTAGTTTAATAGGATCCCATTGTGAAGTGTGGGTACAGCCTTGTTAATGTGGAGGCCTTAATACCCAAAAGTGAACAGTTGAAATAAAACCGTTCCACTGTTTTACATTTGCTGCTGCTACTGAATACCAATGTAGCCGTGGTGTAAAACTAAGGGATTAAGACCAGTTAGTTTAGGCTACATAGATGTGTGTAAGGGGAAAAAAATCATGTCAATAATGCAATTTAACAAAAAGTAATTTAGTTTAAAAGAAAAATCCATATGGTAAACAGAGATCAACATACTTTAGTTATTAATTAAACATTGTGTAAGTAGTGAAAGACGTTAAAAGTTAAAACAGACTGTTCTAAATGGGCTTAAAGATTGTGGCGTAAAACCCAATATATATATATATAAATATATATATATATTGATATTTAATATTAACGGTTTATGCGTAACACGAATAAGATTTACACTTAATGTGCCATTATTTTGATGTATATTATGTTGATTGGTTAGTTTTGTATCAGTCAATGTCATCTGTGGTGAGTGGTTGTAAATAAGGAAGTAAATGAGTGAGGGCGGGGTTTAACATGTGCACGGACCATAGACCGTTAATACAGTCAATGGCACGGACGGACGAAGCAAGAGAGAGAGAGAATGTAAACTAAGAAAAGAAACGAAAACACTGAGGGAGATTATGAATCACTGGACTAGTTAGTTGTGAGAAGATCTAAATGGACGGACGAGACTGTGGAGGTGGACACTTCTAAACGTCTCTTGTCTAACCGCAGTTGTTTAGCTAGCTAGGTTAAAAGTTGTGCTAGCTAATTGTCTGGCTAAAGCTGGAGCTAACGGAGAGTTTCTGATTCGGAGGACGTCTTTCGGACCCGAGAGGACGCGGTATGTTCCCTATCGAGCCGGACTTTGCAGTAGCTGGCGTCTGGTTTCATATTTGGTGTGGCTGTGTTTCCTGGACTGACAGCGAACTGTAAGTTGGACTTTCTGTGTGTTTGCCTGACTGAAGATAACGTTCTTTTTCGTGGCGTCGCCCTCTAAGGGCTAAACGTTAGGGTTATCCCTTCGCACATGCGCAGTCATAAAGATTTTCTTTCCCGCCCTTGCGTCCAGCACGGGGTTCAACCACGACCTGTATACTGTATATAAACGAGCGGACCCATTGTTCAGCTCCCATTTTTTTCTTAAAGTTAGCAGTATGAAGACAATCAAACAAAGTGAATGTTAAAATGTTATCCGCCTCTCAAACATAAAAATATTTTTCTATGAAAATGAGAATAACAATTAAAAAAATGTCCATTCCCACCCACATCAATCTCTAAATCGCAATCGTCATATCAGTCAAAAGCATAATAATTAGATATTTTCCTCATACCATGCAGTCCTGCATGGCACCAAAACAAAAAAACTGACACACTGCTATGAAGGGAAAACTTTGGCTCTCAGCCCAGATTCTGGCTAAATCTAATTCTTTGTCAACCAGATCTTGGGGCCTCTTTAACATTGCTATATATTTATATGCTGTTTTTTTCTGATCCGAGATGTGTGATACCGCTGTATAATTAATCAGATAACGGGACCATCTCCATGGAGAGTGACAAAGTCCCATCGCCTGTGTACCGTGGCGCTTATCTGCTAGCCTCGCCACCACATAGCATTGCTAATTTGTTGAGCCACTGCCACCTATCTTTTGAAAGAAAAGTACTTCTAAACCTGTCTGACTAGAAAATACCACTACAGTTAATCACGAAATATGTAACTGCAGCATGCCGGTAGTGTGAACAAAGTGTAGCACTTTAGCCGGATGTGCTAGCATAACTAATTGCGATGGTACAGCACAGTCAAAAGTTGAGATTCTGTGGCTTCATGGCCAAGAGGACAAGGAGTGTGTGTGGCTGGGCTTGTGAGAGGTTTTAAGTGTGTGTGTGTCAGAAAGAGGGAGGGATGGAGAGACAGAGGGAGAAAGAGAGAGGCTGTGTGGGAGGAGGCAGCTATCCTAGCTCCTAGGAGAGACTGAGAGGGCGAAGGGTCATTATTGACTGAATGAATTTTTAAAGAGGGCCGTCTGGGGTGGGAGGGGCAGTGAGTTTGTGCGTGTGACTATATGTGTAAAGTCATACTGAATGCTATTCTACAACATAGCCTAGCTCTCTTTTCTTCTCCAGCTTTCATTTTTTTTGTGCCAATGTATATAAATGGCCAGCATACACCTCCTAAAGCCCCATGACATTCATATAGGCTGTATAGTTTCAATGCACACCAGGAAATATTGATTGCCTTTTTACACCCTTCACCCAATCAATGGCAGACCTGGTTTTAGGAGCAGAGCCTCTGTGAGGAAGGAGGGAGTGTTCAAATGGAGCGAGCAGAGCAGGGGAACATGGTTGGTGAGGAAAATAACAACAGCGAGTACTTGTTTTGAAGTGGTAAAAGGACTGAGAAAGGGAGGGGGGGGGTTACTTAAGACCACAACCTCCAGTTCTTTGGATGTTGGCAGCCAGGCCAGCCTCGCTGTAAGGAGTGCCCAGAGGCGGTGCCTGTTTTGAGGGAAGAAAGATAGTGAGAGATGGGGGTTGGGAGTGGATCTTGTGATGGGTTTGGAAATGGTCTGTATGTTCACTGACCCTGGTAGATAGCAGATGAAAGAGGGAGGGGGGTATTCAATCATATTAATCCCCCCCCACCAACACCACCACCACCTCCCCTCCCTCACCGCATCTATACACACAAACACACGCACACACACACACTCCCGAGAGCAGCCACACTCATTAGTGCCAGCAAGACCCGCTGTTGGATGGAGCTGAAACACCAGCTCAAAGCTCCCCTTTTTCTCTCTCTCTCTCTCTTTTATTCTCTCCTGGTGGCCCTCGCAATCTTGCTCGCTCTGTATCCCCTTCTTGTCTGTCTCTGCGCTCTTTCCATCGCTGTCTTCACTCCATCCTTCTCAGCCAATTTGTCCCTCTGTTGTTTACCCTTTCTTCTGGATTCCTTTCCTGTTTGGTTCCCCGAGCTTCTCCTTTATCATCTCTCTACTTGATTTTTTTTTTTTTTTACACAATGCTCTTCTTCCTTTCCTCCTCATCCATCAGTCATTCCATGAATCCTTCCCACTTTCCATTCTTGTTTTTTTCCCTCCCCTTTCCTACTTCACCCGTCATTTGATTCCCTGCACAACCCTCCCCTCCGATCCTTGCGTGTCTCTGCTCCCGTGGTGGAGGGGTGATTTGGAGGATTAGGCCGGTGGCAGGGTTGTTGCTGTGTCAGTCTAACAGGCAGGGATCTGGACCAGAGCTCAGTCCAAATCCCTTCCTCCACGCCTGCCTGCCCGGCCACCGAATTAGCAGCTTCCCCTCTCTTCCATCTTTCTCCTCGCTTATCCTTTTCTCGCTCATTGCCTGCTGTCTCCTCCTCCTGAACCTTCTCTGTCGACGTGTTTGCATCTCGAGCACCTCCCGGCCTATTCCAATGCCACTTTTGTGCATCCTTTTCGTTATTTATGTTTCTCTTCCCGCTATCCTGCATATCCAGAAAAAAGAACACCTTACTTGATAAGAGCATTACATTTTGATACCCCTACCAAGAAACATGATCACATTACCCCACGGCCCCTGTTTTCTTGTTTGACCGATTTTAAGGCACGTCAAGTACTTCACTGCAGAATTGACCTTTCAAGCCAAAGCAACAAGAAATCCTTAGAAAAGGGATTTTAATCCATTTTGAGTCCAGCTTTATATCAAATGATGCTTGCAGAGCTCATAGTCTTTGCAGTAAGATACTGCAAAAAATGTGACTTAAATTCAAGTGCTATTCCTCTAAACCCTCCAGTTAAAGTATTACATTTGGTGATAGCCTTCTTTGTATGCCAAGAAAACACCTAGTTTTCCTTAGCAGGCTTTAAAATGTCACTCTTCCTCACAACCCAATCTTTTTAAAATATCAGGGTGCAAATGCTCTTTTAATTGCAGCTTTAGACAAGTATGCGGTCAATGCATCTCAGAAAAGTGAGTTCTTCCTTTAGTAGCCTAAGGGAGCTAATGGAAGCAGGTTAGCTCTGCTTTGCTAAGATTTTCCAACATGTGATAGCTCATATAATAGTACTGTTTGGCACGCATTCTTTTGACCAGTTTCTTTAGAAAAGAGACTGAGTCGATAGAGACAACATGGTCTCTGAAAGGAAAATTGGGTTTTTATTACAACTAGGATCTTATTTTTATAGTATCTTCTATAAATTACCATAATAAAGGTACTTATGTCAGACGGGGTAAGACACAAGTAGTCAGATGATCACACAGGGTGTAAACAAGCCAACAGTTTTCTGAGAACAAAATCAAAGGTGAAGCTACTTTTTTTTTTTTTACATTCATTCATTCATTAATGAATGTTTAAAGATTAAAATAAAACGGACGGTCAACCATGTTATGAGCGTTGATGTTGCATAGTTTTACTCTACAACGTCCCTGTTGGCAACATATACAATTTCGTATCTTAACCCTCATGTTGTTCTCGGGTCAAATTTGACCCGTTTTCAGTTTTTTTTATCACGAAAAATGGACCTTCAAAATGAGCGCTGAAAATGTCAAGATTATAAATGTCAAATAACTTTGGAAAAAACTTTAAAAAGTACCCACAACATTGAAAAAATGACAAAAATGTCGGAAAAAAGCAATAATAGTGTTGAAAAAACCATTTTCTGTTTCATGGTTGACGGGAGACAACAGAAGGGTTAAGTTTGTATTTTCATACATTTTATTTATCAGAACTTTCATATATTTTGATGTTCCTCTGTTCTGTTATCAAATAACAAATAATTATACTATTTTCAGTGAGGATTCATAAATAACTACAAATAACTAATGTTAGGGACATCTGTTTATGTTTTGTTACGCGTTTCTGGATTTAGTTTTTAAAATATTTTTTAAATACAAGATTTTTAAATACCCAAGTATTTGTACCGGTGTTGGCCTTAAAAATCTCTTAGTGGTCAGGCTCTAGTTCTGATGGGTTACTCCAGAGGTCTCTAACGGGGTGGCCGGAGTTGTGAAAACCTCTTGCTCGGCCTGTGGTACACAACGCTGACAGGGCCATTCAGCTGCCTGCTGAGTACTTTTCCTTTGGATACTTTATGTACATTTTGTTGCAAATACTTCTTTACGTTAACTTAGGTAAGATTTTGAATGTAGCTCTTTTACTTGTTACAGTATTTCTACAGTATGGTATTGCTACTTTTACTTGACTAACATATCTAAATACTTCCACCACCACTTCATGGAAGACAACCATGTATTGACAACACACAACAACACAGAAAGAACTGATGAGAGTAAATACTGACTAACTTGTCTGAATGTCTGGCTGCCCGTTTTTCTTGTCGCGTCTGGCTTCGTATTAGCGATCCTCACTGTGGTCTCGCATCGCAGCAATTACTTAAGTGAGCACAATGTTGTCATAAACAATAACGACAATGATCAATAAACAATCAGTGTATGTCCATTTTGAGTAACGTTGCTGCTGTTTGTGCAGCTGAGTGTCTGACTCGCCCAGCAGCGGAGGTAGTTACCGTCACTTCCTGGTGCTTTTTGTCTGTGTATTTGAGCCTAGCCGGGCTAAGGGGAGGGGAGCAGGTTACACTTACACAACGTGTGTGAGTGTGTTTGTGTGTGTGGCCGATATTATTGTCCAATATTGGGCACTTACCGATCTATCTGCATTTATAATGGACAATTTATAAAAAAACGTTGGAACAGCAGACAGCTCTTCTCTCGAGCCTACGATGTTCTGGTGTACAGTATCTCAGGTCTTTCTCCATCCTCTGACTTTTTTCTCTCTTCTTGAATGTGCAGTGGCGACCGGAGCCTCTCCCAGCTTGGACTGTTATACTACCTGGCTAGCTAGCAGCTATAACGTGACCAACCATGCCATCCGCCGGTGTGAGTTTCTTAATGTGAAATGGTTTATGTCACAAATTGTTGTGTTCTATGGTGTTTCATCCTGTTAAAGAGAGTTAGTTGTGGGTTATTAATTGTTGTGTCATAAAGTTCACTCGCAAATATCTTCGGCCGTAGCGCTCTTCGTGGCAATGCGCCTGTATTACATTATATGACAAATTTGTATCATACGGGAAATGAATACCGCCCAGCACTACAAGAATGTGTGTGCTCAAGTACACAGCACCTTGTGCAGGTGAAATCATATTTCTGATCCTTTTTTAAGTCACATGTGCTTTGTGTGGAAGCACACAACAATACCGCAAGAAAGAGGGAAAATATTACATGACTATAGGTTAAGCTTTATATTATCATTCAGAAAAAATCCTTTTTCATCACACCACTAAACAAGTCTTTTTCCCTATGTTAATTCAATTTGTTCCAAGGTTTTTCTTCAAATCTGACACAGATATCACAAAATGTATTATTTTATTCCATATTTTAGAAACATTGATCTCTTGAAGTCAGTTTTTTAGTGGTCATAATGCATATGTTTTTTTCTGTAAAAATCATAGTAATTTAGTGTTATGATGGATATGACAAGACATGACATAGAAGACTGGTTGCAGTGAAAATGACACACAACCTTACTTGAACAATGGTGTGTTTACCTATTCGTCATTCTGAGCAACATTAAGCAACATTAAATTGAACCGTGTTATTGATAAAATATAGGTCAAGCAAAAAATGGTAAAAATATGTCACTTATTAGCATAGACTGTTAATATTGTCATGTGTGACATCACCCATATTGGTTGCATTAAAACGGATGTGACGAACTGCTGGCGCATTTTCCCCATGACATGCGGTTTTTGTTTTTTACTAAGTTACATCACAGAACAGTTTTTTTAATGTGTATTATTCACATGAAGTACAGTTTAACGTCATACTATTGTGCGTTAATTTTTAACTACATGCGGGCCTTCAGAAAGTTATTTTGAGTGCTGGCATCTCCACCTACACAGTGCCTCAGAATAGTTACTTTTTGATTCAATTTAATGTTAAATAACGTTTTAGCAGACTTTTTGAATAACTAAGCCAAGAGAATCATGCATTATACTTATACTGTTTCATTTCTCTATAGTCAACGCTATGATACGTTTCTCAATATTATAATTTATACTCTTTATTGATCCCCAGTGAGGAAATATACAATTTGCACTCTGTTTTGTTAGTAATCACTACACAAAGGCCTGAAATACACACACATACTCAGGACCTATTCATGCACAAAATGAGAGATGTCAGAGTGAGTGGGCTCCCAGTACTGGACCAGCACCCTGAGTGGTTGGGGTGTACAGTGCCTTGCTCAAGAACACCTGGCAGTGCCCAGGAGGTGTAGTGGCATCTTTTCAGCTACCAATCCACACTACATACTTTGGTCCATACGGGGACTTGAACCTGCCAACCTCTGTTCCCAACTCAACTCCCTACAGACTGAACTATTGCCACCCAACGTTGCAGTGTGTTTTTCACCCCGCCAAGAGAGGAACCAAGAGAGCGACAGCAACCACGGAGAACAATCTGTCGAGCTCACAGAAAAATGGACCCAGAATGCACAACTCAACGGAAACGCTCAAAAGCTGACACAATGGAACTGATGTTCTCGCACTGGGGTAAGGGGAAGACTGAACCTAAGTCCTCAAGACGGGAGACATTGAGACACAGGTGCAACACATTAGGGCGAGGACAGGTAGTCACACGGGCGGGAAAATCTACAACAGGAAGTTTAACAAGAACGAGAACTTTGAAAATAAAACAGGAAACAGAAAGCATGGAGCTTGGTACTCTGAGATGGAGATCCTTTTTCCTTCTTCAACCAGTCCCTATGAGGAAGCTGAAATACGTCTTCCAACAATTATTCAAACAAGAAAGGAGGCTGACAACGCAGCTACGTACGTTCAGTCACCCACTTTTCTACAACAACCTGTGGCAAAGGTAGTGTTTATACACAATACTATAACCTATGTTGTTTTGAAAAGGAAAAAGTGTTGTTTGAGTGTGTATTAATTTGATTTCATTCATTGATTTATAATAAAACCATCCGGGCAAGCTAGCAGCAGTCAAGGAAGTTAACAGACAACATGAAACTTCAAGATCAAGATGTCTGATGACTAAAGTCTTTTATCTTGGTAAAACATTTAAGTGAAACCATCAAGATCTTAAAGCGTAGCGGAAAACTAAATAAAATGTTGATTTCTGTTGACAAACCCAACAAGCTCTCTGACTCTGTCAGTCCTTTTTCAGATAAGGGGATCGGTCACAGCCGCTACACCACAGCCCCAACAGGGGCTTGTTAAAGGGCACACAGAATGTGAGCCTGGCATTTATTCACAGGGCCAGCAACCTTGCTAGATATACAGGAGTCCGTAGATCAGAGAGAGAGACCAGCGTCAAACACACTTTAAGGATGATGTTGACTTGTCTCACACAGTGAAGGCACACACACTGCACACAGTCAAATCCATGCATACAGATTCAGTTAAGGAAGCAGGTTCACACACCTACACACACACGCACACAGATGCCCACACACAGATGCCCACAGGCACAGAATAACTAGCAAACATACAAAGCACGCAGTCACCCATACGCATGCATGCAGATATGTACATGATAGGTAAGCTGGTAAAAGGTGACAGAAACACCCCCATACACACACACACACAGTCCTTTCACCTGCATGCCAACAGTTGTTTGAGCAGAGCTGTTTTGATGCTTGCCGGCAATAGAATTTGCTCTCCATGCATGTGTGCTCCAGCGGAAAGCCCAAAGACGAACAGAGGAACGTCTCAAAGCCCACTGGGTGGAAGAAAGAGAATGCTGACAAGGACGGAAAAACACCCAGATGGTAGCTTCAATCTACCATGAGATCACATGTACAGAATTAGATCTAGAAATCGCTGGCAGTAAGAAACAATGTCGATAACAAGACATATCTATAAGCGTGTTTTGTTTTCCTTTAGCGAATGACTAATTATACATGTACTTTGTGTCCTATACCAAGTGTGTGTGTGTGGTCCTTAATCACAACAGTCTAAATCTGTGTAGGTCCAATTTCATTGGCAGTCATTTTTAACACTGATACAGTTTTTGGTGTTATAAAGGCTGTCTGATGATGCTGAAGACGTTCAAAACGCTTTAAGATGTCTTGCTAACACCTGGCTCCTCAGTTTGTTTAAGCTTGTCACCACTGCACAGAATCAAAACAAGGCCAGGCCAGGCAAGCCTCAGTCAGCTGTAACACTCAGTCGCAGTATACTGCCAATTAGTAAATGGGATAGTTCCAGTCCTTGATTGTGATTGGCTAAGCTGCCTTCAAAACTGTTGAAAAATAACCAAACTGATCTCATGAAATAGCGTATGTATGACACGCCAATTTGTATGCCATTATTTGCGTGTTATCAAGACTCATAATCACCTTTTAGCGTGTTTAGCAACGCTGTTTGGCCTCCAAAGCATGTGTATTTAAGCCGTAGCCATTAGTATGAAAGCCAACCCTGCTCTTCTTTAACTAAACCCAACCGCGTGTCACGTGTCCTAAACTCAACCGTCACTTTCTTCTCGCGATAACACGGCAAGAGCCGTGTATGTTTACATCCGCTGTATGCAACGTATACATACATACATACATACATACATACATACATACATACATAGATAAGCGGATAGCTCAAAATGCGTACAGATAACACGCCTATTGGCTTAAGAAAGTCTTTTTTTATTTATTTTTTAGTTCTCACGTTTTAGACATCTTTTTCTTTGTCATTCTTAATATGTTCACGGAAATATAGATTTACAGTGTTTCCCACAGATTAGAAAGCAAATTGTGGTGAGGGGGGGTGACACCGTGCACTCATTTGCATATTTGTGACATCATTACCCAATCATTTGCATAAAGCTTAGTGGTCGTGTCGGCAAGGTAGATAGAAAGAAATAGAAATCTTTAGCCAAATAATCACAAATTCAATACAATAAAGGAAATGCATGCGTGTTTTGAATAGTTTTATAAAAAAATAAAAAATGTGTGGCGGCCAGCGTTGATTGCGTGGCGCACCGCCACAGATTAGTCTGGATGGGAAATACTGACTTATATTATTTGAAGGTGTTTAGTTTGTGTTTTAAACCATTTTATCAGCAGCTCCAGTAGACACGAGGCTTGGATGATGGAACAAATGACGCAGGCCTTGTATTGTATTCACACAAGATGAATTGATGTTGCCATTTTGACCATGTGTGGTTCCGCACCCCGGGCCTACTGTTGATCTATGGGCTAATGCTTTCGCTTATCTCTCCCCTCAGATCACAGACATGGAGGGAAATAATCCCTAGTGGGGGTGTTCAAACTCTTACAGATGCATACACACCCGTAGCCACACATGGACACACAAACACACACACACACACACAACCACGGGATAGGTATACACATGAAATGGTAACAGTCAGATCGAAAGACAGGTGCATGAGTCAGGCACAGATGCTCGCATCGCATCGCCTTTTCAGGCACATTTAAAACAGGTGTGTGTGAGTGTGTGTGTGTGTGTGTATGTGTGTGTGTGTGTGTGTGTGTGTGCTCTTTAACGGACAAAATACACTTGTTTAATGCGCACACATTAAATGTTATGACCTCTCCCTTTATACACACACATACTTTAGGGATCCACTGATACCAGATATTAGTACTTATTGAAACCGATACCCAATATTTGGAACCAATATGCATTTTGGAATGTTACGATCTCCAACATAAGTTTGTTTAAATGCTTTAAGCAATTATTAAATAAATGAGAAACTTTCAACATAACACACAGTAAAGGATAGTCAGATAGGGCTGTGGGCGGGAGATTAAGTCAGACTTAGTGGAGAGTGAAACCGAAGCAGAGGGACGTACACAGAGCTGTAGCAGAGCCACAATACCACACTTTTTATTTATTTAACTTTATCGGTTAACAGGCAAATGCCTGTACAGATAACTTGCAAACTGCCAAAAAAACGCCCAGTAATTGGCCAGGGCCGATAATCGTTCTATCCCTAACACACACAGGTACAGAAATGCATGCATGCACATTTGGACCCATGTTTGTAGATGGATGAACAACAGCAAACACACTTATACAATACAAGAGCCTTGTTTACATATTGGTACGTACTGATGCACTTGAGCTTCATTATACAGGAGGCTATGGTTGATAACAAAGCTATCGTTCCTTTCCATTGATCTTAAAGGGCCTGTGCATTCAGCATAGCAATCCTGCTGTATTGATGCTAAAGGTTGTTTAAGGACAATGCTGGCAAGTTTTTAAGCTTATTAACAATAAGCTGCGGTGAAGTCGGACAGTTTCAAGCCGTATCCAGCATCCTTCAGGCTGAACAGGAAGTGACAGAAACACTGTGGTGCGATTCCGATTAGGCCTTCACAATTCTGAGAAGAATATGAATAACGATTCTTTTGCTTAGAATTTATATCACGAGTCTCTGCTACGATTTATATTTTGACCATGACAAAACAAAACAAATTTACAGTACCGCACATTGCTCATCGTCAAGCCTGTAAACAGAGAGGCTTCAATGAAGAGAAGGGACAGCATTGCAGCGCTTGGGAGCGCTTTAACACTAATTTTATACAGTCTTTTATACAGTCTATGTGTAAAACTCATAGAAGAAAGTAGTAGTGTTTGGGATGCAGTTGGCTCGTAAAATTAAATGAGAATCATTCATACAAAAAAAAAAAAATCACATTTGTTGTCTGACTGGCCTTAACAAAATGCTGTAATTAGGTGTGTGTGTGTGTGTCTTAAAGATGTGGTGGTGTTCCTTCTTTTCAAGGCATGTACACACCCACACAATTACATTGAAAAATACAAATACAATGTCACACACAAAAATACACCGTTCATTCACATGCAGAAACACACTAATGCACACACAGAGACAGGGGCCGACCACAGACGGCAGGGCTCTGCCAAATGATGGGGTCCTAAGAGGCACTGACTGGGACCTTGGCTGCCCTTGAGTGTGCCTGACTCCAGCTGGGCATCCATTAGAGGGCTCCACAACAGACGCCAGCCTCTGCTGAGAGCCAAGGGTCGGATGCTATATACACACACAAACACACACACACTCACACACGCCTGCACATGTGCCGCATGCATGCACACACAGACACACACACATGTTCGGTATAGACAGCATGTGTGCTTCTAAACGTGGTCGTGAGTGCATTTCATGAACAAACACACAATGCACAGCGTGTGTGTGTGTGTGTTTGTAATTACCAGTGCGTGTATGATGGAAAGTGACGAGTAGGGAGCGAGGGACGGGAGGTGTTATCAGTGATTTGGAACCTAAGCTTAAATGCTTAAATTGAACAGGTGTTGGGATGGGATCTTAAAATGTGTCATTTGTGTAACTCAGACTGCTGAAGCCTCAGAATAACTTCAGATAAACTTTGCAAGTTTCATGTGTTTTTACACAGAACGCGGACTGTGAATTTTCCTCAATCACTTACATGGGAAGCATGTTTTCAAGGGGGGGTGGGGGGGGGATACGGCCCCCCCCCAAAAAAAAAAAATCAAAACTTGCCAGTGCAACCCACCCCAAAAACCCATTTTAGTTGTTAGCAGAATAAATCCATTTGCACCATAAATTCACACTGAAAAGGCACAAGATGTTGCAGACAATTCATCAGACTGCAGAAAATGAAGTGTTTTATGTTCAAAATGTATATTATGCTCAAACCCCCCCCGCCACATTTTGAACCCAAAATTACGCCCTTGTTCTGAAGAGATCTCTTAATGGTCAGTATGAACAGGAAGAATAATTGCACCAAGCTAAAGCTGTATCAGTGATCATATGGACACCCGACTATTGTTTTAAGACCAACTTGAAAATAATGTTTTATATTATTTTAAAAGCCAAAGGGCCGGATCCGTGCAACACCATCTGTTGCACTAAACTGGGCAAATAGATGCAAGTGCACTTTTCTGGTAGATGACAGTACTTTGCAACTTCATTGGATGAATTTTGTTGTTTTATTTTCAATTGTTGGGGGGGAGGGATACAACTTTTGTAACCGCATTGTACACTGGTTGGTCTTATTAGAAGCTTAAAGCCATAAATGCATTGCTCAAACCAGACTGGTAGCGGAAGCAACATACTTTGACGACAGAACCATGTTGTAATGCCTGTAAACAGAAGAATGTTCATTCTTGTATTTTTGCTAAATGTGGTGCTGAAAGGCTGGTGACATAACACAACAACGCTATCATGAGCTTCCTCTAATTCTCTCTATATCAATATTGTTATGACCACAACAAATAGGACCTCAAAAACAATCATAAGAGGAAGTCAGGCAGAAAACCAAGATCATAGCTTTAGACAGGAACAATATTTTTCAGACGGCTCCTACAGCTGGCTGGCCTTTCCCTTCATCCTGACAAAAGGCTAATTTTACCCTGTCTGCTGTCTGCAGTAGAGCCACTGAGCCACAACACTGGTATGCTGCAGACACCAGCTCACAGCATGCCATCTCTCCCTCCCTCTCTGTCTCTCTTTGTAAGCCGGTCAACTCTAGCACCACAACCATCATTAAAGCGTTCTGGCTGATCACACCCTTTAATTGGACCACACAAGCGTCCCGGGCAAAATGGCGCCTTGTTAGCTCAGCTGCAGAGCAGAGCGAACACACAAGCAAACAAGCAAATAGATGAGTGTATAAACACGAAAGCTCACTTGGAACATGGTAAGAAGCAAAGACGAGTATGACCTGAAAACACAGGAACTGATGAGAAGGCATGTCACAATCCCAATATATTGTAGAAGGATCTTTCCTATCTGCTACATTTATTTTGACAGATTTTTGATGGTTCTGTGCAAGCAGTATACAGTATATTTCCCTAACTAGTAAGAGAGCCCCTGGTCTACATCCACTTCCGGGATTGTTCCAGTGCCGCCAGGATTTCCGTCAGATGTCACTTTTTTCAGCCGGATGACCGTCACCGCTAGACTCTCTGTCCAATCTGAGTTTTCTGTCGCACATCTAAAACAACTTTTGAACGTACACGTGTTCCACCAAAACAAGTTCCTTCCCGATTTTGCAGAGGCACCAATAAACCAGAGCACGTTTTTCTCCCATCCCAGAATGTTATGTGGACTAGCCAGACCACGCCAGAAGGTCTGGCAATGCGAGACTAGAGAACCCCTAATACATTTGTCACCAATGTCATTTGGTAACCATTTAGAAGCAAATTTGAGTCAAATAAGTACCAAGCATTTATTAGTAGCATGGAGGACCCTAGTGGGACTTCTACTATCGAGAATAATGGCGTGGTTTACCCATTGAAACATAAAGGATATTTTCTTATTTAGAGCATTTAATATGGATATAGTCGTTCATATATTTTGCCACATGAGAAATCTGTACTTAATATTCACATTCCTTTCTACGCAGCACATAGCTTCCACAAAGAAATGGAACAATAGTTTGCTCTCCCCCTCTCCTCAGTGGTGTTTAATTTGGAGGCAGGAGTGTGTGCATTGTAAAATTTTCCATTTAGCGCTGAGGGACTTGGAGAATTCAGTGGGTCGTTTCACTTTCACGCTTTGCTGAAGAAAAAGTGAGGACCATCTGACAATAGTTGCTACAATTCACCTTGGAGTGGCTTTGACGCCAGCGGTGCTGCAGGTATTTCAAGGTTGTTAATGCCGCGCAATCACCACTAAATCAAGAGCTTTAGCTACAAGGCAGCTCCTCTAATCCACTGACACTGGCATAATGTTGCTGCTTCACTGATTATAAAGAAACGGTTATGGTACCAACATGTTACTGATTTTAGCTGGGGAGTTTTTTTTGCCTCTTACCTCTGTCAGGGACTCTGTGTTATGCTCAAGGGCACTTCCACATGTGAATGATTGTTGTGCATCACAGGAGATTAAGCAATATTTCTGGTCTTGTTTTCATCTTACTGAGAAAACCTCTTATTAAAAATACAAATTTAAGAAACCTGCCAAATCAAGTCTTGTGTTTGACCTGCGTCATGTTGATTAGTTGCTGTAAAAGGGCTTTACAAAGGCTCCATGTATGCAAATGTGTCATGTTAAATTGGTGTTTAAATGTTCTAACATTGGAGTTTAAACTGATGATTTAAATGTGCAAAATAGAACCATTAGTGCACACATCCATTTAATTGCTTCAGACCTATTTGACCTAGATAGAAGGTTTTTTGTGACCATGCTTTGCATCCTGTCTCCTCCACCATGATCTTTTTTTCATTGAAACACAATCACAATTTGTCCCTGACCTCCAGAACATAGTTTTGGTTGGCGAGACTAAAAGCAATCCTTATTGTAATCCGAAAATCAGATCAGGAAATAAGACATAGTAATCATTTAAAAAAAATCTTTTTTGAAAGGAACAGACAGACAAGCCAAACACAATTTTTCCACCTAGCTTTAAGGGAATTGATAGGTATGATGTCTTGCTAATTCACTGCACATCTGGTCAACAGTCATGTTGTCTACCTGGCCAACAAGAAGAGCTTGCTTGGATGGCAACAGTTGTGACAAACACAGAAAAATGAAAAATCAAGTTGAACTGATGTACCAATATGTTTGGGGATACAAATATACAGACTACAGATTTGCTCTGTTTATGTCTTGTGTATACAACTTGTATGACCTTTTGTGTTTGTCTCCGTTTTCAGACCCACCTCCCGACCCAAGTCAAATCAACAAACCGACTGGCTTGACATTCTCTGGCTGTGTTACGATTGCACAGGGTATTCCGCCATTTTAAAGGGTAACTACCATCTTTTCTCAACCTGGACCCTATTTTCTACGAGTGGGAAAAATAATCGACTCTAAGATGCATCGCGATTCTCTCTATTCAATTTCAATTCAATTCAATTTTATTTATAGTATCAATTCATAACAAGAGTTATCTCGAGACACTTTACAGATAGAGTAGGTCTAGACCACACTCCAGAATTTACAAGGACCCAACAGTTCTAGTAGTCTCCTCCAGAGCAAGCAACAGTGCGACAGTGGTGAGGACAAACTTCCTTTCAGGCAGAAACCTCGGTCAGACCCAGGCTCTTGGTAGGCGGTGTCTGACAGGCCGGTTGGGGTCTGAAGCTCTAGAACAATGCTCAATTCTGCAAAGTTAATATTTGATTATTACAAATAAATAAAAACTAAAAATAGAACTTTTTTGATTTTTGATTTCTTTTCTTTTCTTTAGAATCAAAAACGTAGTTAAATCGAGGATTTGGAGAATCGTCATTACGCCTAGCTAAAAACAACACATTTAATTACAAGTTATATAAACTTCAATAGAATACATTTTGTAATGCTATCAGTTTTGGTTTCAATATTTCAGTTCAGTATAGTAAAATTTCTGCAATAGCAGCAACGTATCCAAGGTGTTTGCGTTACCATGGTAGTCTCGCTTTGCCAGACCCTTCTCCAAAGTGCGCTGAAGGAGGGTCTGGCTACTCCACATAGCATTCAGGGATGGGAGGAAGACGTGCTCTGTTTTATTGGCATTTATTTAAACCAATCTGTATCGTCATGGGCGCAATAAAAACTCAGTAGCAAAAATGGCAAAATAGTCATGCAAGAGAAAACTCAGACTGGACAGGTGGACAAGCTAGCTGTCTCAATTCACCCTTCTCAACTGACATTCCCTGATTAGGGCGCATGAAGAACTGATTGTGTACGCTGTAGATCGGAACGCAGCCTCTGCGTGGCTACCCATAATCCCCTTCTATGTGTAGGTTCGCAGAGACGTTTACAGGCACCTTCAAAGAAACACAACTCCAGCTTAATGACATTACATTTTGTCCGTTTTGGGGTGTAAAAAGGTTGAGAATGGACCGCCACGTGTTGTTGTCCTTTCCACACCCAGTAAAGGTCAGCCTGGACTTCACTCCTATCTCGCTGATGTTTGACATTCGGGCTTCATGAGAACACAGTGATGTCGCCGTAGGAGGTGAGACGTTAGTTGGCAC
Organism: Etheostoma cragini; assembly: GCF_013103735.1. Classification (NCBI taxonomy): domain Eukaryota; kingdom Metazoa; phylum Chordata; class Actinopteri; order Perciformes; family Percidae; genus Etheostoma; species Etheostoma cragini. Next base: position 22,073,667 of record NC_048426.1, on the reverse strand, counting down.
TATAGGAGTCTGCACTTGCGAGAAAAGTTGTTCAGCTTTCATCATTTGAATGTTCCGTCACAGTTATTTAAAGATGTATAACTACAGTGGAAGTATTGTTTAATCATTTCTTGGATGCCGTTGTTAGAACCAATATTGTCCCTACAGATACAGTGTATTAGGAACGCTCCTACTGTTGATCTGAAGTTATGAAAAGCGCCACAGTGAAGTAAGTAAGGACATTTTGTACACCATTGATTGTCATGTCTGGAACAACTAGGAAAAAAAACTGTCCAAGTTCAAAATGACTGTAATCATCCTGTAAGCACACTCGGTAGTGGAGCGGTGTGTTGTTTCATGGGGAAAGGGTGTGTTCAGGGCTCTGCTGTAGTGCTCTCTATGTGGTACACTAAACAGGACACCTTATTGAGGACAAAGTAAGACAGGAGTGATCTCTCCCTCCCTCTGATTCTCTGACCTTCTCAAAATGGGTAGAGCAAGCAGAGGGAGGAGTGGAGCAAGGGAGAGGCCATTTATCTAGCTGTTCTTCCCCTCCACCCCTCCACCACCACCCATGTAGGGCAGTGAAGCTGAAGGTTAGAGTGGCACAGCCCTGCTGCCAAAGCCACGGCTGTAAAATCCGACCCGTTGCGTCTTAGCACTGTCATTCTCCACCCCGTGTACACCTGGATTCATGCTTGCACACTTTCAAGCATGCAGCTACATTAAAACAAGAGCTGATTAATCCTTAGACACACACACACACACACACACATACACACACACTCTAACACTTGGCCATTCATCACAGCCACCCAAGGCTCTGCTGATCCTCCTACCAGCAGCCGTGCGTGTGTGTGTGTGTGTGTGTGTGTGTGTGTGTGTGTGTGTGTGTGTGAGGATTAATCAGCTCTTGTTTTAATGTTGCTGCATTCTTGAAAGTGTGTGTGTGTGTGTTTGTGCGCGCATGGCACATGCCTGGCCGATCACACTGCGCCAGGCCCTCCCAGACGAACCGTCATCCCCAATTAGCACAAATACTAACAACTGACAACCCGTAATGTAGATGCAGTATCACGGCAGAGCAGACTTCACCAGATCATACGGCGAGTCTTAATTCTACAGAAATACCACCATGCATGAGTAGTAGTACTGGATAGCAACATAGTACATTTTTCACAAGTAAATCTGAGATGTGTACACTTTTTTTCAGTATTTATTTGTTTTCATCTTTTGCTCCTTTTAAATTTCAGGAGGATTTTTAATTTTACTGTATTTTACAGTACATCAATAGGCCCCACTTTGTATCAAGTTATACCAAAATGTCCTACATTATATACTATATTAAATACACTAAATTATATGATGGCTGCATTTACAACTTTGCAAAAAGGTTTTTATGAACAAATTTCAAGATTGACCTATAACAAATAACTACCTAGTATATATTTGTATGTATATAGTATACGTATATAAAGTAGTTCAAATGTACTCGTACCTGAAATGGAGTATTTTCGAATAAGGCCCTTTCTGAAAATAGCATTTTCTGATTAAGGAAAAGTGGGATCTTTTGGTATTTTTCTGGTTTTAGAGACATTCCTTGGAGATGTATACAGCGCATTCGGAATATGCTGTCAGGGTTTTTACCGCAGTTTACAGCCTGGTGCCTGTCGACAGCTAATGGCCAGCTCTGGGCTTGGATATGGTTGCTGTAAACAGACCAACCAGCCAACAGTTTGCAAGGCTGCGGACCGGTTAGAGATGCATGCCCAAAAGATTAGAGAAGAAGGAGAGAAGGAGAAACACAGCTACTTTTAAACATTATCAAAGACTTGGGTATTAACAGGGTTTTGGATATGCACACACATCGCTACGCCGACCTTTGCAAGAAGCTGGTTGAGAGAATGAAAAAGAGACGCTGGTCCATCAACTTTGAAAAAAACATGTTTTGCACAACATCATGTAAACGGGAATATTAGTAGAATATTCACTTTAGCATTAGCCCGATAAACCGCTTAGTTGGAATATCATCTTAGGGTAAAAACCGTAATATTATATTCATGTAAACCTAGTCAGTGATGCATTTTCTTTTGTGGTTTCTTTTAACATTATTGTAGTTTGTATCCAGCTGGAACAAAAGTAGTCTTCTCTTTAGCATGACATAAACATGCTTCTCATCTGGCATCCTTCTCTGCAGATCCCTGTCTGCAGATCATGGTCAACCCTTCGGTTAATGTTTGGTTAGGGTTCGGCACAGAAAGGACTTTGTTTGGCTTAAAATAAGTACTTTGTTAAGGTTAGAAAAACATAGTGGTTTGGCTTATGGGTATAGGTCCACTATTGTCATGGTTACAATAATAATCACATGCTTAAGGTTATGGTATGATTCTAGTCAGGCTTTTTTTTTTTTTTTGGACTGTCGGATGGAAATGGAAAATAAGCAGCAGAAAAGCATCATGGTTTGTTTGAAATAACTATATTTTACTACTTTATTGAGGTTAGAGGACTTCCGTCGTTATGGTTACAATATCTCTTGGTTGAGGGTAGGGAACGATTTAAAAAAAGCATTGACTGCAAGAAGGAAACAGACAGTAAACAGTAGTCTCTTGTGTTTATACCTAATATTGATGCCAATTGACCCATTAATCCACCGTGATCTTCTCCCTCTGTGGCCTTCGTTGTTCTATAACGTCACACTTCTTTGGTCCCAATGGAAAAGTCATACTAGGCCGCTGAAGGTCACTTGGACATAAACACATGTTGTTATTGGGCTTACTACCTCCATCATGGAAACTGAAATCGGGAAAAATATGTTTTGAAAGAATGCTGCTTTGAAAGGTTGCCTCAAGTGCACTATGGGGATTTGGAGGATCTGTCCCAAAGAGCACTGAAGCTGTTCTGGAGGCTTTTGGTAGATCAACATATTGTTGAGCTACTTAGTTTGTTTTCTCTTTCATTCGTTAGCCATCTGTATCAATCATATTTGATTTCACCAAACCATAAATAGAACATTACCATCATCAGAGTTGTGTTGAAAGCAAGGTGAAAGGGGAGCAAAGCACTTTAAGAATAATCGGCGTAACGCATCACCCTCACCTGCCATCAGCTACTGCACTCTCTGCAACAGTGCTATCAAATTGTGCAGCTTGCTTAATTAGCAAACAGTTAACTGTTACAATCCGCCTTGAGTGTCTCTGGCGAGAAGCTCACGTCTTTCCCATTTTGAAGCTTGGACGTGGCCCAAACGCACTGACGTGGAAAATAATAACACTGGGCTCTGGACTTGGATTTGAAACCCTCACATGCTGCACTGATGAGTGTGTGTTAATAAGGTTTGGGCGGGGGGGGGGGGGGGGGGGGGGGGGGGGGGGGGGGGCAATGCAGTGTGTGTGTATGTGTGTGGGGTGGTAGCGGTGTGTTAGGGGGCTTGAGGCCATGGGTGCTATATAAGACTCCATCCGCACTGCAATGTATAAATAGCTTTGCCCTGGTTTGGTTGCTGGCACCTTCTAAATTACACACACACACAAACACACATCCCCTAACCCTGATCCAGCTGCCACCGTGCAGCCCTTCTATGTGGTTTGGCTGCCCTTCAAATTGTGTGTGTGTGTGTGTGTGTGTGTGTGTGTATATTTGGGAGGGGGTGTTTGTTGAGCTGTCTCTATCTGACCCTCTGCATGTGTGGGAGTGTGTGTCCATGAGGGTCCATGTGTACACTTTAATACCCTGTTTGGCTCTCTCTGCAAACAGATGGAAAAAAATTGGTTAAAAGCTGTAAATTACGAGTATACGCGTGTTTACACCTGTTTTTCTGCAGCAATGGGCTCGTAAACACACACAGACACAAACACACACGCAAACACACGCAGAGGTACCTTTTCACAAAACACACCTTCATACACATGGGCAAAAGTCAATTATTACAAAGACATTTCCCCAAATTTCAGTGGCAAATTAATTCATACTTCTTTTTTTTTTTCTCTCATTCAAACTTTTTCTTTTCACTCTGGGAGGAGATGTGAAATTCTCCAAAATCTCCCCTAATCCCTGACTGGTTTTCTGTCGTCCTGCGTCCCAGCCATATTGTCCTAATCTTAAAGCCTCTCACTGGACTGCAGGAGTCTCAGTTTCACATGCTAAAGGGTCAGGAAACCACCGAAAAAGATGTGCTTTGAGAGAGTTAGACAGGGAATAAAATGGAATGAGATCACTTTAGAGTGTTCTGAAACACAGTCACAGTAACTGTGCAGCTGTGAAGAGTGGCAACCAGACCATGTCTTAATCCTGACCTCCCAGAATGTGTTTGACTGCAGCTGAATGTCAGGAGATGACAGAAGATTGGGCGATTGGGCCAATTTAACACTTGATTTCTTGCATAAAGATGATGTTACTTATGTAATAAAATCAAATCTGTAACAACCTGTAACAAAATAATAGCTTTTTTCAAATAAATAATAGAACAGAATGCCTTTATTGTCAGTATACGCAAGTGCAGTGCCTGTACAACAAGATTGAAGCCTCAAATTGTATAGTGTCAACACGGAATATAAAAATATAAAATATAAGTAGAAGAAGGAAAAAAAAAAGAGGGGGGGCAGGGGGATGTGGTGCACAGTTTTTGAGAGCAACTATATACATAAATAAATATGAAATAAGGTTCTGGCCTATTCTGTGTCGGCTTCAACTAAATATCTCTTAAAACCTTTTCAATGTAACAAGATAAGGTTTTTCAGTGTTCATGTGAGCTCTGAGATCTCCCGCACGGAAACATACGTACTAGCTTTGAACACGGTGCACTCCGCCTCCCACTTGTCCCGACCTGGACGGTACGTGGAAAGTTTTTTTTTTTTGCAGTTCAACTGTGAAGCGGCACTTAAGGTTTGTCATTTTCTGGGCAATGCTGCTCCGCTGTCTGACCTGCTCCATGTATGTGCTCCCCTGTCTGATCTGCTCACTGTATGTGCTCCCTGTCTGATCTGCTCCCTGTTTGTGCTCCCTGTATGATCTGCTCTGGATCTGCTCCCTGTCTGATCTGCTCCCTGTATGTGCTCCCTGTCTGATCTGCTCCCTGAATGTGCGCTTTGCAGAGCCGCCCACAAGGCAGCCTCTCAGGAATTACGTCACGCAACAAAGTACTGTAGTATTGTGTGCAAAGCGCCAGTCAATGTATGCACAAGCTTATAATGGTCCCACAAAAAAAAGTGAAAACTGGACATTTTCATGAATTTACAAACCCGCCCTGGACATTACGTAAAAGGTGGACATGTCCAGGGAAAGGAGGACGTTTGGTCACCCTACATATTTATTCACTGTGTTGCAGTAGTAGTCACCAAGTTAAAGGATGTTCCATTACCCATGGCTGAGTGATCAATAACGTTGGAGTTGCGTAGTAGAACCAGCACCTGTTGATAAAAAAGATCTATCTATCTATCTATCTATCTATCTATGGATCCATCGATCCATCGTTCTATCCATGGTTTCGTTTTATCTCTGGTATCTATCTATCTATCTATCGTTTTATCTCTGGTATCTATCTATCTATCTGTCTATCGTTTTATCTGTGGTATCTGTTCTATCGTTCTATTGTATCTTTATCCTCATTTAACCCTCTGAACCCTCGTTTTTCTTCATATTCATTCACATTTGTGTATGCATGTGTGTGTGTGTGTGTATGTGCGCGCGAGCGTGTGTGTGTGCGTGTGCGTGTGCGTGAGTTGTCAGTCCCTGCAGCGCGCGTGTGTGTGTGTGGATGCGTAGTTCTTTTCCACATTCACATACAACCCTTTTTTTTTCTACGTTCTGTATGTCTTAACTATAAACTTAAACACACTTGCTATCAATCAAAAATGTACACCTACACAGTAAAATAAAGTGCCTCACTGCTGAGGGTATCACAGTGAAGTAATAATAATAATAATAATTTTATTTGACAGGGACAGTGTACATTAATCAACATTACTGTAAATGCACCAGAATTAGCCAAAAGGCTATTTTTCATCCGTTGTCCCTGGACAGATCTTAAAATTGTCTCCCTAAAAAACAACAACAATAAGAAAATTACAGTCAACAATACAAATAAAAGAGTAGTAAAACAGATAAAACTCTTTACAACACGTTATAGTTAATAAATACAGTCTACAAATGCAATACAGACATTAGGGGAAATACAAAAATAAAAAAGATACTACACAAGAGACACAAGTTGCAGCACGGTTGGGTAGAGTGAGAATACATTTTCTTATTAATGCCGACATGTCTGATGTGTTATGAGCCAGCTTTTTAGATGTTTTTTGAACAGAGTGTAA
>NC_048426.1:22021757-22067280 GCF_013103735.1 Etheostoma cragini | reverse complement strand
AGAGATAATCCAGATTTGAGTGAAGTAACAGGTGATTAACTTGTTCTGTTTTTGACATGAAGCTTCTTATATTTAAGTCCTGTGTTATGAGTCATAGTTTGTGGGGGTGGACCATTTAAACCATTGGTCCTCAGCCAGAAAAACAGATATCCTGCAATTTAACATAATTATATCTTTGTCATGTGCGTTAGCTGTTTAGATTGCTAATCTGAAAAATAAATAATTCACATAAAACCAAAGAAATGCAAAAAGCTACCTGACCTGTGGGGGAGCACTGTGCACGGAGATGATGATGATCTGAGGATCACTGCAAGCTTAATATAGCAGTATACTGGAACAATTACAGGAGTTTCTCAGTTTATTTCATTATAATTGTTTATGGAATTTGTTCAAAACAAAACAGTTGTAAGTGAGAGTCTTAAATGGGCAATCAAGTTTACATACCAAGGTCAATTTATGTAATAGCGGGTACTTACAAGGCAGGGAGGCTTTGACTTTCCTATAATATAAGATATTGAGTTTTATTATGGGAAGTGTAGGATACAGTGGCTTTTAGTTATGATTTAAAAAAAATTCTCACAAGTCCCCCAACTTTGTGGAAGTGCAAAAATCACCACAAGCAGCAATAAGGACATTTTAAAGGGCAGATTTGGTATTTCTCAGCCTGGATCTTAATTTTCCCATGTTTTTGTGTCTAAGTGACTTATGGGGACAATCTTTGGTCCAGCACTAAGCGAAAACCCTGCTGCCAATAGCAGCAAACCAGTCTCTAATTTAATCCTACGAGTCAATAACTACCTTTGATTCATGTCCACTGAAAGTGCTGTTTTTGCCACTGAAAGGTCAGAAGGTTATTATAAATGGCTGACTACATTAGAAAAAGATGAAAGAAGGTGAAGTCTTGTTCTGAAATCTCGCGAGGTGACCTGTTGCCAGAATGGTAGAGTTGGAGAGAGAAGTGCCGGGGACAGTTTATCGTGTTGAAGTACAGAATTTTCAGTTGCACTTTTCTGAATTTCTGCCAACAAAATGTCGACCTACACTTCGCAACTTTTATAAATGTTACCTTTAGATCTGGGCAGGCTAACGTTGCGGCTAGTTGTGCTAGCATACAGGTACAATTGAATCCTAACACTCAGGTCCGTACACTGGGCCTTGCAGACCATCGGGTCTACAGTGACCATTGTGAGGGTGAATGACTACTGCCAGCCCTAGAGGAGAACAAATCCCATACCAAAGCACATTTTATAGAAGAAAAATGCTGTTCCAAGAGTGGAGAGCTGCTCACAGAGCGGAGGTAAGCTAATACTATTCTCTGAAGTTACTGTGTTGACCTCGCACAAAAGCATGGCAGGATAAGGATGACGGCAACTTCTCCATCTGCAAGACAAGTAGTCCCCCAACTTAACTTTTGCTAAGTTTAATATGAAGACACACACACACTAACTGCCTGCTCATGGAACAATATACTTCCTGAAACACAAAAAGTCAAAAATTTGCTTAAAACAAACCGTATAAAAAGCTAGAGAATACTGCTTCCACCCACATGCAAGCACGCATACACAACTAATAACTACAAAACTTGTTTTCCAAAAAACTGTAGTGCTGGAGTTGGCATCCCACACAAGCACATTTGACATTTAAATGCATACTGTCAAACCCTCATCTCCCACCACACATATTGCATTTTACAACCCTTCCTCAAACTTTCATAGATATGACAACATTATTTCTGAGAGGAATATGTGAGTGTACAGAGGCGGGCCCCAAATGTTCAAACAGAAAACTCAATAACACTTTACTCTCATTTGATGCACAATACACAGGCAGGCATATCAGGTAACATTTTACTCTTACAACAGGGCGTGCAGGGATGGTTGTAAATGTTTTTTTCTATGCCCAAAAGTATTCCAAACAGACTTTAACTGAATCCCCTTACCACTGCCAGAACTTTCCCATGCACCAAGAGACATTTTTTTCAGCATTGTGACCAGTGGAACACGACTCTTGGCCCTAATTCCAAGATTTTACAAGTTTATTTTAATTTTTTTTAAACCTGATCATTTTTTGGCCATTTTAGGCCTTTATTTTTATAGGACAGCTGAAGACATGAAAGCGGAGAGAGAGACGTACAGCAAAGGGCTGCAGGTTAGAATCAAACCCGTGACCCTAAGTTGATGTGTAAACCTCTAAAGATGGGCGTGCGCTATACCAACTGAGCTACCCAGGCGCTCTTACAACAGGTTTCTGATGGCCAATAGCTATTGGTGTTAAGGTTGCAGTGCTGAGTGTAACCGGTCAAACACGCGACATGTATGTCTGGTTTCACATTTGGAATGATGAATAGATATGTGCGGGCTAGTTGTCTGCGAGCTGTAGTCTTTGCAGTTTGCTCAAGTCCAATTTTTTTGCTAGGACACAGGTGACGTGAGGCTACGTGGCGATCAGCCTTTGTCACCTCTTTAATGGATATATTGGTTGAAACAATGATAATATGAACCACCCCTCAAACAACCCAAATTGCCTTTTAAAACACTGATTTGTTGTTCATAGGAAGAGTTATTTTCCATGTAGATTAAGCAGGAGCTAAAGCATTGTGTATGTATTGCGTTTGGGAGAAAAGTAGTTTTGCTTTAGAGCAATTGCAAAACTACCAAGTGTTTCATCTTTTTTTCTTTTCTTTGCTTAATGTTTTTAGTCTTCACTAGCTTTGGAAAACAGATATACTCAGATGTTATTCCACTGGAGCAAGTTGGGCAGAACTGAAGTGAACTGAGAGAGAGGATAGTTTTTGCCTGTGTGTATTACACTGAAAAAAAAAAAACAAAATCTGCTGTATATCAGTGTTGAGCTTCTGGGTCTTGTTGGAAATCCATAATAAAGGTAAACAAGCAGTGAAGTGTAAACAACAACATTTCCTTTGCTGTACCATTTACTAAGAAGCAACCAGCTGCTGAATAATGCTGACTCTGACAATGGTGTGTGTGTGTGTGTGTGTGTTGAAGAAAAGAGGTGATCTGCTGTGTGTGAACGCGCTCCGACAGAATCCCTCATCAGAAATCTGGTGAGAGTTGGCCAATCGGCTCTCCTGTCTGTCTGCTAGCCCAGCTATGGTCCAGGTGCACACACACACACACACACACACACACACACACACACACACACACACACACACACACACACAGGATGTTCAAACAGATAGAGAACATGGGCTTCTGCCAGGCAAGAGTGTCTGAGTATCTGCTGTGTGACACACACAGGCACAAACTCACTGTAAACTGGGGTCAAAGTGTGTGTGTGCACACACGTGCCTGTGTGCGTTGGCAACTATAATGAAATCACGCTACTACAGAAACAACAATTATACAGGAAAGGAGAGGAAACAGAAAAGAGGACAAGCAGTGAGGAATAGAGTGATCAAGGGAAGGAAAGAAAACGGAAGGAGGCATAAAAATGTATAAAGAAAGAGAAGAACGTTTGAGGCAGCGTAGGAAGAGAGGACATGGGGGAGGAACAGGGGAGGGAACAGATGAATGCGGTGAGCAAGTGATCGATGGAGGAAAGAACACATAAAGCATGCTAGAAGGGAAATATTCCAAGATACAAAGGTAGAAGGAAGTAAGGGAGGAAATCATGACATAAAATACCAAATATCCTTACACACAGACACACATGTGCATCAGCAGCAGGCCCATCCAGCAATAACGGATCAGGAGCTCCCCCTGAGAAACCCCAGCAGGCAGACTCTGCAGACATTACAGCAGTAGCATATCAATACACACACATGGCTACACAGCAGCTTAACAGTCTGGATACAAAACAAAGACCCTTCTTCAACCTCAGTCGCTCTACATGAAGTACACTGCACAGCTTCTAGATTCTGTACACTCAAGTTATAATATCATAGCATGGTAACAAGTGTTGCGCAAGTCACTTGAAAAGTGAAATCCATTTTTCTTAAAGAATAAAATTCCGTTATTTTACTATTCATAAAACAGCTGTAGTAGCCCTCTCTGCTAAATCCAACTGTCCATACCCTTGAAATTCCTTGAAAGTGTCTTTGACTAAACATTCATATTTCATAAGTGTAGAAAATAGTACAGCCTTTTGGCTGGAGGTTTTTGTTCAGCATTAACAGCAGCCCGATAAAGTTCCACCCTCACAACCCACGCTCCAACTGTGAACAAAGTCAGGTGATGTTGGGGTGGAAGCTTACCACCGGCCGGCCAGTCAAGAATTGGAGACAGAAACTAAGTTGTTGATGAATTCCCCCCTCCAACTCCCAGTAAGAAAGTGAGACTACACCAAGAAATGGAGTGATTTGATTTCAATTCAAATTGTAATCCCTACTACTACTTGTTACTTTAAAAAAAAATACATTATAGTAATATTTTATTTAATATTACGTTACCGCTCAACACTCAGTGGTCCAAAGTCCTCTTTTCGGATGAGAGCACATTTTGCATCTCATTTGGAAACCCAGGTCCCAGAGTCTGGAGGAAGAATGGAGAGGCACACAATCCAAGATGCTTGAAGTCCAGTGTGAAGTTTCCACAGTCTGTGTTGGTTTGGGGAGTCATGTCATCTGCTGGTGTTGGTCCGCTGTGTTTTATTAAGTCAAGAGTCAGAACAGCCGTCTACCAGGACGTTTTAGAGTACTTTATGCTTCCTTCAGCAGATTAGCTTTATGGAGATGCTGACTTCATTTTTCAGCAGGACTTGGCACCTGCCCACACGGTCAAAAGTACCAAAACCTGGTTCAGTGACCATGGGATTACTGTGCTTGATTGGCCCGCAAACTCTCCTGACCCGAACCCCTTAGATTCTCTATGGGGCATTGCCAAGAGAAAGATGAAAGACATGAGACCGAACAATGCAGAAGAGCTGAAGGCTGCTATTGTAGCATCCTGGTCTTCCATAACACCTCAGCAGGGCCCCAGGCTGATAGCATCCATGCCACGCCGTATTGAGGCAGTAGTTCATGCAAAAGGGGCCCAAACAAAGTACTGAGTACATATGCATGATTATACTTTTCAGAGGGCTGACATTTCTGTATTTAAAGTCCTTTTTTTAAATTGATTTCATGTAATATGCAAATTTTCTGAGATTTTAAATTTTGGGTTTTCATAAGCTTTACGCCATAATCATCAATATGATATCAAATAAATGCTTGAAATATTTCACTTTGCATGTAATGAGTCTATTTAATTAGTTTCACCTTTTAAGTTGAATTACTGAAATTAATGAACTTTTGCACCATATGCTAATTTTTTGAGTTTCACCTGTGTATATACACACACACACACACACACACACACACACACACACATATGTTGTATGCTGTTTTATATGGGTAAAACATAAAAAAACACTGACAAAGTCATCTAGAACATAGTCCCGGAACCCAGAATGTAAAGTTGGACGTAAAAGGCAGTTCTTTTCCTAACAAAACCAGAAAACACATAAGGTTATATTAAATAAAGTCAATAACAGTCTCAGGTGAACCACAGTTTTATTGCAAGGGGTCCCGTGCAGCATGCTGGGGTGTACATTCCCTGGTCTGTCCTCTAAGAAATCCATGCCGTTGATTCTGTCCGACATCACACAGAGACCTTATGTTTCTAACCTCAACTGCAGCTGCAGAGAGGAAAACTTGCCCTTCATATTCTCCAATCTCTGCGGTAGAGAACACAGCAGTGTCCCACCCTCCTCCTGCTAGCCTTCTGTCTCAGCTCACACTCAACAGTAAGGGGGAGCAGGAGGCTCCACTCATGAATCATTGAATATAGGCAGTTGGTCCAGGAGTGCTTCAGGAGAGTCTGTCCTGCTTCCCCCTGCACACCTCTTGTTGCTTTGTGTTTCTAATGCCTGTGTTTGGGATGTGACGCTGTAGGATGCCTGAGGTGACAGACTCCACTGGAACAGTTAGGCTGTCCACAGAGTAGGAACTCTGTACCCCGACTTATAGCTTTACTTCAAGCCATCAGCCCTCCTCTGGGCTTAATTTTTCTGATGTTTTAACACTAACTTACTAACTTTAGTTTTACAGTTATTTTTGGAATTCAAACCTAATGTTTGAGTTAGAAAAGCATAAATTAGGAATTATTTAGACTCAAATTAAAGGACTGTATGTTGATGGTTAATCACAGACTGGAATATGTCCACTTTTACTCAATACTATTTAGAAACCACGTTTTTTTTTTTTCAAATGCCATAAAATTGAATAGGACACCCCAAAATGAATGAAAGTAGAGATTTGTATTTGCCAATAAGCTTTGTTATTTTATAAAATGTTATTTTGGGTAATTACAATTGGGTAGTTAAAAAGAACATTGATATAGGAAAACAGGTCAATTTCACTCGAGGACAACATGAGGGCTAAGTAGCAAAGATGCGAGCGAGGCCATTCTGTCTGTTGTGACAACTCTACCAAATATCCAGAAGTTAAAGCCCGGACAAGAGCAATCTTTGCTGAGTTTTGTTGGTGGCCATGATGTTGTGGCCCTCCTCCCCCACGGGGTTCAGGAAAAGTTAGATTTTCCAGCTCGCTCCGTTAGTGGTAAAGGAGTTGGCGAACGCTAGCGATGTTACACCAACGTCACGACAAAACGTTAGCGATTGGTTATGGCAAATCCAATAGTTTTAATCGTCAACAGAGGACCCGCCTTCAAGGAAGTTAACACTTGTCAATGGAGAGTGGCCCGACTCTGTACACATGAAATGTACCAGAGCCTGGTAGCACCAGGCTAGCAATCAGTGCAAAAGTCAAAAGAAAGGATTTGGTTCCAGGGATCTCCTGAATAAGTCGCTTCGTCCCCATTCATTTAAAATTAATTTCTTTTTTTTCCAATTTAAATAATTTAGATTAAAATTTCAAATGAGCAAAGTGGCAGTTGGTCAAGACCACACCCCTAGCCTCTACCTCCACATACAGACTCAGAAATTGTACATACTAATAAAAGCTCATTACGGAACTGGCTCTAGTGGCTATAATTTTGAACCAAGGCGGAATTTTGTGAAACAGACTTCAGATATGATATTAGGGGACCACTAAGGTCTGTATAAAAACCAAAGAGCACCATGTCATGGGACCTTTAATATAAACCCAGTGCAACATTAGCAGAGGAAGCTCTAGCTACTTTATTTATGTACACACACCTTATTTACCTACAGGTTGTTAGAGCCTGCGTAGGACGAGGCATTGTCCACATAGACAGAGAAAGTGATGGCTGTAATTATCTCCGCTTCTGACATCCTCACTGTCTGAAATTTTCTGCGCAAAAGAGGAAGTAGTATATCTACCTCAATAGATGCCCAGCAGGCCCCCATGCCAAAAGTTTTTCTCCACCTGAACAGGTCTGCCTGGAGCCCCTGGGAGAACAACAGAGAGAGAGTGGAAGAGATGTCTGAGGTCTGCGGGAAGTGATGATAGAGGGAGGAGCAAGGAAGTGAGGAGGAGAGAGGCTATGATTGCCAGCCAGCATGAAGCCGGTAATTACAACGTTGTGTTCCCTCTCTCACTCGCTCCATCTTTCTCTCGCAGCCATTCACACCTTCCTGTCCTACATGCCTATGTGCTCTAAGTTAATAGAACGTTGGGGGCTAAATAAAGACTAATAAACACATTACATATACAGGCACCATACTATGTTGAGGGCTTGAAATAGGCCTGCGTGATTAATCGTAATAAAATTGCGATCTTGATTCACCCCTTTAACTATTTAATGCCCCCCCAAAAAACGTTAAAAACTAAATTGTGATTCGTGTTTACCCCTGACTTGTGCAGGCCTACTTGAAAAGTCCTGACACAGTGTGCCATAATTAGTCATAGTCACAGTATCTGCATCTTCATGTAGCTAAATTATGTAAACATGAGACTGAAGTTGCGTTTTCTTAATGAAATGTTGGTGTATTTTTCTCTTTTTGATAAATACAGCAGATTAGGAAGGGAAAGGGGGATGCGATGGCTTTGAACCCAGGTTACCCTAGTAAGCCTGAACTATGTGAACCTTCAAATTACCCATCAGTTCATAGCTAAACTTATCAATATTATTTATATTGACAATGGCTCAACTTACTATATGTAATGTCACCACTGGTGATTTATATAGCTTTCCTTCATGTCATTCCCCCTCTCTCTCCTCTTTCAAGTCTAAGCTCTCCTACACAAATAAAAGCCCAAAATGCCCCAAAACAATCTTAAAAAAAGATATGAAAGGCACTGGCAGGGTGACGAGTCCTGCGACTTTCTATTATATGAATGATTGTCTGAAAACGAGCAACAGTGACACCAGTGTCTTCTGAAAGTGTTTGACTAAGCGCATGGAGCGGCCGCACACAAAAGAAGGAGTGCTTTGAAAAAAGAAGCTGGGTAGAGCTCTTTTTCTCTAGGCAGCCGCATATTCTCTCTTTTCTTTTGGAACAATTAAAAAAAGAAGCTGGCGCTCAGAAAAAATAACAACTATCTTAGCCTTATGTTAGCTAGTAAACATAACAGTAGCAGCAATATAGAGCATTTAGCAGCATAAGAGACAGATATTTCCCTGAGGAGACCAAAAGAAAGCTAAACGCTGCATGTCCATACACAGTGGTGATATTTTGTCAAGATATTGTTTTTATTGTCATAGAAACCAAACCAACGCTCAGCGCTGGGACGAAGCACTCCCGAGCCCCAATGCCAGCTCTTTTCTGCCACAGAAAAAACCCTTACATGGCCCTAAAGTACTCTATAGAGCTGCAGAGTGATAATACTCTGTGGCAGCATTACTGCGAGCAACCCCTGCCTCATTATACATGGTCATTTGATCCATTGTCAATTTAGAAATATTAATCGGGGGATCGTAAAGATGATTGAATCTTACATTAATCACAGTTTGGTTCATGACCATAGCAATTTATATTTGTGTGTTTGTTTATAATCCTGCCATGTGGAAGGCTGTTAACCAAATCAAGTAGTGTTTGATAGGTAAATACAAGGCAAAGTGTGTGTGTGTGTGTGTGCGTGTGCGTGTGCGTGTGTGTGTGTGTGTGTGCGTGTGGCGGGGGGGGGGAACCATAGGATTCATCATTTATTTGAGTGGTTTAAATATAGGACAGTCTGGCCTTCAAAACTACCTCAATGAGAAGCCCTGATATCTTCTTGTGTCTTGCTGTCCTTACTATCACTTCTTCTCCTCTCTCAACCTCTCTCGCCCCAACTGCCTTCCTCTTGTACCACTTCACACCAGTCTGTTTTGGTCTCCCGCTCTCATTTTCTCAGCCTCCTCTCCTGCTGTCTTGCGTCATTTCTTGCTTTCATTCCCCTTCTCTCGTTTTTCTTTTCTCGCTCACACTGTCTTATCTATGTAGCTCTCTGCTTTGGTTGATTCATCTATCGCTCTGCATTGCTCTCTCTAACTCACACACACACACACACATACACACACCCTCCTTCTCTCCTCCCACTCGTTCACCCCAATCTCCATCTCTCCCCTGCCCCACACTCATTTTTATTAGTGTCACAGGAGCCTTTCTCTCACTCTCTCGCTGTCTCTTTCTCTCTCTCTCTCTCTCTCTCTGTGTCTCAGTGTTTATGAGCAGAGCTATATTGAGAGCGTCTGGCTGGCAGACACAGAGGAGAAGAGGGGGCGAGAGTCCATGATGAGGCTATAGGATAGAGGGAGGCAATCTGAGGCAATAAAAAGAGACCCCAATAGGACAAATAGGCATACAGCAGCTTTCAGAAGAATTCTCACAAAGAAACTGGTGACTTGGCCCAGAACATTTTTCATCAAAGTTATAAAAAGGAGTCTATATCCACAATGTTCCACTTCCAGGATCTCTCTGGTGCCGCGGGAAATTCCACCGGATGCATGTGTTTTTGAGTTTTGTGTCGTAGAACTATTCTACAGCGGCTCTGTGTGGACCTTAGCACCACCCAAGAAGACTGTGATTGGTTTAAAGAAATTCCAATAAACCAGAGCACGTTTTTTGGATGTTAGGGAAGACTCATTAGGGAATTAGGTTAGGGTAAGAATGTCAGGGCGAGCCAATCAGGGATGAGTCTTCCCCCACCATCCTGCAAAAAAAAGCTGAACCATTTTCTAAAACAGCTGGTCACTGTAGTGTTTAACAAACATTATTCAAACACAAATAAATGGTGCCTTTGTTGGGGACTATTTTCAGCGGCGGATTACTATACGCTTGGTTCTCTACTGACATGTCTCACAGTTATATACAGTGTGTGTGTGTGTGTATATATATATATATATATATATATATATATATATATATATATATATATATATATATATATATATATATATATATACTTTAATCAAATTGTATGGCAACTGTATACTTTGTTTTTGAGGTCAGTTTAGATGTAGAAACATATTGAACTCACTGTAGAGCACATGTTGCTCTAAGAAATAAACTGTGTATTGCACTTTATTTCGGTTTCCTATTATCTGAAAACTGTACAGAAATGTTTTCTTTGTTGAAGTTTGAGCCAGGTTTATTGTAAGTGTATAGCACTTTATTTTTATACGGTTCTGTGACAAAAGATCTTCCCAGCCCACATGACCAATTAATCTTTCCATGATGGCTATCCAATTGTTCTGCCTTAAGAGCCTGAAGAGAAAATGTGTATTGTATTTGGAAGTGAATTAATAATGAATGTCATGTTTTAGTTAGCAAAATTACATTGTGGTGTTCTATATGATCCAATATTTCTTATATTTCCAAGCAGATTTTCTGTCTGTATTCCCCCCACCATGACTCAATATTGGTCCCCTCTGTGCCACCCCACTTAAAAAAATCCTGGAATGGCCCCTGATAGCAGGTATACCTACACAGATGGTGTGTGAGTGTGTTGAGTCAAAATAAACTATTGTGTGTGTGTGTGTGTGTGTGTGTGTGTTTGTTTATGGTAGTGAAGTTTGCAAAAGTTGAATTCAACCAGGAAGACTAACTTTGTGCTTACAATTTTTTTACATTCTCACTTCATTTCCCACTTCCAACTCAGTTGACTGACTGAGGGCGTTCACCGTTTCAGTTAAACCGATCCGATTCAACCTCGGGATTTAATCATCTTGTTGCTGTCAAACTTTGAACTGTTTTTTTTCTCTGTTGTTGTCAGCTGTCCTTTCAGCGTCAGATCAATGCAACACTCCTTCAACTCATTCACCTCCAGTGTTTATCACAGCCAGCACCCATGGGTCCTTAAACTGAACTCATCAAAAGTCTGGCTCCACATTACATCCATCCAGATCTTCAGCCATTGCTCCTCAACCCTTTGCCACCAGCACCCCCACAGCCAGTGCCTAGTACCTCTTGATTGAAATGAAGAACATGTCACCCAGTGTAGAGGAAGAAGATCTTTGCATATACAGACAACACTTGTTAGTACGATCACTTTGTTTTTGGTTTGGGTCTTTTAATGGTATGTCTTGATAGTAAGAGAAGTATTAAATATCCCCATTTCTCTCACACAGAAAAGCCTTGTTTGTGACGCCATTGCACACACGCATAACTGTTGAAAGGAGCACAAGACCTGTAGCCCTGAGCAGTGGAAAATCATCTGATGATTCATCCAGTTTTACCCCTCCATCCAGATGGATTTATATTTGGAGAAGCCCCGAGCACTTAGCATCTATTAAAGTTGGAGGTGGGTGGGTAATGGTAGCAGCTACAGTGAATCATTAGCTCAAAACTTTGTTGTCTATGATTACCAGAGCCACACTTACCTATAGGCACCGTAGATGCCATGACTAGAGGCCATCTTACAGAGCCTGCTGCATCTTATGCCTAGTGCAAATATGGCTCCCTTTTGATGTTTCTATTATTGTTGAGTTCTCCTAAAGGTTTAATGAATGGAGACAAAACATAGATGACACCAAAAGGGTGTTAAGTACATAGCAAGCCCCAGACTTAAGCCTCGAGTTTGGCAATTAGGCCGTCGCCACCTGCAAATTTATGACGGGAGGGTGGAGCCGAAGAGGATGGCGCAGCCAAACCAGTGTTGTTTATGGTTGCAATGGCGCTGCGCTACGCTAAATGCGAAAAAAGGGAAAACTGCAGATTTTCAACCCTTCTGTCATCCATTGGAGATTTATTGGCGGGCGAACTCAAACCTCAGGGTACTGGCACTATTTATCTGCATGTACTGCAGTACAAAGAAGATCAGCACACCCTTCCACCAAATCCACCTGCCATTTTTATATTAAACCAACATTTGCAGTATTCTGAGCCTTTTTGGAAAAGGTTACTAGTAACACAAGTGATTAGAGGCCAGAGGGATTTTATTCTCCCTCCACTATACAAAAGCAATGCATGTATGTCAATGTTTTGTATGTTCAATGCGACAAACATACAAAAGAAAAGCAACTTTCATTGCAATTTGTAACTAATGCTTCCGCAAAATCAGGCATTTTGGGCCACACCAATCTCAAAAAAGGTACGCAAAATCCTGGAGGGACTGATTGGCTAGTGTGTGTTTGTGAATGTGTTAAAGAGAAAACAAAGGCACAATCGGTGCAGTGCAGGCAATGGAGCAACTGTATGGTATCTCTGCTTAAAGCTGGTAGTGGTGAAGCGAGAGGAAAGCTGCTGTTTATCAGTTTATGGAATAATTGCACCACCTTGCTTCTACATACCTCTCAGTCTCCCTGCATCTTCTGAACGTTTCCTCTCTTACCTAATTCTAAGCAATAAAAGTTCTATTCCCCAGCCTGGCCTATACTTTGGCGATAATCACTGTTTTCATCATGACCATTGTTGCTAGGGCTTGAGATTAAATAATGGAGCAAATAAATCAGCTCTGTAATTAGACAAACTGCGGTGAAAAACTGATTGGAGCTTCACTGCTCTCTGCAACAAATGGCCTCATTTTCTGTATTCCCCAAAATTGCCTGAAATGTACAGATTCACCAATCATTCTTAAAGGAGGACCTGTGCTGCCTAATGGCACACTAACTTTTGTCCATTGCTTTAAAGGGATAATAACGACACATTATTAAATGTGTGTGTGTGTGTGTGTGTGTGTGTGTGTGTGTGTGTGTGTGTGTATAAGATGCAGCTGTTTAAATTCCATAAACTTAAAGAAAAATAAGTGTTGGATTGCTTCTGTCAAGAGTGGTGCATAAATATGATCTGCATTATTGGATAATAGCCGATCTGGCAGCCGTTTCTCTAGGATTTTTCAGTTAACAGTGTGCAGCTATTAAACTTTAGTGATAGCAGCTGGGATCGATTCTTATTTCAGTCAACTGATACATGGAGGTGTGCCATTTAAAGGCACTCCTTATAAAGCAATTTAAAAGTTACCAGCAATGGTTTTATTATCCTCTGAAAACTTGGTTTGAAATTTTAAGTATTTCACTGTAACACATATTCATGACTAAATAAGCAACCACAAAATGTAAAGGTTTGAGATTAGATTTGTTTCCGACTTGATCCCGACCTGCTCCGCCCCAGGCGGACCCAGGGTATGCTGGGAAACGCCAGCCTCTCAGCTGATCTAACAGCTGATTGGTTCAGAATCGACTCAGCATGATGCCGTTCTATATCAACTTTTTTTATTGTTTTTGAATTGGAAGGATTTGAATTTCTATTTGTCCGATTTTAAAGGCGTATTCTGTACAAACTACATGTGTAGCTAATAGTGACATTTAGAAGTCAGAGAGACTAAATCTATTCAGATCACGGATCACCTACAGTGTTGTTAACTAAAATCAGCAACAGATCACATGTAGAGCATTTTGACAGCTACTCTGTCCTAATGAAAACAGAAACTGGAGACTGTGTACAAGGTCTGATTTTATTAACTAAGAATCAGACCTAACAGGATGTGAGTGTTTCTGTGACTTCCTGTTCAGCCTGAAGGCTGCTGGATCGGCTGGAAACTGTCTGACTTGACATAGTATTTTTGTCCCCACCTCCGGGTGCTCCAACGAGCTTTATGTTTCATGCTTAGTTTCCTGCTTTATTTTTTTGTCTCTCTGGTTCTCCCATGTCATGTCGTGTTTTACTTCCTGCCTTGTTATTCCCCCTGTGTGATTGTCTGCCCCCCTGATGACTTTTACCTGTTCTCCAGCCCTTGTGTCACCCGTCCCTTGTTTCTCCCTCGTTTACTTTTGTATTTAGTCTGTGTGCTTTCTGTCTGTTGTTGGTTTGTCATTCGTCATCTGTCTTTAGTGAAGAGGTGCGTCCTGTATGTTACTATGTTTTGTGCTCCCGGAGTTTTTCATCCATTCCATTGATTGCGTGTTCCTGTTTCTTTTGGATTATTTCCTCCTGCTTTACACATTTGTAAGTCTCTTTGTGTTTGATTAAATTATTATTTATTCAAACTGCTGCTCACGCATGCCTTCCTGCACTTGGGTCCAAGCCTACATCCCCACATCAAGTATAGCCAAGCTCTGTGACCGGGTTGCTCAGTGGGTAGAGCAGGCGCACATGTAACTTAAGGTTTATGCCTCGACGCCGAGGTCCAAGGTTTGAGTCTTACCTGTCATGATTTCCTGCATGTCTTCCCCCTTTCTCACCTAGCTGTCCTGTCGATTAAAGGCAGAAAAGGCCCAAAAGATATTTAAAAAATAGATATATATTGCTAAGCTCCTGTTGGTGCAGACTGGCTTCTCTTATGTGAAACAAACACAACTGTACCGTGGTAGGAAATGTTGTGTTCATCTCAGTCCACTTCCCACAGTGCACTACAGAGTCAACCAAACTTTCTGAGAGACTTTACCCCCCCACCCCCCTTTTGCCCTATCCTATCATTGGAGGTTTTGATTCACAGGACTGACAACCTTATTATGCGGCGCACTTATTATTGATATTACGCCGCAGAGGCGCGGTTGCCATGGTCACCGTGCGAGAGACATTTAATTTTCTCTCCTCCATCATCATTATCTATGGGGCCATCTGTTGTGGAAAATGAATTCAGCCTCATTTGCATGACTTATAAGCACATTCTTTATCTGTCCCACAGAAGGTCATATGCCATGGATTTGGGGTGAGAGAGAGAAAGAGAGTGAGGGGGTGAAATGATGCGTGGTCTTACCTCTATGAATGAGGTGTATGTGTGTGTTTGAGTGTCTATTGGAGCTTAGATGTGTGCATGTGTCTGCATAATGAATGAACATGTAATGTTTATGTATGCCCTCTTGTTTATACCCATGCCATGGCTTTGTTCTCATGTGGATGCTTTTGAATTTACATAAGCGTGTGTGTGTGTGTGAGAGTGTGAGTGTGAGAGAGAGTGTGTGAGTGTACCCACCATCATGTCTACAATCAGATTTTTTTGTGTGAAAGCATATGTTTCCACAATGGTGTGTGCAGGGCTGTTTCTAGCTTTTGGGCCCCTGTGCAAGATGCTGTTTGGGGGCCCCTATTTTGTCAAACTACGATGGGGGGGATTCAAACCTTTAAGATTAACCGTGGATATGCATCAAGCTATCACACTTAAGGAGGAAACAAAGCTAGATTTGTAAAAAGAAATCACTCAACTTGTGTGTGTGAGTGTCTACTGTATGTGTGATGATGTAGGTTTAGGTCTGTGTTTGCAGGAACATTGGTATTTTGAGTTTTGGACCTCAGAGTGAGTTTATTTTTACAAAGTAATACATTTTAGTCCAACTTCTTCGAGGGCTACATATAATAATGTTAAATTCGTTATTTCAACTACATTAGCAAATTTGCACATCTAGCAGACACAGAGCAACACTATCAATTTTGAGTCGTGTTTGTCTCCAACTGATAGATATAAAATATTTCTTTTTAGCTCTGTTTTGGTCTCCACCGATCCTTTAAACTGCTAAATGCTCCACTTTGTTCACAAGCTAGCCACCAACTTTGTTCAGCAGGTAGTGCAAACAATGGGTTTATCAGTCTGTGAGACCCTGCACTGCCATTTCTGCTTGAAAGGGATTTTTTTTAAAGATGTTTTTGGGGCATTTTCAGCCTTTATTGACAGGACAGCTGAAGATATGAAAGCGGGAGAGAGAGGTGGGGGGGAATGACAAGCAGCAAAGGGCCACAGGTCGGAGTCCAACCCAGGCCTTCTGCATCGAAAATTAAACCTCTCTTCATGGACAGCCGCTATACCAACTGAACTATCTGGCCAACCTGAAATGGATTTTTTATATTTTATTAATTGGAGTATATGAATTATGTTTAGTTTAATTTCCCAAACTAATTCTGATTGGGAGATGTTGAATCATTATTTATGTATTTGGGCCTAAAAGTAGTCAAAAAATACTCGTCAAATTCAATTTTTCATGAGAAAAAAATCTGAAGATCACATGCAAATATATGTATTTTTCACGTGTGAATTTGTGACTTACATTTTGGTAGAATGTAAAATATGTTTCACATGATATGATAAATGAATAGATATGATAAATTTGCTTTTGTTGGGTGGCCGCTAGCTCAACCAGTAGAGTGTGTGCCCTATGAAGACTGAGTCCTTTATACCGACCCGGGTTAAATGTGCTTTTGTAAGGGTAAACATATTCTTAAATCTAAAAATACTAGAATCAACCTATGAACTAGCCTCAGTGTTTTTCAGTCAGTACCGTTCTGTTCTTTTGTTTTATCTGAAAACAGCTTCCTGCCGCTGGAAACCGGGCCGACCGTGGAGTTTGCCTTTTGTGTGGATTTGTTACTGCGAACGAAAGTATACATTACACATAGTTACATTAGGTGTTGGCTTTTCTAAGGCTGAGGCAATGTTGTCATAGGTTTTGGGGCGTAGAATGGAATCTAGTTGCTCAGGGTCCTCACAAGTACAGTAATACAAACCTGTGTGAGTGTGTTCCCCTGAAGCCACTGTCTGTGTGTTAGTGTGTGTGTGTGTGTGTGTGTGTGTGTGTGTGTGTGTGTGTGTGTGCGTGCGCGCGTGCATGCACGTGTGCGTGCACGTGCATGCGCGTGCGTGCATGCACGTGCATGCGCGTGCGCTCGCAGGTAAAGTGGTTCCCTTAGGGTTTGTATTTGCTCTGGTCTTTCATGTCTGGCACATTTGTCATCCCATTCCAAAGACAGAAGTCTCTACACACACACACACACACACACGCACACGCGCACATACAGAAAGACACCATACTGTACATAAGTAGGCTGGAGCTTGTTATTCCTCTGCTCTCTTACTCCCAATACGCCAGCATTGCAACCTCCCTTATACATCCCTCTCTGCTCCCTTAAGGTATCACTCTTTCTCTTCTTCTTTCTATTCTCCTTCTCATTCCACCTCACCCCACCCGTTCATCTCCCTCGGTCCCACTGAACAACAAGCCTTCACCTTCTCCCACGCTATTGTCTCGAGTCCCAAAACACACTGATTCTCTTTTTCCTCCTCCTTTAGCTCCCTGTCTCTAGCTTGCTTCCACTCTGCAGCATCAACACCTCTAACCTCAATAACATCCCTCTCTCATGCTCTCTCCATCATTTCTGCAGCTATAGGTTTCCCTTCATATCTTTCACTCTGTTTCTATCTCTGGATTCACTCACTCACTTCATTCCATTCTAAAAGTGCCCATATTAGGCTCCTTTTCAGGTTCATAATTGTATTTTGAGGTTTGCTGCAGCTCTTCTTTTCACCCTGTGTGTTGAGCTCTCTGTTTTAGCTACAGAGTGGGACATCTCACTTCCATCCCATCTTACCGGAGGGTCACTGGTTCAAGTCCCCGTATGGACCCAAAAAGTTGGGAGCGTGGATTGGTGGCTGGAGAGATGCCAGTTCACCTCCTGGGCACTGTCAGGTGCCCTTGAGCAAGGCACTGTACCCCCCCGACCGCTCAGGGCGCTGGTTCAGCTGGCAGCCCACTCACTCTGACATCTCTCCATGTATAGTGCATGTATAGGTCCTGAGCGTGTGTGTATTTCAGGCCTGTGTGTGAGTACTAACAAAAAGTGTGTACACAGAGTGTAGTGCAGTAATTTCCCCATTGGGGACTAATAAACAAATGATCTTATCTTATCTTTGTTGGGAGTCAAACACGCGTTGTTGCTAGGTACTGCGCAATAGCTACTAGCTAGAAGCTAGCGCTGCTGGCGGTTAGCCACCTTGTTCTCAATAGCAAAACACTGCTACACCCACAACTTCACCCTAATCTACAAAAGAAATTGCATAGAACTACTTACATGTCCCTCGTCTGCAGGTATTCCACGCAAAGTTGGAAGTGCGCCCTCGCTTAGAAGAAGTCTCCCGGGTAATCCTGCATGGTACTGACTGAAGTTGGAGAAACAGCTAGCTGATGTGGTAATAGCTAAAGTGGTTAAAACACACCACATGTCTCAGAAGAAAAAGAAAAAACTAAACGGAAATTGAATCTCACAGAAATGTATCAAAGTGACACAGAGAACAATTATATAATTATATTAAACTAGACTTTTGGCTTTAGAAAATGCTTCTTCTGAGTCTTGACCATCAAGGGAAACAAAATTATACTAATACTATCACAAATAAGAAACTATTTAGATTTTTTCCCCCCCAGAAAAGTCTAGACACTTTTATTTAAAAAGTTAGTTGTTCATTTGTTTTTACACGTTTTGTACTTTTTGTACTTATCATTATTTAGGCTCATTTGTTTCATGTTAGACTGTAGCAGCAAATTAACACAGGGAGGGATGTGGCAGCGTCTACATTGTTGCCGCTGCCGTTAAAACGGTCGAGGGCTCGGCCCACTCAGCCCACTGCATTCAGGATGTCATGGCACCTGCTAACCACGGATGGTGCTAACAGCTAATCCATACCTTTTTTATACAAAATAACCGTTCAGTTGTGGATTCATAGTTCTCGAATTATTATGCATAAAGTTTCAAGTCGGATTGTAAAGCTTCTGTAAGGACTACGCTTACAAAGAGGCCCTTTTGGAATGGCTCGGATATTATCCTTCATGCAGGCAAAGCTACCAAGACCACAGTTAATATTGGAGTGGCTAGAACAGTTGTGTGTAAACAATGAAGATACTAAGAACTAATTTTGTGTTTGGCATCCGTAGGAAGCTTGGGAATCGAAAAGGCTTGAAAGTCAAATTCAGTTGGTTGTCATATACAATTTTACCACTAGATGGGAGATGTATAGCTTTTAGATCATTTTTGGGGCGGTTACAGCCTTACATTTGATAAGACAGCAGAAGGGATAAAAGGGGAGAGAGTCGATCCCGGGCCCCTCTGCGTCGGGGAGTAAATAAATATATGGGCACCCACTCTACCAACTGAGCTCTCTGAGCGCCTATAAACGCAACATTTTTCAACTTTCTGCTAAAATATGTGTTTTTGCTACGACAATGCAGGGATTATACAGTATAACGTATATGGGCGCCCGCGCTACCATCTGAGCTATCCGGGCGTCCAGACACATCCAGTCAGTTTTAACAGTACGACTCAGCACTGCTCGGCTCTATGAGTGAGACCTCTGGTTCTATGCTGATATATGAGTATAATAATACATAGTAAATGCTTAAACGTTGATTTCTGGCAAAAGTATTCCTAATGTGGGATGATTCCTTGAATTACTGGCTTTTTCCTTATTGATGCACATTTCTTCCTTTTTTTTGTTTGTTTAAGAATGTGGGATGAATTAACTGTGCTTGATTGGCATTAACATAGCCAAATAAGAATTTGAAATAGCTAATATTGAACGCCCTGAGGACATCTGTGTCCCAACCCACTAGAGTACTTATCATGCCTTCCTCAGCTGCCTGGGAGCATTGTTGGAGAGAGCCGGGCTTGTTGGTTCTGTAAAATACTGCTGGATGGCATTTGATTTGTTTACTGTTATAGGGGAGATCAAAACAATGTGCCTCATATGCATGCATACAGGATTGGAAGAGAGCAACATTGGCCAATGTCTTTGAATCTTATTTTGAATATTTATGTGTAAATATGAATTTATTTCAGTATGAGAAGTCCCCACTATTCTGTTCTGTCTATAGAGTGGCCGCTGCATTTTTTTCAGCCAAGTCTCCCCCACTGGCAGAAAATGAATGAATTAGCACCTCTTGTCCAGTAAGAATTGAACCTAATTTATAATCTAATTATGATGATGTCTCAGGGATCAAATTAGCATTCTCTATGTTTGCATATCTGGGTAAATATGGAAACCATCTCGTTGTTATTCCCATTTTCATTCACACTACAGTGTGCGTGAATGTCCCCCTCTTTATGGTTTGAGGAGGATTATATTGTATTTGCTTTACTAGTGCTCATCACTGACCACACATGGCTACAGCTAGCCTGTTTTGATACTCATTCATCTTCTGCGCTCTTAGTTCTGGTGCTCAGCCAGCCTCGAAGCCTTGAATGGGGGTGGGGGGGAAACGAACGACAGACAAGTGTTAATTAACAGCAAGCAAGAGACTTCCTTTAAGTTTGCATCCTGTAACTCTCCCAGCTCTCTGAATAATCGCAGGCCAAATAATGTGCACTGAACCACGAAGGGAGCTCATTTTGGCACACATTTGTGTCTCTCCCATTTAAAATAAATGCACAGCACATGTTCCACATGGCTCACTATCATCCCCATCCCTCCTCTATTCTCCCTCTCTTTCCATTTCCTCCCTCCATCTCTACCCAGGGCCCGTGGGAAGAACTGACTTCAGGAGCAGACAGTCTGCAGCCCTGAATAAATGTATAACAGGGAGAAGGGGAAGGGAGGGCACATCAGCAGGCAGAGAGGGAGCGAGAGAGAGAGCATATTGAGTGTTGGAGGACATACATGCACAGTGTACAGAGAGAGTGAGATACACAGAAAGAGAGAGAGAGGAGAAAACCAGTTCAGTTTATAGGACTGAGAAAGGAGAGAGCATTTTAGCTTCCTTCAGCCGTCTCTCCCTCGCCTCCCAGCACAAACACATGCTCATACACACTCCCACACTCTCTCCCTGACAGTCACATACACTTGCATGCAAACACACACACAGACAGATAAAGGAACACACACACACGCACGCACACACACACACCGACAGGCAAAATTGCTTTAGGGTATACCAGCCGGCTTTGGCAGTCCTCTCCTTTGTTGTTTTGCTTTTGGTTAGTCTCAGCGGCAGCGCGGAGTGTGCCTGAATCGCTGGGGTGGGTGCATGTGTACATGTGTGTGTGTGGAGTCAGCGAGGCGATGTGTGAAGGATGCCACTAGCATTACCCAGGTAAGTCAGTTCCTTCCTTCTTTTTCTTTCCTTCCTCTTCTTTCTGCTTTTCTTTTTTTCTCTCTGTGCTTTTCTTTCTTTCCTTTCTCCTCTCTGATCTGCACTCTCTCCATCTCGCTTGGGATGCCCGCCTCTCTCCACCTACCGTCTACCGCTCTCCCTCTGTTTATTTCTCTGTGCTCTCTCTGTGTGCTTTCTCTCTCCCTCCGTGTCTTTCTCAGTCTGCGTTACACCGTCTCCTCCCGACTGTGCTCTCGCCATCCCTGCTTCGCCTGGTTCCTCCACGCGCTCTGCTCGCTCTCTCTCTCTCTCTCTCTCTCTCTCCTTCTCGCTCTCTCTCTCCAGGCTGTGCCTCATTGGTGTGTCCTGATTCCCTTTTTCCATTAGGCTCCAGGCCCATTGGTCGCCCGCCTTCCAACCATTATCTCCACACCTCCACCCCTCTGTCATCCTTTCTCCCTTTGCTCTCCCTCCTTCCCCTCATTCCCAGTCATCTCTCAAGTCGTAAAAATGATTTGCATGCAGGAGGAGAGCAGAACTTTGCAGTGAGCACAGTAAGTGAATTGGAAGGAGAGTAAGGGAGAGAAGTAAAGGAAAGGCTGAAAAAGGAGAGGAAGCGCATTCTGGAGAGCAGGAGGAAAAGTTGAAAGTGAAGACTGCAGTTGGTAGGTAACTTGGACTTGTTTGGGGCGTCTGATGTTGTTGCTTTTGATACATTGATTGAAGATGTAAGGTAAATAATATCTGAGTGGAACGACCGAAAGAAACATTGCCTGCTTTAAACTGAAGCTGATCAATAAATTGTAAACCTTAATTCTACGCTATGTTCTCGTAGTGTTTGTTGCTCAAGTGTTCAGATAGTTTTAGTAACGTGATCCTCAGGTACTGGTGCAGTGAGAAAAAGTAACAGCTGGCTGAGGTGGTTTGGTCAGTTTATTGTTCCAGTTGTGGTGCTCCGCGATGGCTAAAAATACGTTTAATTGACATGGCATTTGACTCTCTAGAATTGCTTTACCTCTTTAAAATAAATCATGTTTCCCCTCTCAAATACATTTTCCTTTTACAAAGATGTATGTCGAAGTAGCGGTGTAATGTGGGTACCCATTTAAAAGTTTGTTCTGAGTTGTGTGCTCCTGCTGTAGAAAATTCTGCACTGCAAGCTTCAGTTGTGTTGGAGAAGAGTCACTTTAATATCACTACACGTTTGCTTTATCATCATACACAGTTATTGTATTGTTTTTTTTATGATCGTAATTCATTTGTTATCATATACCTTGTGCGATGATTTTCAATTTGCTGTTACTCTGAGGTCTAGGAGGTAGCGAGGACAGTTTGGCATCCAGGGAAGGGAGGCATTGTGACTGCCAGAAAACAATTAGAAGTAGTGGAAACAGGGACAGATAAGAGGTCGAGGGTGGGACAGGAGAGAATGGGAAGTTGGAAGAGCGCTGGAGTTTGCAACTTCAAATACAGTTTGGTTGAGTTGCATGCATAGCAAACAATCACACACTTGCACTAGTCCCTTCAGTCTAGATTCCATCCATTCCATTCCATTCCTTACACACAGTATTTTTCTGCTTTGTGTGTAAGAAAAGACAATGCAGATGTTGTGTGTACGCCTGTGTGTCCTCCCGTGGGTGGCATGTACAGTATATGCACAGCAGTAAGCAGATGCGCTGCAACATGTTTTAGTCTGTCAAGACAAACAAAGCTCTGATACAAAGTGATCTACTTGTGTCTACTCTCCCTTGCCTAAAGTGTGTCGAAAGGAATGTTTCTCATGTCAACAAATGATGGAGACAATGTTTGGTGACATCTGGGGATGCTGTGAGGGCTGTGACAAGAAATCAACCTAAAGAGTTTAGACATAGAGAAAGTCTTCCTATCACAATATCCATATAAGTGTCTGTACGCTGTGTCTGTTTAGTTTTATAGATTCAGTCTGATCTCAGTCTTTTATTGTAAAACCGTTATTATAGAGATATAGAGTAGCTGGTGAACACTGCAACCATTCCATCCTCTCACAATTTCCACGTTTTTGTTCATGTTTTTACTACAGCAGAGTGTCCTTCAGTGCCCTGTATCTTTCAGTGGGTTGTGTCACTTTACTTTATCGGGACAAGCTGCTTGGCATGAGGTGAAGTCATGCTCCTTGGGATGTTCCTTTAGCTGCAAGAGGAAGGAAATGTAAGGGGGAGACTTGTGTCGGTGTGCCGAGTGTGTGCGAGTGTGTGCCACCATGGTGCCTGATGTGCTTTGCTGAGCGAGCCGAGGACAGCGAGACAGCGGAATGTGATTAAATTATAGAGGGAAAGCACGCTACGCGGGTACTGCGACCGACATTGCGGGAACCCCCTCCTCCCTTCCATCTTTCTCTCTCTCTCTCTCTCTCTGGTATGAAAGTAAAAGAGCCCAGCACCTCATAATCACAATAGTCTAGTCAGGGCTGGAGGGGAGAGGAAATTGGGTGTTGATGGATTGCTGAATATGGACCATAAGGTCATAAGAAATGTACTGATGCACTGTACTTAGGTACTGTAATGTGTGTCAGTCTCTGCCTCCATGCTCAGTACGTGCTCCTGTGATTCTTTATTGTTATAAATGATACGTATTTATTGCCGTCTAAATACAGTAATATAATTTGACATCTTTCAAAAATATGTATGAGTCTAATGGATGGATGGATGGATGGATGCCGGTTGTTACTTCCGCCTTACGTGGGAGAAACTGTATGTCTGTTATTCCTCAGCCGCCTAATGAATGAGCAGCAGAAAGGTTCCTGGGGATCCCCTTCATGCAATCTCCATTGGGGGGGGGATGGACAGAGGGGGGCCATGGGCTAATATTAGCCTTCATGTTTACTGGCTGGTTCACACATACATACGCTATGCTTAGCATGTCTGAGCCATACACTGCCATAACATGCCTCTGCATTCATGCTGGGCTGTCTGTGTGATCTACTGTGGTGGTCACTTTTGCAAAAATGTGTATTTACAAAACATTATAATACATCCAAAAATATATTTAAATAGTCCATTTACAATACTATGCAATTATTATTTTATTATAAATATATATTGTACATACATACTGTATCTACTGTATAAATACATACAGTATATATGTACTGTATGTGTGTGTATATAAGTTTGTGCTGTCAAATGAATCAAAAATCTGTTCATGATTAATCAGCTAAATGTCATGGTTAACTCACAATTAATCCCACATTTTTACCTATTTTTTTTACCTAATGTCCCTTGATTTCTTTTTGTCCGATTATTTTTTTTATCTTTTAATTTTAATGCTCGTAACATGGAAAAGTAGAACGGCTCGCTTTGTGCAAATGTTTTTTTTTAATTGAAAACAACATTGGCATATAACATACTGTAGTGTTCAATGTCACACGTAACATTCTCACTTGGAGCACATAATCTCTTACACAATGTAACACTGTCCATCAAGAAAAGGGTGAAAAAATACTTTGACGGGGGGGAAATCTCATCAGCTGTGTGCTTGGCCTTCAGGTGGTATTTCAGACTGGCCGTGCTGCGATGATAGCTCAGTTCACAACGACCAAACACACAGATCACTTTGGTCTTGTCGATGGAACATTTTAAAAAGTAAACTTTCCATCCAGAAACTTTTTGGCGTCCATTCGCCATGCACTTAATACGTAACGTTACTACTCTTTGGCCAGCGTGCAAGCCCAAACAAGTGTGTGTGGCGTGCCTGTTGTATTGTTTCCGGTCTAGATAGATCTGGCGTGGTGTTGTAGTTTTTCTAACGTTACTAGTTGTTGCAACAGCATGTGAAAAAACTACAAAGGCCAAAAAGAACAAGATGCTGTTAAAATGGGTTTGCAGATCGGCAGATTGGCTTTGCAAAAAAAAAAACGGAGCATTCTATGAAAGGACGCTTTAAAAAAGAAAAATCGCTCAATCACACAACTTTGATTGTGGTAAATTGAAATCGGGATCGGGATTACAATTTGATTAATTGTGCAGCCCTTCTTTACAATACGTCAAAAAGCTGATTTAGTGTGTGGGTGGGACGTCAGTGAGGGTTTACGTCCTTGTCGCTACACTAGCAACTCCAGTCCGTTGGTTAAGGTTTCTGCATGGAGGGCGAAGGATCAGGAGAGAACAGCGTGAACCTCTTTGCTGGAATGTGAAAAAGGAAGCAGCTGTTGACTATGTTTATCTGGAGACCGCAGAACAAACGGACTGCATTCTAAACTAGGGAGAAAAATTGTCAGAATTAAAAGTGGATATCGACAATACAACACAATGTTACATTACCGTGACAAAAACTAGATTTTACACAATTGAAAAGACCAAAGTGTTCTGTATTAAACCTTGAAGTACATCCCTGTTCAGAAATTGTGGCCAGTATCTCAAACAAAACTCCCATCTGCATTCCCGTCTGTACTGGATGCAGCTCCCAGTAGATTGTGATACCGCCGGCTCCACACTGGGAGCATATCTCCCCAACACAGTGCAGATCAGTCCCTCTCCCTGCAGCGAAGGCTACAGGCTGGCCTTCTAATATAACCTGCCCTTGACGCCAGACTGTGGTGCCTACAGAAGTGCTGGCATGCAGGATACTTGCCCACGCCATTGAGGCTCTCTCTCCTAACTATGAATCATAGCACGACACAAATTGATTAGGCAGCAATTGAGATTATTTTCAACATTTCCTCTCATACGTATTTTTTATTCTTTTTCCCTTACTTGTACAAAGGCCAGAAGGATCAGCCTGTGGTTGCATTGGGAACGTGTGTCCTTATGAACCTGTCAAGATACCATAGGGAATCAATGTGTTCTTCCGATCAGCCTCAATGACGTGGTCAGGCTACGGCGGAGAGGGGATTGATCTATTCGAGCAGACACAATGTCAATACTGATGTCTACTCAGTGTAAGATGTAGCTGCTCTAATGTCCTTCACACATGCATCCTTGCTACGTTTGCTGCTACAGGCTATTCATTTTGGCACGTTTTTCACTCAGACCAGAATTTATGATTTTTATCAGCTATTGGAAAACTAAGCTTTGGGCCAAATTAAATGTTCAAAACATCTGGATTTAGTGGGTCTGTCTTGACAGGGACCAGGTGAAACTAGACAAGACACAGATATTGCAACCGCAAACACTCTTAGTACTTTCAACCTGGTGGATGGGGTTAAGATGTTGTTATGGACATGCCAATTTCAATCTCATATGTAGAGAGATGTGCTTGGATTATTACTTGCAATTGGTTCCAGTGAAATTTAAAAACAACAGTTTTACCGGCAAAAGTACTTATATTACATGTGAGAACATAGATCTTTTAGCCCTCTTTGTAAATTAGGTTCATAGAGAGGATTTTAGTGTGGGTTATCCCTCCAGAGATAGCACGGGTGCTCCCCACTATATACACACACCTCCGTGCCTTTCCTCGGGGAAAACATGATCTATCTCCTGGCGGGCAGGCCAATTAAAATCCAATCAGCCTGCTCGGAGTGCGTTCGTAATCGGAAAGCCACGGCAATGGAGGAAGTGGGGTTGATTAATGGACATTTTCACCTTGTGGCATAACAGCCTCCCACAGGCATCCATCACCCTAGGGGACAGCCCTCACCTACACCTCAGGCCCCACACCTATCAGACATATTGCATAGGTTGAAAATGTTTGATGAAATGATGATGAGCATTAAGTGCCAGACTAGGTTATAGAGGCTTTATATTAGCCTGTCTGACCTGTAGCCCATTAGGATCATTTGTTCCCGGGACTTTTTTTTTTCTTCTTCCTCCTTGTTCCCCATTCGTCATTGCGAGTCTCTTTCGGAGGCAAGCGTATTTCTCCCTCAAGTTCCTCAACCTCGAGACGTTCACACCAAATTCTTTCCGCAAATTTGCCACCATCTCACTAGCTTGGTGCAGAAGAGTCACATTATTGAATGTACTTACAGACTTCTTTGGTTGATCTCTTCTCGATTTGGTCCATGCTGTCAAGCGTGTTGAGGTGTTCACGGAAAGAAGGAGCAGAAATGAATAGAGGGAAATACGGCGCGACCAAGGGGACCAATCACAACTGTTGCGGTCTGCGCTGTCCTAGTCTCGCATTGCCAGACCTTCCTCCACAGCGCGGAGGAGGAGGGTCTGACTAGTCCACACAGCATTACGGGATGGGAGAAAAACGTGCTCTGGTTTATTGGCAGTTCTTTAAACCAATCGCAATCGCCATGGGCGCCGCACAGAGCCACAGCGCCTCTTCAAAGTAGCCTCAGGAAAGAACTTGTTTAGATGGAACATGTGTACGTTCAAAAGTTGTTTTAGTCGTGTAACAGAAACCTCTGATTGGACAGATAGTCTAGCTAGCTGTCTGGATTTACCCTGCAAAGATCTGAGGAGCAGGTAACCATAGTCCTCAGAAATCCATTAGAGTTTAAAATTCCAACACAAAGACAGCGAAAAGTAACGGACATCCGGCTGAAAAGAAGGAAATAGGGCGGATTGTTTGGCAGCAATCCCCAAAGTGGAAGGTCATGGATATAGACGAGCATTGTACCGACATGTAGTTACGTTTCTTAGGAGGTGCTCAGGCTACGGCATAGGGTCCGTATCTACATGTACCCATGTGTGTACCTATGGCGTAGATTCAACACAGACACATTAGACATAGACGCAGATAGACGCAACATAACCCCCATCATATCAGATTGAGGATATGTTGGTGAGCTACTCTGGAAAGACACCTTCTGGAATGTTCATGGACAGTATACCCCTGCCTTGGTATTTACAGGCTTTGAAGTTAATGTTAGCAGCCTCATTATTTGTTTTGTCAGGTGAAAGCTGTGTGCAAAAGGGTGCACGCACATTTCTAACAGTAGGGTTAGAAAAGGAGTGAAAAACAGTGTGTCTGTATCTTTCCCTCAGGTGCCATTGTTAGGGCAGCAAGCATTCAAAGGAAAATTATTAAACGGTGTGAGCGAAGATGGTTCCATTTCAGGAGCCGCTGTGACCTACTTCACACAGTCAGGCAGCTAGCTGTAAATAAAGATTTTCATAACCTGGTTTGGCCTTTTCCCATTAGAGGCACAACTGTGCCTTGAAGAATATTACAAAGAGCAGCGGAGCAGCTGTTTAGAGCGCTGCAACCATATCATCAAACCACTGACCTCCAGACAGCTTGGGTTGTTGTCATGCGATTACAGTTAGTTTTAGTACTACATTAAGAATGAACTGAAGGTTGTGAGCGCAGACCATGATAGAAAGGGAGACTAGCAGCAATTTAATCTCTTGTGCCTGCTGCTAAACCTTTTTTTAGGGACTATTCTCTACCTCCAGTCCCCTGATACCCTGCTGACACACACCATCAGGGAGGGAGATCTATCAGAGAGTATGTTTCTAACTAGTGTGGTTGGCTAGGCCACACATCCGTCAAGCTGTGGCAGAAAAGTTGACATGAAGCTCTATGATGTGCGCAACCATCGGCTGTTTGCCTGATACATTAGGCTATGGTGCAATTGTAGGCAAGCATTTCCAAGCATGCAGTATTTGGATAAAACACGGCAAAGTTGAATATGGATTTGTATGCAATAAATTCGCACCAAATTGATGATTTAGATGTGTCTTTGACGTGGCTCGTAAGTAAAACACAAAAGGAGAGAAGATTGTTATGGCCTTGTTTGGCTTAAGCTACGCTTTACTCTGTTTCTTCCTGTTACTGAAAACAGAAATTCACTTCTTGTGTCAAATTTAGATTTCACATCTGCTTGTTTTGCATACAGTTTTACAAATTCAATCCACTGTAACATTCACACCTGTTGACATTTTCTCTCTCTCTCTGAACAATGACGAGATGACTCAGAAAACAAAATGTTACAATCACAACACCCGCCCCCTCCGTTATGAGGCCATCACTGTCGTGTCCTTACTGAAAGTCAAGAAAGTCCAGATACTTGAGTTTGTCTCTTTGACTACGTACATCTCTCCCTCACTGTTTCAGGGGACACATCAGGATATACAGGAATGTAGGAGGAAAGAAAGGAAAAAAAGAAGAGGACTGCGAGGCCAGTTGTAGAGGAAAGTGGTGTGATATTGGAAAATGATTACCAAACAGGCATCCATTATTCAACAGGGCAATCAGGGAGGGCACAATCTCCTTATTTATGCTAGCTCTGTAAATCAGATTTGTCGGTTTTGATCACTCTAAAATCTCCCAGTCACACGGCGGCAATATTGGAGGAATATTACACTGTCTAATGGGTAATTGATGACAGCGTGTGACACCGGCCGAGATGAATGGGCGGCCTACAGGAGAGAGGAGGGGGGAGGTTGGAGGTGTGGGGGGGGAGAGAGATGACTTTTGAGTGTAGCGTTGCATTCAGTAGGCGTATTACAGATCTCCTCATATGCAGGCTTCATCTTGGCTTCTCTTCGCCAGGGAGGCGCTGATATGCAGGACAGAACGAATATAAATCCAGAAGTGTATGCACTGCTAACTGAAGAGGGCATTGTGTTCAGAAAGTCATCACCTGGAAGATGCTATCTTATCCCATCTTATCTTCTCTGCGTGGGCTTCCTGTCAAGTTCACGATTCCTTTTTAAGCTTCTTGTTCTGACACATAGAGCCTTGCATGGTCAGCCACCCGCGTACATCTCTGGCCTGCTCCATCTGATATTACCAGAAGGTAGGGCTTGGTACCCAGTTCCATACTTTACCGACAGAATTGCCTCCTTGTGTTGTCCGGACGCTTTCAACACTTTTTATCATTTTTTTTAAAACATTTTCTTCATTTTTGTAACACTACCATCAGTATAGTGGACACATCACCAACACCAGTAGATTACCACTAGTTTTATACTATTTTCGTTTTCGAATTCATGGTCAAGATGCCTCATTTATATGAATGTCTATCATTTTTTTGTCTTTTGTCAAAGTTTTTTGGGGGGAAATAAAACATCCAAAATTCAATAAAGTAGTGAACGGATTCTTTGTTTAACTTGCAAGAAGCGTTATATGGAACCAACCATGTAATATTTGGACAATTTGGATGAAAGAATCCCAAATTTCTGATGGAGAAACTTTTAAAAATGGGGCCAAAGTTGACCAAAAGACAACTGGAGGGTTAAGTACCGAAAAATGCCTTGCCAGTTTCAGATGCCTGAGGCCAGAAACACACTGCACGCTGAAGGGCGGCAAAGAGTTGCGAAGCGCCGTGAAGCAGAGCTATTTACTTCGGCGGCCGTGTTATTCACCGGCTGCGATCAAGCGCAGATCGGCTCCTTTATTCCTTCCGCAGGCGAATATGTCAAGCAACGTAGGGAATCACCAGACACAGACAACTTCTAATTTTTCCCAATTTCAAATGATGTCCTCAAAAGTAAACTCTTGTCAACATCTGGTTTTATCTAAAAAGATACATTTCTCTGTTTGTTCATATCACTTCAATTGTATTGCTGCAAAATGGGATTGTAAAGCAGACAAACCGACCAACACATAGATAATAAAAAAGCCTGTGTATTGATACAGTATTGCCACGGAAAATATCGTGATACTATGCTTTATCGATCCCCCCCCCAACCCCCCCACCCCCACCCCTAGTAATCACATACCAGAAGGCCAGACTGGAGCAGGAGACTTTACACAATAAACAAATTTCTAAAATAAAACAGCCAGGTTTATGGGGATTTTGGCCGTGTTGACTTCCCAGCTGTGTCTACAGCTAGACACGGGATTAGGCACACCGGGGGAGACCGACGGACTGACATAGTGACAGACACACACACACACACACACACACTGGTAGAGAGAGAGAGAGCTGTGTTGAGAGGAGAAGGATTGCATTGCGAATGGGCACGAATCTACGCTTCACGGCTGTTTGCAGCTTTTCAGCGTGCGGTGTGTTCCTGGTGTAAGGAGTTAACCTCGTTAGGATCAGTGAGCATGCTTCTACCAAGATCTGATGATGTTTGTGATTGGCGGTATAACGTTACACTCCACAGAGGCCCGCGGGAAAAACTACGTTACGCACAGAAACGTAACCACGTAGTAGGAGCTAAAAAAAACACCCAAAAAACGCCTTTTTGTTTTATGGAATTGGTATTGGAAAAAGTATTGTTTAGAAACCGGTATCAAAGTCACGGTATTGGTATCGGTAGCGTTATTCAACATTGAATATATACGATACCCAGCCCTACCAGTAGGTCGTTCAACTCAAAGCATTTATTTATTATAGACAGTGATCCTGTTTTTTTTCTTTACAGATGTGTGTGTGTGTTGTATTAGATCTAATTCAAAATTCAAAATAAATGCGGCTGGTGTTGAGTTTACACAAGCATGAATCTGTGTGTGTGTGTGTGTGTGTTAGGCTCAGGCCCATGCTACAGTGTTGGGAATCAGACAGGCAGACATGATGTGCTCTGAGTCGCAGCGTCTCTGTGAGGGTGGCCTGACCTCTGCCTTCAGCTCCGCTTCACAGGACAGCAGCAAATAAGAGGTGTCATCGCATGACAGCAGCATAACCCCTCTTTAGGACTGACGGCTCATTGAATGCACACACACCAACAGGCTCACACACACACACACACATATGCAGTACCAAATGTGCCAATGCGGGTAGGGATATGTGTATACACACCCATGCAAGTATGCAAATTGAGGCAACAGTTGGAACATAAACAGACATAAATGCATAAATATTGACACACGCTTGGTTGCACAGACTTCCACACACATTCCCAGGAAACCAGTGCAGATCAATACCTAACGTTTTGAGAACATACAGCTTTTGTTTGGGGAACGATTTGGATTCAGTTTGACCAGCTAGTGCTTATGGCTGTCGTTGACTAGACGAAAGATCAAACTCGGATGCAAAAAGAAGCGTGTCGGACAGCTATCCGTGCACCCCAATTTTGGATTTGGTTCATTTGTAGGGGAGTCAGAAAAATCTTTTGATTAGGAGAGGGCATTTCAGTTGAGAGAACATGTCATGTGCATTTAAGTCAAATCGATTTATTTTTTTGTTATTTGGAGGTAGCAGCGGGGCATTTTGTGAAAGATGTTATCGGTAAACCCATCACACACAGACAAGCAAACGCAATCTTAGTGTGTCATCAGAGACGAGAACATTTGTTTGTTGCTACTTTTAGGCAATTACAAGAAGCAGATTGAGATTTGAAGTCAAGGTATAACAGTATTGGGTTTGTGACAGAGGTGCAATTTAAAGCCTGATATTTACATGACCGAATATGGTATGCTGAAAACGATAACTAAAACTTTTGATTGCACTTAATAACACTGATCTAAGAGGTGAGGGCTCTGGGCTGTTATCAATCACCACTTGGCCTAAGTAAGGTGGCATAGACTTTAGTGTTAAAAGAGCACTGTGATAAAGAGAAAAGCTTTAGTGTATCTTAAATCTTGTTTGTTAACATGCATAATGCTCATGGCTTGTGTGTGTGTGTGTGTGTGTGTGTGTGTGTGTGTTGTGAATAGGGATTCGCTAGAGACCCTGCTCCTCAAACTAGGGCATATTCACTTGCTTCCTGGAGGCCTCCTCAGACACGGCCCCCTGAAACCGCTGACAAGGCCCCTCTGGACCTTCCAAGTTCCCCCCAGATCACACTCCCTAAAACACACACACACACACACACACACACACACACACACACACACACACACACACACACACACACACACACACACACAGAGTTCTAGTTGCTCTGTCTCTCCTCATATATCCTTTCCCTGTCTGTCCTTCCTCTGCTCTCTCTTTCTCTCTCTCTCTCTCTCTTTCTCTCTCTCTCTCTGTGTCATTTCCTTTATCTTAGCCTGTGTCTCTCTTTCCGTTTCTGCAGACATACTCTCTCCAGCCGGCCCTCCTTCGCCTGTCTGTCTCCCAACAAATTCTTGTTTATCTCCCCCACCCCCTTTACACTCCCTGGCTACTGTTTTGCTCTGGTTCTAACTGCAATGCATCTCTGTGTTATTGGTCTCAGTAACAAGATTTTCCCTCCTTGCAGATGATTAGTTTAAATATGACTGTGATGGGGGGGCGGGGGTGCTAGTTTTGCCTTCACTTCTTGATCTGAGTTCAGCAGTTAACGAGGTGCTTGGATCACATGTTTACTGTTAACAAGGAGGATGCCGTCGTTTCTCATTCCCCCTTCACCAATTGCGCCCCATAGTCCCATGCATAATAAATCAGACCCTCTGTGTCGGCATCGATCTCTGCATACAGACAAGAAGAAAGTCATAGTGTGTAGCTTGATCCGCTACAGAAATGCAGGAGGAATTTGAAGCGAGGCACTCAGAGCAGGATTCTTACTTCCCTTCCACTGCCTCAATGTATTCAGGTCAGTGCCGGGTCTCTGTTAAAACGTTTCTTTGCTTTGCCTGTGGTAAGCTCCCGCATCTTGTTCATTTTACTCAAATTGCTGTACCCCCTGTCCTGAATAAATGGCCCTACACATTTTGTTCTTTAGTCTTAGCCCTCGCCGCGACTCGCTTACCCAAAGAAGGCAGTGCGCTGCTCTTGTAAATGACCTAATTTTCCTGCTCGGCCCAGCGTTTTCTGATGTGAGCTGTTCCAAAATAGCTTGGCTACAGCAAAGCGTGGCAAACTCATTTCCATCTTGCATAACACGGACCAAACATCCCCCCCCCCTTTCCTAAGCTCATTGGCGAGATGGCACATACTCTCACAAGCTCCCAATCTCATTGTATGAGGAAGATTGTGATATTATGCGTTTTACTAATTCATTTACACCACAGTTTGTGCATTTTGTTGGTTCAGTCTCAGATTTGTTGAACATTGATCATTTCTGAGTGTAAGTCTGACTTGGTTGAACTAATACACTGTATGTGCAGATAACAGAATAAAAATGACAGGAGTGGAAAAGGTTGCACTGCAAAGGTAGAAATAAAACAAAGGGATTCAAGGCAACATAACTATGCTATGATCTATATTTTGTACCATAACTATTCATATGTAATAAAAAAGACCATTACAGCACAGTACTGTACATTGCAAGCCCTGCATAATATCACAGTAAGGCGGCATCACAGAGCAGCATAAGGACTGTACATGCAATTGGCCCACATCTACTCCCTGTCATTGAATTAGCTTTGGATGGAAATAATGAGGAGTAGGGGGTGAGAGAGGAATCATTATTTTACCCATGGCTGCGGCGCTTCTTAACGCAGTCTGTAGGGCGCCTTCACAAAGCTAATGTGGGGAAATGGAAACAGATGGAAGGCATGATTATTTGATCTGCAAAGAGCTCTTGGTGGGCTTTGTAGTAACTGGACTAGACTGCTTAGAGGCAAGAGAGTGGGTTGTATACGTCTGTGGGTGTGTGTTTGTGCGTGTGTGTGTGTCTTTGTGTTGTGAGGGAAGTGCGTTAATATGGCTTGGTGTGGGTGGCTATCATTTGTGTGTGGATGCCCGCATGCATGTGAAAGCGTGTTTGTCCATCTGTTCTCGTGCTTGAATGCATTGCACGTGCTTGCATACTCCTCTAATAACAATACGATTATTTGTTTCACACTCCAAACATATGGCCCTCTAATTAGGATTGAGCAATGAGCAGTGATACAGGTAGAACACAGTTTTCACAGTATATGTATACAGGTACAGGGCTCTTGTTTTATGACTGAAGGCGGTGTGTGTGTGTCTGTGTGTGTGTGTGTGTGCTGCTTTGCTACTGACTACCGTGCCATGCTTCCTATTAATTTGGTAACTGTGCAGAGCTCTGTACCTGTAGGCAGCAGCAAGGCTGATTTGGTGCATGAAGGACGCTCCATTCTGAAATGTTCATTCACAGATACACATTTGCACAGATATACACACACACACACAGAGTGCAGGTCTCATCTGCTCCACTCCTACGCACACATGCTGTTTTTATACCGTAGATGTGTATCAATGCATGTCCAGACATCATTCCCAGTGTCTATACTGTCCAGAATGTCAACCCAAAAAGAGCAGTCCCATTGGGAAAAACACATAAACAGACATAAAACATACAGTACAGAGACGTATGTCTCTGTACTGTATGTACTGTACAGCCCACACACAATAGAGAGAATTTGTCAGGCTCTGAATTATTCTATTGATCTTACTGCAATGCTGGCGCTGTCTCCATGCCTCTCTACACAGTACTCACAGCTACAGCAGCCCTCCCATATACTGTTGGCTTGGCTTTATATACTGAATGCATGCAGATTAACCCATCAACACACACACACACACACACACACACACACACACACACACACACACACACTTAGACAGTACATACATACAACATAAAGCCTTTCACTTTATTTCTAGGTGTGTGTGGCAGTGTGCATGCATGTCTGTGTGTGCCTGCCTGCGTGTGTGTGTGTCACACCTGTCAACAGTACTCCATCTCCATAGGCTGGTGGCTGATGCCGTCTGACAGCCTGGCTGCCATGGCAGGGTGTGTGTTTGTGTGTTCCGTGACCGTTTGGATGAGTCATTGTTATGCCCCCACTGCTGTTTTCCCCAGAGGACCCTCTAGAGTCCGACTGGTGGTTTCAGTGTGCGTGTGTGTCTTTTGTGTTTTTTGCCCGGCTGTGTGTTCAAGCCCTATTAACAGCTGGGCCCCTACTCACACAGTAAACAAAACACATTGAACCATCAACATTTTTAGTGACCTAGTCTCTAGTAGTGTCTGCACCATGCATCTGAAACCCATCTAAATCGGCAATGTGCTGAAACCCTCGCACTCTTGTGTGCCTGTATCTGTAACAAAGCAGTCTGCTTTAATTCATGGGGAGGATTTACATTAAAGGACAACATCTTTCCCAAATTGGCTCATTGTAATGCAAATCATGTTGCTTTAAACTTAACGTTCCAGCCCACTTCACATAGCATGTAGCAAATGACTTCTTTCTGGATGTGAGTCAGACTGCCACAGACCCAGCATTATGAAGCAGCTGTACCCTCCAGTGCCTCTCAGCAGCACATGCATTTGGCTGAAATATTCAGCCGAGCTCCCAGCGTTACCTTGCATGTATAATTACCGGATATGCTGCCTGCCGCTGATAACTCTCCCAAACAATGTTTGAAGGGGGAAGGCGGCGATGAATTCCCAATGAAGTGTGAAAAAGACTGATTAAAATTGCCATGGTCAAAAGCCAGCGCACCAGTGTGTTCTGCTCTCGCGGACCAGGGGAGATGGAGAGACAGGCTCTGCAGTTGAGATAGCTATACTGTGCTTAGGATGGATTTTTGGTTTCCATTTTGGGTCAGTGAAAAGTGAAAATTATATTTTTTATATAGTTTTGTAGTTTTGGCTGAGCTTGTCGTAAAGATAATAAGACAAAAAAAATCACATTTGGTGCAATCCCTAAGCAGTTCCATTCAGTAAATGGTTGGTTGTAAAGCATAAATTCTCATAGTGTAAGAGGTTCACGTGAGCCTGATTTATTATTTATAAGAATAACCAAAAGGTAACAAAGCAACGTCTGGTGTTTAAAATCAATCGTTCATTGTTGTTTGAGGACAGTCTTCCCACCATTTCTTTTCCCTTCATACCTCTACTACAATCCCTAATGAGTCCCAAGATAAGTGTGTTCCTGAGTATGCGTACGGGGTGTCCGTTTGCAGCTGTATGTGTTTGTTTATGATTACATGGATTATACAGGATGATGATCTTTTGTGTGTGTTTTTGCACATACTGTAGTTGTGTGGGTGTCCTTCTTGTATGCTTGACGACACAAACTATACTGTATATGGAGCTGGGCGATATGGAGAAAATCAGTTATCACGATATTTTACACCAAATACATTGACATTGCGGCGATGTTGTAGGGTGGACTTTTGGTGCTTTCACAGAATATTTACACTGACATTTTTGATAAATAATCATCATTAATGTGGATATAATGACAAAGTGGGTAAAAGCAAATAAGGGAACAGCTCTGATAAGCTGAGAGAATTACCTCGCTTTACTGTGATGTAGCCTTTAAAACCAGGAAAAAAACAGTTATTGCCCAGCCCTAACTGTACATAGTGTGTGTGTGTGTGTGTGTGTGTGTGTGTGTGTGTGTGTGTGTGTCAGAGCCCAGGCGCCCAGGAACCTATTTGCAGAGGGGAGGGATGGATGGTGTCTCATTCGAGGCGTGTGGGCGTCAAGCTCAGGGCACCTAATTACAGCCCCGGCTCCCACAGCTTGCATGCGCATCCCTCAGCCCCCATGTTTGGGTGCATCTTCCCTGGCAGAGTCAGACGATACGCTCCTCTTGTCTCCGAAGCTTTGGTCTCAGGAGGACTCCACCTTAGCACAAAGCACTGCTGTGTCTGATTAGCAGGCTTAAATGAGATCCCTAGCTAGCTGGCTATGTTGTCATTCTCTTTGTTGACAGTTATGCGGTGGGCTGCCAGACAGCCACCCGGCACATTTAGCTTGTTAGCTTGATCAGGAGATTTCTGCATCATATCAATGGTACTACACATCTTGTTTGACCTCATTTGGGCTACTCTGGTTGAGAAACTAGTTAGTCAGCTAGCTAGCTATGTGCCTCAGAGCTAACGAGCCCTAAATAAAAAAAAGGATTCTTTTCTTGTACACTGATGTACAGTTCAATAATTGGTGGTTATTAGTGGGCTTGCTGGAAGAGGAGCTGGAGAGCTGGTTAACCCTTTCCTCCCTAACAGGACGGCAGTTGTCTTTCATCTCATTTCAGAGGATTAAAAAGACAGAGAGACGGGAGGAGAGTTACAGAGACAGAGATGGATGCCTACAATGTGGGTTGGTTGTTATTATTTTTTTGCAGATGCCAGGCACAGTGGTTTCAACCGGGCTCACTTTAAAACACAACACAGCTGCCTTCTCTGCATCTGGGCACCGGATGGAAAGAGGAGAGAGGAGAGGAGAGAGAGAGAAGCAGAAGAGAACAAGGAAAAAGACAGGGAATAAGAATGAGAGAGCACAGAAGAGACAGACTGTAGGGAGAAACAGAGGGAACATGAGAGTAGAGGAAGTAGAGAGGGGAAGAAACAAAGGCTGACACAGATAACATCTATCAGCACAGCAGAAACATGGGACGGGTATACCATTATAGATAGAGAGATGCCCCCCCCCACCTCATCCCTAGTTTAGTATTCCTTTCCAAAAGCTGGGAACTACTAACTGGGCCAATCCACAACAGGGATTAGCTATCTAGCTGCAGAGGCATTTAAAT
Source organism: Etheostoma cragini (assembly GCF_013103735.1). Lineage (NCBI taxonomy): Eukaryota > Metazoa > Chordata > Actinopteri > Perciformes > Percidae > Etheostoma > Etheostoma cragini. The sequence continues at coordinate 22,028,950 of NC_048426.1, read as the reverse complement.
GTGCTCATAGCAAACTCTGCAGTTTATATGCGATTGACAACACAAACACATACTGAGGTGTAAAGAATGAAGACAGAAGCATGGTACAAAGAGAATGTAACATTCCACCATTACATCTATTTTAACATGAAATGAAATGCAACACACTGTCCCATGGAACAACCATTAGCAACAGGACACTGCAGAGAAAGAAAGAATGTTAAATGCAGAAAAACATGGCAAAAATTCACCAAGGATGTGAAATTTACAGGATGAGATTGAGTTAAAAAAAACATTATAAAGAAACAAAGAGATGAATGCAATGCACAACACATTAGAAAGAGAGACTGAGGAGACAAAGTGTTGACCTTACATATATATCCAGTTAAACGAAGCTACAGCTCTGGATGTGATTAATACCCAGGGGAAAATGTGTTGAGTCACTTTGTGAAAGATTCCTATTAAGCTGTTGGATGTGCAAAACGGATAGATGGAAATTCCCCTTCCCTCGCTGTCAACCTGTGGACAGTGGTGCAGGGCAAAAGTCAGTGCCAGTCAAAAAGGAATTACACCCTATTATTATTTGACAATATGTATAATTTCAAAGACCCTTGCTCCACAGCATGCTTGTTTCTTTCCATAGGTCTCTCTTTCCCCCTCTCCCTCTCCCTTTTTTCTTTTGTTCTTTCTCTATCAGCGTTGTCTTTGGCTGCCGAGCGAGAGCGCGATGCAGCCTTTGGTTGAGAGGAGCTAGTCAAACGCCTGTTGAGACAAGAATAGGCGAGGACATGGGAGAAAAGAGAGACCGAAAAGATGGCGAGAAAAGAGAAGGAGAGAGCCTTTCGATTCAGCAAACATCTTCCCGAAGCCACGAAGAGCTGTGAATGAGACAGGACCATTATTAGCAGGAAGTTGGCTTGATGAGCAAGCGCCTCAAGACGGGGAGAGCTCTGGGCATCTTGTTTTGAAAGACAGGAAATGGATAGTTATTGTCTGCCAAAAAAGAAAGCTTTTGAAATGCTTCCTCCCTTGAGATGTAGAGCTTTTGGTCAATCACAACCACATAATGTTGAAAGCAGGTTCTGGACCAGGAGAAGACAGCAATGGAAAACATATAGAAAAGGTCTGCACATTGTAGCTATACTGTACATTTAGCACAAATGCTTGTCTTCAGACTACAAGATTAATACAGAAACGTCTTAAAAATGAATCTAAAATCTAGTCAATGATGCAGAAGCTCATAGTGACAGGGTGGTGGACTCACAATCAACTATGAATATTACTCACCGGTCTATTTCCACTTGTGCCGTTTTGTTAATATCAGAAGGATCTAATGCGTTGGGTGGGTCATGTACTGTCAAAGGGAGACATCTGAAACAATAAGATTTGGGCCTAGTCCATGCGTACCCAGATATTTTTTTATTGGCGTGTTTTGTCCTTCCCTCCATAAGCAAACAGGCATTTGGATTTGCATTTGGCTAAAAGGTTTTTAGAAACGCATGTTTAAGTGTTGTCGTGTAGTAACGTTTGAGTGTGCACCATTTTCTCCTTTTTGAGAGGTGTCAAAAATGAGGAACAATTTTTTGGCCAAAATAGTGCTGGTAACGGGCTTGCTAGCAGGACCTTTTACATGTTTACATATAAATGTACCATTTGTCTTCCATTGTATTGTGGAACAGAGGCGCAGGAAGTACTGCGGAGGTCAGCGCTATATGATGCAAAACTGCCAGGACGGTGTTGCCAGGTTTGAACAAGGTCGGACTTTGCAGCCCGCTAGCCTTCTGACTTTTTTTTCAGGCTTATTGTTTGCGTGTCTCAGGTTATATCGCTGCTTGTTGTCTTGGCATGCTCTTAACAGCACTTAGTAGAGAAACTAGAGAAAAACCCTGATTTCAAAAATACTTACGTGTGTACGTGTGGACTAGGCCATTAGGCTCCATTCACACCACCAACCCTTTGTCCTGTCATGTCAGTAAATCGTTCTGAAATTGACGTGAACACTGGCTACTATAGAAGGGGGTTAGGGGTTCCTGTTTGGCATTTTACTATGCACCTTAACGCAGACCGTAAGACAGGAAAATAAACCCATAACAGACAGGCAGACAGGTAAACATTCAGAGAGACAAGCAGGCAGACAAATGCAGAAACAGATGACGAATAGACAGGCAGATAGTCAGGCAGATTGGCAGAGCGACTGACAGCCTGGCCTCTTTCCTGCAGAGAGGTATTGGCTAGAAAGAGTGGCTGGCAGGCAGACAGGCAGATGGACAGGCAGGCCCCCATGCACACAGACAGATACACAAACAAAAAGCAGACAGACAGGAGGACTGGAGGAATAATAGATGGACAGACAGGCAGAAGACAGACAGACAGGCACGCAGACTAGCAGACAGAAAGGCAGGCAGAGAGGTTGCCAGACAGACATGCACCGTTGGTAGCAGGACAGGCAGTTGGCGTAGGAAGGAGACATGGGGACAGCAAATGCCTCTGGCAGAGCGGGAGAGTGAGATAGAGAGAGACAGAAATAGAGGGAGAGAGAGAGAGAGAGCGCGCGATGGATGAGGTCAGTGCATGGCTGGCTGGCTGACTGTTGATCTGTGGCACTGGGCTGGCAGAAGAGGGTCCTCAGGGAGCGAGCAGCTCCACACAGCCTCCGTCTGCATCCCCTGCAGCCCTTCACCCATCCCTTCATCCCTTCAACCGTCCATCTTCCAGCTGGGATAGAAAGACAAGGCTATACAGGATAACAGCAAATAGTGGCTAAGACAGGTGAAAGAAGGCAAATGTACAAAATTAGGAGTCAGGGTGACAAATGCTATTCAGTAATATATATTAGAATAAAGACACGGATGACAGCATCAAGCTCAGAATTAGGAATACAGTGTAGCAACATGGTCTGTTCTCCTCTGTGGCAAACAATTGAAGGACATTCTGACAGGACTTATTGCCACATGGGGCTCCGCATGTACCCCATGCTTCTAGAAAGGGGGACACGTGATGGTAATACGGAAATATAAACTGTACTTTAGACCAGAGCTCCAAGTATTTTACTGACCTGCTCGATACTTTATACATTTCTGCTTCACATAAGTCACTAAAATAAGCTTTCGGTATGTCATATTTATATTACTTTTTTTTTATTGTGCCGTGTATTTAAAGCATTCACTTTTTGGCTTGAGGTCCGTTACCGTCCACTTTCTAGGTGTTGGAATTTAAAACTCCGGTGGATTTATGAGGACCTGTTTGGATCTGTCACAAAAAGAAGTTTCTTCCCGAAACTATTTTGCTAAGCGCCGCCCATGACGATTGTGATTGGTTTAAAGAAATGTCCATAAACCAGAGCATGTTTTTCTCCCATCTGGGAATGCTGTGTGGACTAGGCAGACTCTTCTTTCGCAGCGCTGTGGAGGAAGGTCTGGCTATGCTAGACTAGTTCTTGACTGATAAAATGCAGCAGTCAGAGTCATATCAAGCAAACATCTCTATTTTTTAAATAATCATACATAACAGTAACCGGATGTGTCAGATGGTGTGTTAGAACCGTCTGGGAAGCCGTCATTGGATACTGTTTGGAAAACAGAAGGCACTAAAAAACAAATACCTGTCCGGTGATTAGATGAACCAAAGCCAGTTGGGGGAAGAGTGCTGTTCTTTGCTGTTCTTTCAATGACGTAATACCCTTCAGTTCTGATAACGGATGTGATTGCATCATCTACTCTAACCTCTTTAGAAGCCACATTTGTTGTTTTGACCCTAACCCATGCTTGTAACTGCCAGTAGCTCCTGACTGGATGCTGATTGGTCCAAAGAGCTGGAGGTTCGGACAGGACATTACTTGAAGCATGACAAGATGTATTTGTGTGCTTGTGTCCAAAGCACAAGATGCCAACTTAAAGACTTTCAGTTTACTGTCGTACAGGAGTAGAGAAACATTTTTTTTTTGTACTTTTATTCATAAAGAATAACTTCAACCCATAATTAATCATCTAAATAGTTGGCAATAATTTATAATTTATTAGTTGACAGAAAATCGATCAATTGATTAATCTTCGCAGCTCTAATGGAAAGATGCCGAGCTGCCGTTCAAGGTAAATGTTACAGAGAAGTGCAGTGTAAGTTAAAATAAACTAAAATAACAATGTAGAAAAAGGTTTCACTTATTTCTACAGAAGTAAGCAAATCTTTTACTGGTGTGTGTTATACAATATTCCCTGATCATATTCCCAGACCAGCCCAGTGAAAATGCACTGCACAATGTTAGAAAATGCTTGAATGCCGAAGTAAAAGTATCTGATTTGAGAAAAGGCATGTAGAGGTACTTTCAGGACACAGACAAAACATTAGAGTATTATGGTTGTTTTGACTTACTCCGTGTTTGGACAGTTGAAATATCGGATCAGTATGTCGATATGTGATTTGAGGTGCTGAGGATGTTTTTTTATGGCCTTCTCTCGGCTAGAGTTACACAAGGTTAATGTTACAGCCGTGTGGGAGTGTGAATGTATGCGAGCGTGTGTGTGTGTGTGTGTGTGTGTGTGTGTGTGTGTGCGCGCGCGGGTTTTGCTGCAGGGTGCAAATCTGCTCCAAATGTCCATCTGCCGACTTCACAATCCACCTGAGCCCACTCACATGCACATGTGCGCGCACACACACACACACACACACACACACACACACACACACACACACACACACACGTGCAATTCCACCCATGCTCCCATAAACACATTCACACAGGCACATGCATAAATGTAACCGAGGCTGGGACATAAAACATGTAGCACAGACTTGTAGAGCCATGCTGAGTGTTTTCCTTGTTTTTAGCTCTATTCAGGCCCATCTTCATTCTCACAGCCATTTGCATAAAAACATCCCACCTTTTCTCAGGCTGTCACCTTGATGTAGCTGCAATACGCAGTGTGATATCAACATAACAAGTTTTCTGACAATAATCCAGAAATGCACATATACATATTTCACAACAGGTGTGAAGAGAAGTAAGGGGAACGGGAAACAATGTGGTGAAAGAGCCAGACCATACAGAATCACACGCACATGCAAGCATTCATACACACATATACAATTTATGTCTGCGTGGACGTTTACATATACACACGGTTTGTTTGCAGACGATTGTTTTTTCAGCTTGTATTTCAGTGTGGGCATGTGTGCTTGGCACACCGAGTGCCAAGCTGATAATTATTGAAATGAGCTTATGACTCGCTGTCGCTGGTAGGACTCTGGTGAGATCTCAGAATCAAATTAATTTACAACTGCCACATTAAGCACCTGTTTCTTTCCTGAGGATTTGGTATATGCTTTTCAGTGACACTAGACATGGTTTAATCACTCTACTCTTTCGATTGGGATAAAAACAAATGTGTGCTGTCTAAAGAAATGCTGCTGTAATGGATGCTGTGCTCACTTGTTGTTCATCCACTAAGTACAGAGCTAGCCCATATCAGCTATCCAGTAGCCAAACAGGTGCCATGCAGCTGACATCCTATATGTCTCCAATAATATGCAGACATTTTAAACCCTTTATTCCACTTAGGTTTTAAGATTTTTGCTTGGGGGTAAGGGGTTTGATTGTTGTTACACGTTTATTTACACAGCATTAATTAGATGAGCTTTTCAATGTGAGGTCTTTGAAATGTTTCGATATGATTGCTTAAAGTGTCCCGTCCAGACTCATTTAGCTGTTAGCAGCCATGAACAGGGCACATTGCGACAAAAGATCATGTTAAGTTCCTCCACAGACAGACCTCGGGTGTTTTTCACAGCAGACATTTTCCCTCGTCAAAGTATAAAGAGTACAAGTGTTACTAATTAACACATGGCTCTGTTCAATTTGAGTGCCCTAGTATAATAAGCCTTGGCAGGGTGACACTGAACCAGAAGGCACATTACCAGGACCCTAGTCTATATCCAAGACGTTCGACTTCCGGGATTGCACCGCTGCCGCCGGAATTTCCACCAGATCTCACCCTTTTCGACCAGATGTCCGCTACCTTCTGCATTCTTTCTTAGCACAGCCCGAGATGATTGTGATTGGTTTAAAGACATTTCAATAAGCCAGAGCATGTTTTTCTCCTATCCAGGAAGACTGGGTGGACTTGCCAGACCCTCCTCCGCAGCTCTGTGGAGGAAGGTCTGGCAATTCGAGACTACCAGGAACCCTGAAACTGAAGCAACATGATGGAATTCAGCCATCTTTCATTTTTCCCACAATTTACTATGTGCACTATTTTTGTTGTTTTCAACTGGGCTTTTCCTACTGTTACAATGTCTTCCATGAAAAAGGCCCATTGTGGAGATTTCTTCATTGTTTTACTATAATATAAACCCTCAACAGATGCTATATTCTTATGGAACCTGCATGCACAATTTTCACATTTGAATGAGAAGCAGCTTGGCACTGCAGCCTTAGACTGCCGGGTGTATTATATCACTCTCAAATAGCACGACCCTTTCAGTTAAGTTACCACTGCTGATATTTTATTTTAGTTCAATGAATGGAAGCTTCTGAGACAAATAATAACACTATTTGAAGTGACTCAAACATGATACAAAATAACTACAATGACTAAATCTGGTAGTCAATCTCTGTAATTAAATGGGCAGCTTTTTTGTTTTTGTTCCGATATATGGAGTGACTTCTGAATTGGCTGCTGGAGAATTTCAGGCAGTAGGTGACACAGAGGGCGCAGTCCGGGGCTGATCGTGTGTGTACCTCTGCGAGTAGTCTCTGGCTTTCAGGGAGCTGTTTGAATTAGCGTGTGATTCATTCAAATCGAAACAAATTCTGTGTCACGTTGTCCAGCGTCTTTGACTGCCACACTGGAAAAATAGGTTCTATTTGAGTAGAGAGTTATGGGACATTTTCTATTCTCTTCTATTAGGCTGCTATTTTTGGTGTCACAGGATACCCAGTGTAGAGTGTGTAGAGAGCCTTGTCAGTGACGAATGTGTTTGTGTGAGAAACAGGGGTGGGGTGCCTTCCCACAGGAGTGTGTGTGTGTGTGTGTGTGTGTGTGTGTGTTTGTGTGTGTGAGATGATAGAATAGGGTGGATATTCAGTGTTGTTTCTATCTTGCCTGCCGGACTGAGTGTGTTACAGAGAGAGAAAGAGTGAGAGACAGAGAGTGTGTGTGTGTGTGTGTGTGTGTGTGTGTGTGTGTGTGTGTGTGTGTGTGTGTGTGTGTGTGTGTGTG
>NC_048426.1:22018693-22021657 GCF_013103735.1 Etheostoma cragini | reverse complement strand
TGTGTGTGTGTGTGTGTGTGTGTGTGTGTGTGTGTGTGATTGTGTGTGTGTGGTGGGAGGAGAGGTAGAGAGAGGGAGAGAAAGGGATTTTGTGGAGAACAAGAGAAAGAAATAGAGACGAAAACAATAGAGCTCATCAGTGCATTGAGACCTGGGTGCAATCACACACACACACACACACGCACACACACACAACCAAATTAGTATATGTGTTTGAACACTGTATACTGACATGTGCACTGATTAACATGCCTGCACAAACTGACATCCACTCATACAGCATTGATGTTAAATGCAGGCATGCACACATATGCTGTAAACATACACACACACACACACACAAACACACACAACAATGTCCTTGCCATTTCATTCAATTCAAGGGACATCTGATATGAATAACGAGAAGAACTAAATGTTGGAAAATGTCATCAGTAGCAACACAAAAGGAGCTATTTCATTAGCTGGGTCAGGGCACTCCAACACAACATAGTTCATCATAGCTTGGGGTTAAACTCCCATCTGATGTGCTAAAAGGCAGCTAACCTTCAAAGACGCCTCGTCATCCTTTTTGCTGCATAGATACTACAAACTGCCTCTCCGGATTGATCCCCCTGGCTGTCTAGTGAGGAAAGATTGTATATGCCTTCGCTGTTAGAAGCATTCAGCCTTCATTGACAGACGGCCACATGCAGGGGTATCAGTTCACTGACCAAACGCCCACGATCTAATATCCTTTGCCAGCAAAACATTCAGATCTGCTTATATCAAAATTTCCGAGGACAAGTGGAGCAATGAGTGATGACAGAGGAGATGTTATGTTGTTGTTGTTCAGTCTGATGAATTGTTAGGCATTAGGGTTAACATGTTTTATGGAGACTTGTGCCCCTTGATTAAAATGTTTTAGGTGTACAGACAAAAACAATCTTTGGTTTAGTGATTAGAAGAGATTAGATTAAATAGCGTAGAGCCTGCTAATTCTTTTGAGGCTTTGCTAGTTGATTTGGGGTTTGATAGCATTTAATAAACAGTGTGAATGTTGGCTGATAAGTAGTCTTTATCCATGATGTTCCACTTCCACGATTGCTTTGTTGTCAGTGGAAATCCCGCCGGATTTCACTTATTTAGGCCGGATATTCAGTTCCTTGCTGCTTTCTGTGTTGGCATTTTATACTCTAGTTGATTTCTGAGGACTATGGTTACCTGGTCCTCAGATCTCTGCAGGGTAAATCCAGACAGCTAGCTAGACTATCTGTCCAATCAGAGTTTTCTGTTACACAACTAAAACAACTTTTGGAGGTACACATGTTCCACCAAAACAAGTTCCTTCCCGAGGCTAATTAGCAGTGGTTTACGAACCTTAGTGCCGCCCAAGACGATTGTGATTGGTTAGAAGAAATGCCAATAAACCAGAGCATGTGTTTCTCCCATCCCGGAATGCTGAGTGGACTAGCCAGACCCTCCTCCGCAGCGCTGTGGACGAAGGTCCGACGAAATACAGTATATGTTGGGTTGTAATCTGAGTTTAAATCAAATAATCCCTGAATTCATTTAAATCCCTTATTAAATATTAAGGTTTATCTGTCAGTTTTGTGACTCAAATGTAACAGTAAAACATGAGAAGCACAAACTGGGGCTAATCAACGGTGTTTCTGGCTTGTAGAAAGCACTTTGCTGAAAAAGTTTCCATGTTGTCTTTTGTTTAGTCAATCACAAAATTACAAAACCTTAATTAACTACTGCGAATATAGAAGTCAAAAGTTTTGGCCATTCTGGGCAGCAGTAGCGACAGTCAGTGCTGGGTAAAAATAAAGCTCACCACCTCAATGTTTTGTACTAAAAACAACCAATGGTGTCACCCGTATCAAGTGGTTGCTACAATAGGAAGCAGGAATCTTTTTTAAATTGGTTCATGAACCTTTATCGAGTGACAGAACTCTGAGTCACTTTGTCATTCTCACTCTCTAATTGTCTAATTGTCATTCACAAATGCAAGAAAAAATGCACTTTAGAGGCCCGGGTATACTGCAGATCCCCATACTACAAGCTTAGAGAGAATCTTGAACGCTCCCCCGGGACATCATGCACAACAGTAGCATGAATAGTGTAGCTTTCTATAGGTGGAGGTGTCCTACAGCTCTATGTTCTCCTCTGGCTCTTTCAAGTCTTGGCTGTCTCACTCCTCAACCTTGGTGTTCCACAGCTCCTGGGGATGAGAGATGGTGTTAACACTTCTAAAGGAGTAAATCACCCCCTCTCTCTCTCTCTCTCTCTCCCTCTCTCTCTTTCTCTCCCTTTCTCTTGCTCTCTCCCTCTCTGCATTGTTGTTTCCTTCACTCGCTATCTGTGTTGAGAGGTGATTCGAGTCTTCCCAGTCTGATAATGGGCCACACACACACACACACACACACACACACACACACTTTTTTTTACAACCACAAAAAGAGAACTAGAGAGAAGGAGACTCATCAAGTAATTAAGGCCCTGGCTCTCCCTTGGAAATTAAAGGAATGGCCCTTTGCTCTCCTCTCTCTCTCTTTTTCTCCACCTCTCTCTGTCTCTTCTGCTTCCTGCTGGGCTGATTGCTGTCTGGTTTCTCTCCTCACCTGAGTATTTCACGCGTTCTTCCAGGCAGCCAACCCATAGTGCATTGTGCTGGTGATTACCCCACTGTGGGTAATTGCGGCGGTGGTTCGCTCAATGTTATTTCCCCCACTGTCTGCCCATACAGAGGAGGCATCTCCCGCGAGAAAGCAGAGGGGTGTGGGGTGTGTATGTGTGTGTGTGTGTGTGTGTGTGTGTGTGTGTGTCTCACTGAGAGGGGCAAGGTAATAATAATGATCTTCATGTGTGCATTGTTTGTATGCATTTTCTTTACTTTCTTGAATAGGCGTCAATTGTGTGTGTGTGTGTGTGTGTGTAAGTACAGTAAAGACCAGCAGGTCAGACACCCCCTATCTTGTG
>NC_048426.1:21982675-22013593 GCF_013103735.1 Etheostoma cragini | reverse complement strand
GGGGCTAACTGTGGATGTGTTCCTGGGGCTAACTGGGGATGTGTTCCTGGGGCTAACTGGGGATGTGTTCCTGGGGCTGGTCTTTTACTCTGGGGAGTGAGGCAGAAGGACCGGTAAAAGGCAATCAAACTGAATCAAGATTTTAAGTTTAAGTTTTAAGTCATTGTGGTAACAAACACAAATCCCTCCCATCCTGTACAATAACAGCTCTCTGTCATCAGTGGATCAGCTGATACATTTTTATATTGTATTCTGATCTCAGCTAGTCTCAATCTAACCATTTCAGAACCCTCTACTGCTGCACCAGCCGCCAAAGCCTTTTTCCTTACTAGTTGGGAATCACTCCTCTAGATTTCAGTCTCTCCTGCTGTCTCCATCACTCTCGCTCTCCTCTCACTCTGACTGTCAGCGCCCACTCAGATGCTATCTCCTTCACACTAATTCAGATTCAGCACTTAGCATCGGTTTGGCACACATGTTTACTGTCACTAGATGATGCATGGCGTAAATACCTATTTGCAGTGAAATTTGATAGTGCCAGTGCAGTTTTGGTGTGCTTCGACCGCTCCACCGTACAAAAAAAACAATGTGAAAGTAGGAGTGTGGTTGTGTGTGTGAGAGTCTGTGAATGTATGTGTGTATGTGTGTGTTTGTGCATTTGTATGTATGTGTGGCGGAGAGAGTGGGTTGGGCGCCATATGTCTGAAACCCATTCTCCCAAAACTTCAAGGTGAAAACAAAGGGAAACTGATAACGATGTGAATTGTTGTGACAGATGTCTAAGCAACCCCACACCCCCATCACCACCACCAAAATGATAAACACACACACACACAATGCTTGTTCCATGTCTCAGTGCACATTACATTAATGTTTAATTCCCAGCTATATCCCGATTCTTCTCAGTCAAACAGCAAAAAGCCTGTTCTTACTTGTGCAAGTGATTTGTCTGTGTCCGAGGACATTTCTGTGTCCTGGGTAAAGATGAAGACACCTAATAATAGGCACAGGCACTTTAATTTCAAGGAAGATAATTTGCATATTGTTTTCGTTTTGAAATAGGTGAACAAGCTGAATTGAAATTTTCTTCATTATATGTGTTTGTTTAACTAGCCAACCTAAACTTTTGCCGACTCTGTGGTTCTTCAGCTCATTAATTATAGGCTCCTACAATGCCATTGATCCAGGGTCTAATCAAGGCTCAGACAGAGAAGGAGCAGGCTTCCTCCTAATCCTCAATAAGCACGTTAACCTTCATTATAGCCGTGACATTTTTTGGGGTGCTATAAGAGAGAGAAAATGCCTCAGACAGAATATAAGGGGCTCTCCAACGTATGATGAACTGCAGAGGAGACGAGGCTTCCACTGCTGCCGGCGTTATTGTTGCTGTTGTTTTATTCTGCTGCAGGATTCACTTGTTGGAGACGTTGTGTTCAGTGTAGATGCAGGCCTCTCTTAAAAACCAAGGCCCTCGGACTGAGTCTGACAGCTTCAGATAGGCACTGTTAGTATGCGACAGTTTGGGTGCACTCCAACTAAACATGCATTCATATCTTAGTCCACAGATGTTTCTTTCAACATTCTGCAAGCAGGTTGAGACTGTTTCTCTTGTTCATTCATTTCATTTTCAAAACCGCTGCCTCTAGTAGGTTGAAGTGAAGATCGGCCTATAGGGGGCACCACACTCAATGTAGACTCATTTTGGCCAATTACTCAAAGAATGAAAATGGGAAGTCTGTAATTGCAATTTCTCAGCCACAATGAATGCTATCAATGCAAAACAGGTTGAGACTACTTCCCTTGTTCATTCATTTCATTTTCAAAACCGCTCAAGCTAATAGGTTGTAGCGAGGATCAGACCTGAAGGGGTGCTATAATTGAGGTGGATGCGTATTGGCCTGTAGGGGGGCGACTCGCGCCGGGGAGGCATGGACCCCGTCATAACTGCTTGCAGTTCTAGTTATCAGTGTTTTCATATTAACAAATGGTCTGAAACTTATGCTACTGCTGCTGTTGGAAAAGTTGTTTTCATTTCTAATAGCAGGAAAAGATATTAGTTTGGGGGAGAAGTGGGTGGAACAATACTATGCATGGCTGTGAAAGAAAGGAGCGCCACCTACAGAAGCTCATCAAATAAAATGAACCCTTGTGTTGTCCTGCGTCTGTGTTGCCGGTTCATAAAGTATAAATTATCACCAACTTCTTAGCCAACTTCATTCCAACTATTTAAACAATTCTTGGTCAACCTCATTCATATTCAATTCTACCTATTTTTTTATTATTTATGGGGCAATTTGGTTGAAAGAAACACATATTCAGGACATAGAGTCCTGCAGCGGCCTGGGTTCAAATCCGACCTGAGGCCCTTTGCTGCGTGTCACCCCCTTTCATGTCTATCCACTCTCAATAAAGGTAATAAAGCCCCCAAAAATATTGTCCTGATGACAACATCAGGATTAAATAAAAATGACCACCCACATTGATTGACAAATAATCTCTGGTTAGTCTATGTGCACGACGTCCCACTTCTGGGATTTCTCCACCGGCTCACGCTCTTTTTGCCTGGATGCCCGTTCTCTTCCGCTTTCTTTGTGTTGGAATTTTAAACTTGGGTGGATTTCTGAGGACTATGGTTACCTGCTCCTCAGATGTCTGCAGAGTAAATCCAGACAGCTAGCTAGACTATCTGTCCAATCAGAGTTTTCGGTTGCACGACTAAAACAACTTTCACACGTTCCACCAAAAATAACTTCCTTCCCGAGACTAATTTGCAGCGCTCTGTGATTGGTTTAAAGAGATGCCAAGAGCATGTTTTTCTCCCATCCCGGAATGCTGTGTGGACTACCCTGACCCTCCATCGCAGCGCTGTGGAGGAAGGTCTGGCTATGCTGGATCATCACTGGGTATTTCAGCACAGAAACAGATGCAATGAGAAGACAGTAAATAAAATAGAGAAATAATGAAAAACAGAAATATTTTGAAGCTCAGATTTAAAATAAATTGGGCATTAAATTAGTTGTTGTGTAAAGAGTTACCTACACGGACATGTAGGACAGGGTGCTGTCATGCTCCTATTGTTTTAAAATAGAAGACTCCATGTGCTGTGAGAAAATCTATGTTTGCAACATGATTTCTCTTCCACTTCACAGTGAATTGCACATGTTGTCGCTAGCGCTCGTTCTGCAGATTGTTCCAGGCAAGCTTAGATAAAACGCCAACGATTAGACCGATGAGAGATGCTCAGCGAGACGGGGCTAACTCCACTTTGCTCACATGGCTACTTCAGTAAAATTCAAGGTTAGGCTCCCACATGCGTACACACTCATGCTCTGCTCAGTCTCTGTCAGAAGGAGGGCCTGAAAGGAGAAAGGAGAGAACTAGTCCAAATGAGAGACAGTCAATACCAAGACCTTTTCAAGATGTCAGATACAGCATATCTTCTATATTAAGATGATCATTTTGCTTTTTTTATTTGTAATAATCAAAAAGCGCAGAATAACACACTATAGGATCAAATTAGGCCATATTATTTACTTAAAATAGAAAATGGAAATGTTTCAATTTTTAAACTTATTACTTGTCCTGAAGAGTTCATACTACAAAGTGCTTGCTGACATTGTCTGTGGACGAAATGAAAATGATGGCTACCTGAAAACTGAGGTACAGTATATGATGCAGCCAGGCGTATCCCAGGCAACCAATCTCTATGCCTGTTCTAGATGGATTTTGAATTAAAGCTATAGTGCGTGGTTTCTGTCGCCGTCAAGAGGAATTCTAAGTAATGACGAGAACACTGTCGGCACGTCCACATGACACAAGCCTTCTGTTATTGTGAACCACCCCCACTCCTCCTCCACACAGTTGCTTGTAGCAAAGGAGGACAAAGGGGGATTAAAAAACATGATGGACTCTTCAGGAGAGTTTATTATCGTCCCTTGAGTTTCTGCACGTGAAAGTTGGCACAGTATTTTCAACAAAAGTCACACTGAGAAACACAGAGAGAATTGTGTGGAGCGGACTTAATTAGCTTTGTAGCAACTCATTTGGAAATGGATTAAATGTAACGGATGTTCTTTAATATCAAAAAGTTACGCACAAAAGCTTTAAACTAATACCTGTTTTCTGGACAACCGTGCTTCATCAATGTTTTTGTTTTGAGGGAGGAAGTTACTTTAGAACAAAAGCATGTAGTGTTGGACTCGATTGGGATCAACTACAATATTTGTTTAGTCCGAGACAAGTCCGAGTCCAAATACCAACAAATCCAAGACAAGACCGAGACAACAGAAAAGCATCTTGACTCCTATTCTGGATTTAAGATGCTCAAGATACTACACCCCTGGTTTAGATCACCCTCCCCAAAACACTCTGGGTCTTTCCCCTTCCTGCTTTGCTACAGCAATACGATTTACAAGGTACCCTTGCCATTCATCATTTTATGTTTTCTCCCGTTGAAACATTTATGGGCATTCATAAAGAAACACACCATTAAGGCTGAGGGGCTTCTACAGTACAGTAAGTGTGCTGTTAATAAATCATGTTTAATGAAAAGAGACAATCAAACCGGGCCCGTCATAGTCCAATCCCAGCAAGCATGAATATTTAGGGACATCTGGAAATAACAGAGCAACGGTCATGCTCCTCAATAATTTAAGATGTGTTAGTGAGGAGGTAGGCCTACCTGACATACATCAAACAGAGGTGGGAGGGAGGGGAATGCTCTGGCGTATGAAGAGCTTGGGAGGCCTGATTACTGACGGAGGAGACGGCATCGATGGAAACCATGCAGTTAATGTTTGACGGTGTTATGTCTGCAGTACATCTACAACGTGACTGAGGCTATATTAACATTGCTGCGTTTTGCTTTTCAAGCGCAGTTTTAAACCAAACGCGATCTCCGTGCACGTGAACGTGAGATGTAAACGCAGCAATGTAAATGTAGCGCGATAGATGGTCAGACATGGTCGGACAGATGGATGCGATAGGTAGGTGAATAGATGGAGACAATGAGTACTGAATACTTCAATAATGATGTTTTGCATCATTTCAAAATGTGAATTCATATCCATTCTAAAAAAGGAATATATGATTACTCCTATTACGTCCTCAGTTTTTTTTATTTCCTTGGAATTATCAAAGCAGATCTCTTCTTCTTAATTCACTAATTCATTTGTTGATCTGTCCTTGAATAATTTGTTTATTTCCTGAAATAATAAGTATACTGACATTATAACCAGTGACACACCAAATAATGACTTTTTATTAAAGAGATCCATTTGTAGAAGAGCATTCATATAAATATAGCAGGACAGATGTTTTGGCAGAGAGATTTTCTACAGTTCTCATCTACTCTGCAATGATTAAAGATAACCTGTATCTGAATGTTCCCTGGTCTTCAATGAGTCTCTACAGTACACAAAGTGTTACAGCTAAGTATTCCAGACATCAGCTGTGATTTGCATGTTTGACAAGGAGGGGAAAAGTTTCCTGAATGTGAAGGATCATGTAACCAGAAAGATAATTTATAATTTTAAAGATCATTTTACAATGCTGTCTGCTGTGTGTTTAACAGCTTGTTTGTGCCTTCTCTGCAGATGGAGGTGGATGCAGACAATAAGCGCCATCGAACTCGCTCCAAAGGTATCTGCACGGACACACACACACTCACACACGCACGCACGCACGCACACACACACACACACACACACACACACACACACACACACACACACACACACACACACACACACACACACACACACACAGAGCGGCGCTGCCATTCAGGGTCACCTTCACTCCCCCAACACAAGCACACGCATATACTGTACACACACCACTGCACAAATCCCAGACTGTCACAGTTGAGTTGCCTCTTCTCACTGCTCTCTCTCTCAGTTTCTCTCTCTGTTTCTCTCTATCTCTCTTCCTCTGTCTCTATTTTTATAAAACTTACAGAAACAGAAACAAAAAGTCCACATTTTTAAGACCTTTGAGACGGTTACATCTAAACCTACAAAATGATACATAGTCCAAAGTGGAAAAAAAAAATGGAACTTCAAAAACAAAACAAACAAACAGGTGGCTCAGTTTTAAGTGATCATCCTGGGGGGAAATAAACCAATAAACCACTAAAACAAAGCACTATGGCTTTTGTTTGCCTGTTTGTGTATATTGAAAAACATCAGCCCAGATGTGTTCATCAGAACATTAGCTTTCTTGTGTCCTGTGGAGGCATTAGATGACCAGTCCTTATGCGCTTGCACCTTGTACTTGGTATGAGCCCCCGTGTCCACCCTCACACATTTGAAAGCATCTAAAATGAAGTGAGCATGTTTTAATCAGAGGACCCTCTTAATGTATATTTTAGTTCCTCCAAACTTTAGAAAGCGTCTTACGTCTTTGACCGAACAAAGAACGAGGTGGTGACCGTTGTTCCTACATCAGGTGGATCAAACCCTGTGTAGTGAAGGCTACAGCCACAAAGCCCTGGTGTGATTGAGTTACACGTGTCCTCTGCTTGTAGGCCGAAGAGAGAACCAATGTGTGAGTGAAGGACTGGAACTGAAATCATCTTTAGGGCTGAGTCGGAAATCCCTCCATCATTCACTCATTCGCTTCTCCTTTTATATTCGAGAATTCAGTTTACTATAAAGGGAGCCACAAAACTTGAAATCCAACAATAAATTATAAAAATGTTCTTTTTTAAAGTGCTTGTTGTTTATATCCTGTATGTATGTGTGTGTGTATATATATATATAATATGCAAATTTGTGTATGTACTGTAAATGTGTATATATGTGTGTGTGTGTGTGTGTGTGTGTGTGTGTATATATATATATATATATATATATATATATATATATATATATATATATATCTGACAATAAAAAAACAACTACTGTATAAGCAGTTGTCCACTATAGGCTGTACACGTTTTATACTATTTTAGATTAAATATAGACTAAATAAATTGTTTTTTTTAAAGAAATGCATTTTGCAAGTTGGATTTCCAAACTTTCAGAAGCACTTAATGATCAACACGAGGCAAAGATAATTCTGAAATTAATTTAATTTGAGTTGTTCACACAAATACACAAGTAAATGTATGCACTTAACTGAGCTTAAGGTGTTAATGAATTTAATGGAAACCTACACAGATCATAAGTCCCAATAATCAACTATTCAGCAGGTTTCTTTTCATGTGTTGTACAAAGAGCCTGTGGATTTAGCATGCACAAGCCAGCCCTGTTTCATAATCTCTCTCTCTCTTTCTCTGTTTCTCTCCCTTAGTGCCTGTGGATCCAGCATTAACGGAGCTTTTCAGGTCAGTGGGATTGAAAAAGTGCATTGCACTGAGACACACACACACACACACACACATACATCACACACACACACAGACACACAAAGCAATACAAATGCACAGACAGGCGGGAAATAGTTAAAGAGACACACACACACACACACACACACACACACACACACAATCGACCTTCTAAAGTACAGATAGTCAAACAGTGCCTGGGTCACTTGTCACCTTATTACCACCCAGAGACATTCCAGCTTTTCCTCCACTGTTTCGCTGCTTTGATGCTAGTTTGTTCTCTTTCTTGCTCTTTATTTGGTCCCTCTTGCTTCTCGTCTCCATGTTTCCATTTCTTCAGACACGAAGAGATACTTTCTCTCGCCTCATTCCTCACACGTCCCTCTATTTGGAAATCTTCAATGTCTCAAAAGATGATAACAGCAAAACAGAAACAAAAAGCTCCCCTTTCTTTCGTCCCTCTAGTTAATACAAATTCACTGTATGAAATATGAAAAAAATACGGCTTTCTCATCTTTTAATCTTGCAACTAATTATGTATATTTAGCATGATAGGCAAGGCAGCTTTATTTGTATAGCACGTTTCAGCAACAAGGCAGTTCAAAGTGCTTTACGTAAAACATTAAAGAGCAGTTAAAAACCATTAAATAATTAAACATAGATAAAATACTTGAATAAAAGTTACAGTGCAGAAAAAGAAATTAACATTAAAGCAGTTAAAAACAACAAAAAATATAAAAGCAGATAAGATTGTCATGTAATTTTAACAATGCAACTTCAGTATAGAAAATTAACGATTTATTTAAAGAAAGGCAACATAAAAAAAAAAAGGTCTTCAGCCTTGATTTATAAGAACTGAGAGTAGCGACTGATCTTTCAGTTTTCCTGTACTCAATGAGCCAATACAGTAGGCATTCTATACTCTATATCTCATCCACCACGAGCCCCGCAGGATCATGTGACTTTGTACTCTGAGAGTTGAAGTATTTCTCTTCACACTACAATATAGTCGTCACTGTGAGGCAAACTTCGCAAAATCCTGAACAGCTCCAACTGTTTCTTGTAGATTTTACCATAAAATCTACTGTATGTCCGAACATATTTCTGAGAATTTCTCCAACGTGGGTGACTGTTTCCTGCTGTTCAGGAAATAGCCCCAGGATGGCAACAACCAAAATCTCACAAATTGATAAACAAAAGCAACTCACATGGCACCACGTTACTCAGTTCACTTCAATATTTGTTTCTGCCAACTATAATGATAATTATTAATTATTAATTTTCCCTTTTTGTTTTATTGTTTAGGAGTGTTCAATCACTGTCTTATCAATTCATTTAGTTTTGATCTTACCTCTGCTGATTGTCACACAGTTTTTAGAGTAGCCTGAAAAAGAGTTAAAAAATGGCTTTAACAGCCTGAGAAACATTTTAAATATAGCTTGAATTGGACATTTAAGCCTTTCATTTTAAAATCCTACATCGGAATGGTCCGATATTACCCGAGTGACACTCGGGTAGTGGATATGTGCTGTCTCACCCTGAGTTGGAATGAATCTGGCTTAACAGGAGGATTGCTTTTTAGAGTAGCCTGAAAAGACTAAAAATATGGCTTTAATTAACAACCTGAAGATTTTAAACATAGCTTTAATTGGACATTTAAGCCTTTCATTTTGAAATCCTACAAGAGAATAGTTCGATATAAATTTTGGTCGATATGAATATTATTAACAATGCAACTTCAGTCTAAGAAGTGAACAGTTATTTAAAGAAAGGCAACATCAAAAAGAAAGGTCTTCAGCCTTGATTTATAAGATCTGAGAGTAGCGGCAGTTTTCTGGGAGTCTGTTCCAGATATGTGGAGCGTAAAACTGAACGCTGCTCCCCCCTGTTTAGGTCTGACTCTGGGGACAGAAAGCAGACCGGTCCCAGACGACCTGAGGAGTCTGGGTGGTTCACAGTGTAGCAGCAAATTAGAAATATATTTGGGCTACACCGTTTTGTGATTCCTAAACTAGCAAAAAAAAATTGGCAAGCAATTCTTTAAAGCACAGTGAGCCATTGTAAAGACTTCAGAACTGGAGTGATGTGATACACTTTTTTGGTGTTAGTAAGACAATATCAGTTCATCGCCCATACAGCACAACTCTTTCACTCTATCTACGCCTACAGTCCTAAAGTTCTTGTCGGGTGAGTTGAGTGGGTGGAAGGTAGAACACAGCTTTATTTGAAATTTCAAGGTTTTCTTTGTCACTGGAAAATGTTCCTCCTAGTATTTTAAAAAGCTATTGTCATTTTTTAGAAATGCAACAGTATGGGGATAAGCTTAACTGGACTTCTGTATTTTATTTTTTCTTGTGCATGGGGTTCTTGCTTACTTATCGATTGGATTTTTTTAAATGTTTGCTTAAATACTCAACATTTTCACTGTTATTGAAGGGGTAGGCAGTTTAAATTGGGCGTCATTGGGCAAAAAAAACAACCAAAACCTTTGAGCATATTTTAATGTTAGTTTTCTGAGACAAAACTAGATTTCTGCACCTCTTCTTGGCTCTTTTTTCAGGCTTTAGAGGACTTTAGACTTTGGCCAATTACAGGTCTTCTCAGAGACCGGACGTCGCTATTGGTTGTTCTACGTCCCTTCAGAATGTGAAAGGCACAAAGATCTGTCAAAAAAGTTCCTATATCATGTAATGATAAAACAACTATAGAGTCTGACTAAAAAGTAGGGTGGGGAAAAAAATCAATACAGCACAGTCTTGCAATATTTTCTGTGGCAATACTGTATCGATACATACCACGCCTAGTATCGATCTAGTTTTATATGTGTTGGTCAGTTTGTCTGCTTGACAATTCCATTTTGCGGCAATAAAATTGAAGTGAGATGTACAAACTGTAAAAAAATGTATCGTTTTAGATAAAACAGATGTTGACAAAGTTGTTGTTTTTTTGGGGGGGGCAGCATTAGAAATTGGGAAAAATTTGAAGTTGGTAATAAATTGGAATATATCATGGAATGTTGCAAAATTTTTAAAATATTTATGAAATTGTATTATGACAATAGTATCGTAATGATATCGGTTCGCTGGTGATTCCCACCCTTACAAAAAAGGTAATTAAACGTGACAATAGCGGCGAAAGGTTTTGAAATGGCAAAATAGTTTTGCTAATAGTTTCTGTTGAGTACCAAAACCCTTTATTGGTCTCATCGGTATTCTTCGGCCAAAGTTTGTTACGTGCGGGAAGTGTCGAGGGCAACGATTATGGGCCGAGGTTGGTAACAGGCCACCTGCACTGCTGAAAGCTTAACTTAGTTACACAATATACAACCAGGTTTGTAACACTATTTAAGGTTTGGCTGCCTCGCTTCCAAAACATAAAAGCTGAGTAGGCTGAAGAAGAGCCTTGGTCACGCTTAGAGTGGGAGGCAGTGGCTATTTCCTGGAAGCAATCCTGGTACATGCTGAACTCGACAAAAGTCTCTGTAGCAAAGATTGTTGTTGTTTTTTGCCAGCACTAGCCTGGCATTTGTTGGTTATCTGTGATGTGAAGATATCACATTTATACACAGTCAAACCAATAATAAGTATGCATCCTGGTCATAGTTAGGTAATATCATCCTAGCACATTAAGGAGCGTCCTTCCTGCATGCCAATCACAGTGGTCAGCAGTTAAAGCTACGGTGTCTAGTTTTTGTCTCCGCCATGAGGATATCTAAGGAATGACAACAAAAAGCTCAGCGGATCCACACAATACAAGCCTTCCGTGATCCCCCCCCCCCCTTCCCTTCTCAAATACAGAGAGAGTTTTGTGGAGCTGATGAGTTTTTTTTTTCTCCCTTTTTCCAAAAAGAGTTAATGCGCAAAATGGGAGATGGAAACAGCTTTGCGGATTAAGTTGTGACGTAGCGAACGTGTAACTCACATGACCGATGCTGTTTCCGCTGTTGGCGTTGCATAGCCCTCGCTGCGTGCATTACAATAATGGCATTCTTTGTCTTCTTCTTACACAGGCTTATTGACTCATGTTCCACACAGTGCAACAGTCTCCTGAGGGGGGGGGGGGGTATAGCCCAAAGGATCTAACTGGAGTCCATTAATGTTAGCCAGTCTGCCTGCCTGCCCACAGCAGTTCCAGTTCTGACTGTTAGGTTAGCCATGTACAGAGAGGCTAGAAGAGAAATTTTTACATACATATTTACTTTCACTATTATTTGCTTCCTGTAAAGTACAACCTGTTTGGAACTCAATAGAGGCTATTTCAGTGTCCTCTACTTGTCTTTGCAAGTTGTTTCCACCCCAGTAATGTGTGAATTTCATTTTGTCCTTGGCTGTATGGTAGGGGGTGGTTGCAGCTAAGATAAGGCTTCCTGGCTACCTATATATCAATAAAAATATTATTCCACCTGGAAGATTACTGCGTAGCCTTTAGCTGATATCCATAGATTGTACAAGGTGTACTCCCGCTGCTCTCTCTCCTTAATCTTTCATCCCCCTCCACTTTCACTCTTTCCACACCATTCCCCATTTTCTGTCATTCAAACCCCCCCTCTCTCACTTCTCTCTCTCTCTCTCTCTCTCTCTCTCTCTCTCTCTCTCTCTCTCTCTCTCTCTCTCTCTCTCTCTCCCTCCCCCTCATTCCGCTGCTGCCTGCAGATAGTAATTAATCAGGGGATCGATGTGAAGCCTATCTCCAGGCTGAGGCGTCTATAATGTCGATAATGCTGCTCCATGGCCTTTCTCCCCGGAGAGCTGATAGTCTTCAGGACGAACACGCTTGACTTTGCATGGAGCAGCCTGGGCTGCGTCAGATAGGCTGTTGCTGTTAGGCTTGTGCACGTGGTTGTATGTGTGTGTGTTTGTGTGTGTGTTTTGGATAAATACACTACCTGCATGCATCCAGGAAAACCTTTACTCACATACATTTCACACACACACACACACACACACACACAAACAGGAATCGGGAGAGAACTATGCACGATGACAAGGGTCAGCTAAATGATAGCAAGATACAGCGATCGGACTGAGGAAATGCAAATTATCTGTAGTATGTATGTACTGGATGTAATTGTCCAATTTAGTGAGAGAATATTATTTAAGTTGACTAAAAGGGATCAGGTTAAAGACAGGACTGTGATTGTGCCCATCATAGAAATTAAACTGGTGCTACAACACCATCAGAAGGCTCAACAGGAAGTTGTGGGCCCCATTCTTCCTTCATACATGATAACTGGATTAGCTTGATGTAATTGTTGAAGATTTGACATGAGTCTGGTTTTTCCTGTTCTTCCAGCCTGGCTCAGAATGGATCTGAATCTGTTGGCAGAGCTTGCTCCTATCTGATACAAGTTTAGACCTGCAATTTGAAGGCTTTGTTTTTTTCCCACAACTGGATCCTGACCCACTAGTTTTTGGATACAAATTACTGTTTTTCCCCTTAGTGGCACAAACAAAATAGTGTTGGTATAGTTATGGTGAGAACTGAGCAGTTAAGAATCTTTGATGCCATAAATGCTATTAAAGAGCTCCTATTGTTCTCCTATTCAGTGTCATATTTGTACTCTTGGGGTCTATTACAATTGGTCTACATGCTTTGATGTTCAAACACATACTCCATTTCTCATACTGCCCATTGCTACAGCGTCTCCACCTGAAACACTCTGTCTGAGATCTTGGCCCCGCCTTCCTGAAAAGCCCAGTCTGCTCTGATTGGTCAGCTGGCCCACTCTGTTGTGATTGGTCAACCAAATTCAAACAAGCCTCATATGGGCAGCCCACAAACTGGGCTGGCATTCTCAACTAATGACATCATTAATTAAGGAATTTCAAACACTGTGGGCAAACCATTTTAAGGCAGTTAGGATAAGGTCTGTGTGTGGGGGAGAGAGGTTTTTTTTGCACTTTATACATCTATTACATACACAAACAACTATATAGCACACTACAACATGGGACAAATCCAAAACAGCATAATTGGGGCTCTTCAACATAAAATAAGTATACCTAAATACCCTTAAATAACCTCTCAAACTCAAATATTAATATTGGTATCAGCCTAAAAAATCCAGGATAGGTAGAAGTGGAGTATACATGTCAAACACTCAGATGTAGTCCCATTGATTTAATTTGAGTCCCTCATATATAATATGCCAATCATTCCATATTTCAGGTCACATCACGGATATGGCAGTGAGTAGCCTGACTCCTGGCATCAGACATCTTCAGCAGTTTAGAGATGGAACTGTCAAAGCAGACATAGACCCTCAGAATAGTTTAGACAAAATCTGTTTACTGTATGGCCGAAGTGTACGTTGAGCATCAGCTTCTCTGAGTTTCTTTTAATCGGTATTATTGGTGCACACATTATCAGGGTACAGGACATGGGTTCCTCACATAGAAACAATTTCAGCTTGAGGTCCAGGTTCAGTGACTTGCGGGAAGAAGCAGTTTAGAGAGGGCAGCCGTGCGTCCTGGCAGCGGCCCCGTGATGGCGCGATGAAAGCAGCCACGGCAAATATTAAAGACATGGAAAGTGAAGGCATCCCATTCCATTCAAATCCTCAATTACATGGTTGAATTTGTTTTATGAAAGGAAAAAATAAAGATATCTCTAACAGAGACCCCATCTCAATAAACATCATCATCATGATTTTCATATGCAAGGTTGGGTGGGGGAGGGTGCCAGACAGCGAGCTCACAGCATAAACATTCCCCTCCACATCTCTTTTGTCATTTGCATATTTACAGTCTGCCATGCTAATCGTGTTTATTGGGGTGTATAAGTACTGCGGATGGGCTCAATAGGGGAGGATAGCTTTGTGCCAGAGACCGCATGGTACAGGCACTGGGATAAAAATTGCCCCCAACCCCCCATTTCTGAAAATAAATGGCTCCTCCTGCCGTAATCCAATTTCAAAAGACAAAAAGATCTGTCTTACGTAACTAGGACAGCACAGGATTTTGCTAATTATGGTGTTAATGCAGAGTGAAGAATTCCCTTGATTGGAAACAAAGGCCATGATTTTTTGAAGATAGTTTTGTGTTGTTGGGTGTTGTGTAGTCGAGCAAGTGCAGTTCTTACAGTATCACATCAGAAAAGAGTACTCTATCATAATGCAAGGCGATGGATGTCTGGCTTACAGGAATAAGGTACTTGTTCACTTGACTGCATGTATCAGAAAATAATTCTAGGAAGATTACACAGCAAGTTAAAGCTATCAGTATGTAGAGGTGTTCAAGGTGGAGGTCTCAGTGCCCTAAGGCTGCCTTGCAAAAGTAAACTACTTCCCTTATTTGCATTGATCAAAAACAGTCTAAGCAAACTGAATCCAGATTTGCACGATTTCACCTTGAGCACAGAGATTCCATTGTCAGCCCCGGTGTGCTTTTGCACTGAGGTGTTGAGAACATTTAAGTAAGGTGGATAACGGCTAAAGCCCCTCATTTTTCCCCTGTCAGATTTCTGTTTCCGTAGAAAAGACATAAGGCTGTCCTCTGTCGCCGACCGACCGAATGAGAGAGGCGTGCAGTCCTGGCCCTGGCTTTAATTGCCGTTGTCAGAGCTGAAACATGGCTGAACAGGAAATGATCAAGTTAATGAAACGTTTTAATTATTCAACATAATTGTTGAACGTGACAAGCGTGTCGGGGAATCTCTGGCCTGGCTGTTCACACAAGGTGTCCCTCGAATACACACACATTCAGATACTCTCTCTCTCTCTCACACACATTCCCTTTGTCTCACTCACACTGAACACTTGCTCTCCCGTGGTGTTCTCCCTCATCCTTATTACTCGCCATTCTCTTTAATGATAGAATGAGGGAGATCAGTCTGTGTTATAATTGCTTGCCCTCGTCTGCTCGGGTCGTTACTCCGAGCCGCCCACCTCAGCCCCCCCGCCCGGCCTGTATGCCCACTGGCCTGAGCCCCGGCAACCTATCTGAACATCCCTGCAGCGCTGTGGGGCACTGGCATATCGATCTGCGCTGGAGAACCCCAGAATCAAAGGAAAGAGTCTTTTCACTCCTCTGTCTGTCTGTCCAACACTGCACACACATATTTACCAACCGTGCATGCCAGATAATTAAAGTCCACAAAACAAACATGAGGATATCGGTTCATCAGCACGCATGAGAGTCCTTCCAATCCCACTGTCTCCTTTCTTCCTGCCTCCTGTTTCTTCATCCTGACGTTCCTCTTCTCCTTCCTGGCTTTTTTTAGTTCCCCTCAAACACCCTGTCTCTTTCCTTGCTCCTTTCCTTCCTTCCTACCTTCCTCTTTCTCTCTACCCCTCCCATCTCTCTCGGCTGTCTCTGGCAGAGCTTATTCCCTCTTCAGATGGTGCGGTTCTCATTTGCATACTTATCAAAGTGTTTGGACTATCCGACAGAAGCTGTAGGAAGGTGGGGACATTAATATGTTAATTACCCCCCCCTTTCCACCCCACTCGCCTTTAGACGGCGGTGCACCATCCGTATCCTCCACCTCTCTATCCGCTCCACACACAGTCTTTGAATGTTTGAAAACCCTCAGAGGCGCTGCAAATGCCATAAGACTCTGTAGACAGTGTGTCAATCTACTCTATTTTAAGCTCAAATTGTTAGCATGCTTGGCTAACTGGCATACTAGGTACAGTTTTAACCGGGAGTTAATGCCACTTCCAGAGCCAGGGACCATTTCCTTAACTTACTCCATTCGTTTGTGGGGTTACAGGTTTTCTAATCCATCCATTTTCATCCGCTTAGGCTTAACAAAGTATTCCAGATGTCCTTCCCCCAGCAACGTTTTCTAGCTCTTTCTGGGGGATCACAAGACCTTCCCGGCACAGACAAGATAATCTCTCCAAGGAGATCTTGTTGTACCTTGTTGTGAACGAGTGCCATCCTAAGCCCAACTGTAGCCGCTGCACCTTCTGCACTAGTTCCAGTTCCTTCACCTCCAGAGGTGATGTCTAGATCGTGCCTTTGCCTGCCGCCCGCCACCCCAGTGCCTTTCCCTTACAAGTGGTGGACCCACAGGGCAGTGACTCCATGTAGATCAACCTCTGGTAATACATGGACTAACTAGCGCTGTGATGCAAGACAATTTCCATGTTTTCTACAAGAATCTACAACTGTTTATGGTGTTTGTTCTGCCTGGTACATATAGCTTTAGCTACATTTTATGTCAGCACAATAGCACAATTCTCATTTTAATAGCACAATTCTCAGTTAAAAAGGAGTGACATGAAAAATTAAAAAAGTCAGCTGCAGACCATGTTTTCAACCAAGCCTCGGAGCTAATGTTAGCTCAATAAGCTGTTAAATTCTGCCACCATTATCACTGTAAACTGCGTATGCCTATGCAAGAACAAGAAGCTTGACATGCATAACAACAATGTTGTCAAAAGACAAATTCATGAGGAAAATTTAAATTCTGCACTATATATATATATATATATATATAGTGCAGTAAGGGAAAAATTTAAATTCTCCTCATGAATACATAAAGTTTTATCCTGGTCTTCAGCAAAGCACAGTATATTAAGAATCTGTCCATTCCAAGGCTAAAGTAGACTTAATCTGCATACTGTAAGGCATGCTGTTCCCATGTCAGTTAAAGTAACATGATTATAATAACTGTCCTACGTACAGGTTGCAGGGTCAGTAGTTAAGTCACTCAGCTGAAGGATTGGGACATCTTGTTAATTCTGACTTATCTGCTCGTGAACAAAAGGTTAATGGGTCATTTTTATGTTGGCTGTCATAACAAGACTTGGCTGGCAGTGCATTACTGATTAGTCAACATTGATACAGGTGATTGACTGAGGAGCCTACGACAAGCAACAATGGCTGACGCTAATTAAAAACGGCATGGGAAGCTGTAGGCAAATGTTGGCGCAAGGCATCTTGGGAACAGCAGTTTGCTGCATGGGAATGGCAAAATCCACAGAATTTGAAAATGTCTTTAATAATCCGTCGACAAACAGAGGTAAGTCGTTCCTGGAATGGAAGGGGAACAGGAAAATAAATCAACATTTTCCTGTGGAACAGAAAGGTAACTCAAAAGTTTCCCTAAAATGTGTTATAATTATTTAACCCAAATAATGAAGGCAGAAGATTTTTTCCAACGTTTCTGCTCACCAGTTTTGATTTCAGCTTTTTGAGGATTTTAACAAATGGGAATTGCAACAGCTACCTCAGGAGCATGTTTATGTCATGGAGACTTTCTTTCAGTCTCTTGCTTACACCTCTACTGTCTTCTATGTTGCTGTGCCTCTGCCAGCACGCCAAGTTTTGGCTTTCTATGTTAGTATTACTGTATTTGTGCTGGATAGAATGAATGTATCGGGGACTACAGTATATTAACACAGAGCTACGTATCTTCAGTAAATTGAAGATAAACTGTAATTATCATAGCAAGAGACAACACAGGCTACCAACGTTTGTTTTGTACACCCCCCATTTTGTGAATGGTATTTCTTTTCCCTCTCTTTCCCCATAGATAAGATGAATGTAACACAGCTGATAAGGGTTTGATAATCATTGGAAAGGAGAATAGAAGAGTGTTTGTGCAATTGAATGACAAATATAACATTGGAAACTGGGTAGAGGAATTAGAGAAGTCAAAAGGTGAGCTGAGGAGCCCTCACCTTGTTTTTAGCAACAATAAAAGCCTCACAAATCCACCTGGCCTTGCCTCTGAATACATATTTTTCTCTGTGAAAAATCAAGAGGGCGTTTAATTCAACCCACGCCGGGCAGACTTAACAATTGCTCTCACGTGGAACGCAATTTCCTGGCTGTGGGAAATGATTGACAGATTGTATCCCCATGGTGTCAGGGGTGCAGCCACACCCCTCCTGACTAAGGCCGAAATTAGAGAACAGTAAGAGCTAAATTACACCTTAGCAAAGACCTTTGGCAAGAGGACAGGGAGAGAAGCATGATGAATGAGAAAAGGATCGGAACAGAAAGGTAGAGGGTGAGTGGCCTGGGAGCATGGAGATGATTGGAGCAATGGTTCGGAAATGCATTTGTAGCCACACACACAGATGCTGGTAGACACACAAACACACACCAAGGTAATGGGTCTGCAATACTATTGGAGTGCAAAGGGAGAGACACTTAAATGCCATCTCTACAGTTTGGATGCTATTTACTCACTCTCACACTCTCACACACTCTCTCTCTCGCTCGCTCTCTCTCTTTCCCCCTCACACTCTCTCTACTATGCTGTGCTTTCAAAGCACTCAGCAGTAAGCAACCAGCAGAGTGGCACAATGAGTCTCAGGGTATCTCCAGTGGAAGAGCTTATTGGTCCGTACTCATTGAAAGGCAAACAATAACTGATGAATATGTGGTTGCTCTATAGAAGCTGTTCTCCTATCAGTCCAGATTTGGTTATAAAGGATAGGGTTGGTAATATGCTATGCAATTAAAAAGGCCAAAAACCAGTAATGACCTGATAACATGTATTATTGTCTGTGTATCCAAACCCATATATGTCTTATTCCTCAGTCCCACATACACTGTGCTGCTGCTGCAGGAAACGCTCCCTAAACTAGAGCACCAAATGTAAATGAATCCGTATCTAAAAAATGGTCCAAGACAAATGCACTTTACTCTAGTTTGAGTAACATAAAAAAAAAGAAACTATATGTTTGTGAGTTCTTTTTACTTCTTCAGCAGGAGCCAATGAGATAGGGTAGAGGGCCACAGACAGAATGGGGGAAGTATTAAGAGACGTACCTGCACATTCATGGTTTTGGTCTTTTTTGTTGTTGACAATTTAAAATTATAGAATAACACCATGCCTATCCTTTAAATTTAAAGTAAAATATTTTGCCTGTGTTATGTGTTTCAGGTTTATGTTTTTCAGGAATATATACAGTGTGTAGTCAGCAACAGTGTACATGTAAACTAATTCTAGATACCAATAGAAACAAGATTTATTTTGTTGTTTTTATTAATTAGGCTTATATGCATCACTGACATTTTCTCACTTGACTGGCAGATTTTGGCAGACTAGGAGTCAATTAGGATACAGTAAGTCACTTGTTAATATGAACATGGATATTCTTTGCCGTGTAGGGCGTCACTGCCTGCTGGTTCCAAACCACTTGTGGATGCAATCTGATTGTGCAAGTGTTTTGCTGCTAAGACAGATAGTGTACGGTGGGTTTACCTCTATCTGGTTAAAGTGCTGCCAGTCTGGCTTCAAGGGGCCTTGACTGGAGCAGAGCCTTCAGAACAGGCTCTTCACCTGGAGAGTGAGAGAGAGAGGGGGATAAGAGGCAAGAGAGGCAAAGGGCAGCACATTGACACACACATTCACACGTACATTAACACCTAGGCTCTTACGATGCAAACTGACACAAATGTTGACATATACAAGCCACACACACACACACACACACACACACACACACACACACACGCACACACACAACCTACTTCACATGTAGAGCAGCGTTCCCAGCTGAGTGCCTCTCTCCAACCTGACAATTTCAGCAGAAAGAGAATCTAGCTAAAGTACACAGGGCGTCATACTGATTTCGCAGCGGGGGGGTTGAATGGCAGAATGGCCTCACTACAGCCCTCGTTACTGATCCGGAATGATCCAACTCATCCATTTCAATAGCACTCTATCATTCGCACTTGTCTGTGCATATGCAAATGGAGCAAGATTTTAGAAGTCCTTTTTTGAATAGATTTTTTTACAATCTTTCTGTAAATACTGTAAGTATATTGCAGGACATATTTAGAAACAGACCTGTATACTTCCTCTACAGTGAGCAACGGAATTCACACACAAACACATGCACAGATACAATACTTACACAAAAAACATTATGTACATGCGGCCGCACACAGCACCATCTGACAGTGATTTTTTGGGTGACATTTAGTTTCTAGGTTGCACAAGATGCTCCTATAAATGAATCATGAGTGAATCTGTGAGGTGTGAATAATAGATGGGAGGAGAGGTAAAAAACAAAGGAGCTCTGTTATTATTTGTTAATAAGACACTCCGGAGCATCACTAACTAGATTTCATTACCACAGTACACGCAGGCATGCATACGCACACACCCACAGCCAAACATACACACCTCCAACCGCCCACATGCACGCACACCTTGTGCTCACAACCCCCATGCCAAACGCACGCAGAAGTCTCTCATCCTGCATGACTATTTTTACCTGTCGTTGCCTAGCACTCTGTAATTACATCCCACACTCCACCAACGAATGATTAGAAGCAATGATGGATGGGTTAACACTGTCACATAAGGATGCCTCGGTGCAAAACTAATTTCGTGACCATACATGTGTCATATGCCTGATACATGCGATAGCCCTCTCAGCCGGCTGCCATAACTGCGGAACAAGTGCGATAAAGGTGGACGACGTGTCTCCTGTTAATCAACAGATAAGAGATGATGAACCAACTCCGCTGTTGATTAATAGATGTTTCAAGCTCAGTGGTGTCTTTAATGTAGATTAGCAGAAAGACATGAAGAGTTCCCTTTTGGTTTTGAGTTTAGCCCGTTAAACATTTCACTACAATTACTTATTTCTTTCTTGAAGAAAACAAACCCCAGCGCAACCTGTTTTTCTCAGCAATAACAAAAGGCCTACTTGATGTTGCTTGCTTAACAAGGCTATATATCTTGTAGGTAAACGTAGACTCTTTCACTGACAACCAATGCGCTGATTTCATCATCATCCTCCATGAAATCCCTGTCAAAATACTTTCAGCTTTTTATTTATAACAATACACTTTCTGAACAATTTCTGAATGTGCGCTTTTTATCTTTTCACATACAGTAAAGATAGTACTATGGATTTTCTGTCATGTATGGCAAAAAAAGTTGTTTTGACTGTGTCTCTCCATAGACACATTTTTGTGTTATTCAGATCAGTGTTGGGGTGTGCTTGTCTGCTTATACACACATTTTCTGAGAGTGTGCATGTGTGCACGCAGACAGGGATGTGAGGGGTCGCGTTTATGATTGCCACGGCTGCAGCTGGGGCTGTGGGCTGAGTAATTGCCTGTCTTGGTAGGGAGAGCGTGGTAGCGAGCTAAAAGTCAAGTGCTCTCTTCCTGCTGTAGACCTCATTTGGATTCCACATAGCTAGCTAGCAAGCTAAAGCCAGCCTTGGGCCTGTATTATTCATAGCTTGACAGATAGCTCTCACTAAAAGCATTGGAACTGGGCCAGGTGGTGATGGAGCGACAGTGGGAAGCGGCACCGCACTCTCTGCCTGGCAGAGGGAGAGGAGAGGATACAGGACAGGAGTGAAGGATACAAAATTAAAGATAGAAGGGAGCAGCAGAAAGAAGAGCAGTTTTAACAGAAGCAGGGGTATGTTTAAGTGGGATAGGAAAAGGAAATGCACATATAGAGATGAAGAGACTGGAGAGGTGAAGAGGGAAAAGAGGGTGAGGAAGGAAATCAGAAAGAATTATTAATTAATTAAGGCCATGTGAAGTTAAAGAACTACAAGATGTTTAAGCACAGCTTTACATTATTACAGAAATAGAGGATGAGTACACTGACCACAGTAGGATGAACATGGCAAGAAGGCAGAAGCAGAAACAAAGTGCGAGTGAGTGGAACCATTTCAAATAGAGGAGAGAGAAAAAAGGAAGAAGAGAACAGGCAGCCATCCACCCCCGCCAAGCTCAGCAACCCCTCTGCCTCCATGTGCAGAACCAGATAAGGTCGCATTAATCAAAATCTGCCACTTTCCCTTCCACAAAAAACACCGTCTATGCCATCAACCCCCCTCTGTGAAGTATCTGTCACCGAAACGGAAATTTCCATATTTAATGGGAAATCTTTATATCACCAAAAAGCCAGTGTGGGCTGTGGGTGAAAAGAAGAGACTTGGTTGGATCTGTCAGCTCTGTCATTAGCTTATACACTTAGACAGCACGGGGAGCCTTGGGGCTGCTTTCAGTTGGGCATTGTTATCATTTCAACAGTAGGATCAGGCTGGACCAAGATTGGTCCTTGTCTTGTACAACTACAATCACTTGTGTGATATCAGTCAATGATAACAATCCTATATTGTCTGTTCTCCATCACAGTCTCTTTTTTAGCACATTAAAGTGTAATAGTACTTTATTTTTACAACACCGTATTCTGTCTTTGCCCAAACCTCCACCGCAATTTAGAAAACACTTTGAAAGCATTTCCAAGGCCTCCAAATTTACAGTGGCATGCACATGTGACTTCCCTCATCATGCCTTCTTCTCTGATGCCATTAGTTTATTTTTTGTCCCTTTGTAATTTTGCTCCCTTATTTGCCTCCTCTGCATATTTTGACAAGCTTGCAGCCTACCTTTCCAACATTATACTCGGCGTCAGATGAACAGGTGGTGTTTATGCTTTTTTCCCCCCATCCTCCTATTTGTATCTTCTTTTTTATAACCACCTCCCAGAGGAAAGACATCAAAGGGAATAACAGATCATGTGCGGTGAGTGCGGAGTGTGCCAGCGGGACGGGGTTATGGGGGGATGGGGTGTGTTGGGCAAGGGGGCCGGGCAGCTGCTTAGGTCTAGCTTCAGGCCGAGCACATCCTGACTTCTGACCCCTGAATCCCCCACAAGCCCTCCACAAACCCAACCTCCCCCTCCCACACCCCCGGCCAGCCCTCCCCTCAGAGCAGCTGCCAACTACATTACATCAATGTTGAAAAAAAAATAATAATAACAATATCGCTCTGGTGGGGAGACGGAGCCTGGTAAACATGACGCAGAGTGGGAGTCACACTGTAACACAGGAAGGGCAGACACTAGATTTTTTGTTATTGTCAATAATTTTCATGAAAAGACAAAAACCGACAATGTGTCATTTTCTCTCAATACAAGCCATCTCCCCAGATGAGCTGTGGCTCACAACCTCAAGCCTGTTGGTTTCTTACTGAAGATGGAAATCTTTCAAATCTTGCAAAAAACAACCAGACCTAAAACAGGTGGGGACTGTACTTTTTAACATAACATTACTTAAAAAAAAAAAAAGAAAAAAAGGAGGGAGTAAAGGATTCATGTTCAGGAACGTGTCAGCCAGGGCAACAGTGGGGCTTATTAATGTGTTTTTTATAGTTTTTGGACAACAATGGAGCTCAGTGGCACGGAGGAAGAAGATATATCAGGCTTTGGCTACAGAGGCAGTACTTGTTTAGATCAATCTATTGTAGGTATTGGTCTTTTCATTGGAGATGACAACAATAACAAAAATCTAGAATATCACTAGACTTTGACATTTTTGTTGTGTTGTTCGGTACAAGGCTGAAACCATTGGAGTCTGTGAATATATTCACAAACATATATTCACCACCAAATTGAATATATTGGCGGTTGACGTAACATCAATTTGAAGACGTCACCTTGGAATTTTGTTACATTTCTTTGGACAAACGGTTAATCAATTAATTGAGAATATAGTCCACAGAATAATCGGTAATTAAAACAATCGTTGTAGTTCTAGGTTAGAAACGCATTCCTGCCATGTACGTGATTCTCTGCATAGATCCCATAGTATTATTCAGAAGTGGAATTAGCAAAGACTGAATGAAGGGAGAAGTATGATTTGCATTGGGCTCACAATCTAATAACCTTGGTCTTTCTATTCCTTCACGTCCTTTCTTCTCTCTCAGCTCATCCAAATAAACACCTCATGACAGCCGACACTGTGGCCTACATAGACAAGTTGGAGAACAGAATTCCTTTCCCAAAATGGCTGCTGGCTATCAGCTAACTCGCTGGCCTCTCTATGTGTGTCTCTGAGTTGGGCTGATTGATTGAAGTAATTACGCTGGTGGAGAGACTCCTTACCTGGCTAATCCAGGAGTGAATTTAGCTGCAGCATGACAGATAGCCGCATTACACTCCCAGAATCCTCTGGCGGATGAGCTCCTCTGCTCAGGACCTCCACTACCAAATTATGCAAAATGGCTTTTATGATACACATTTTAATATTCTCCCAGATCTATCTTAAAATGCCCAACTTCAGCGCTACACTCATTTCAAGGAGTCTAAAAATAGAAATGCGTAATCATTTGTAGGGCAGCAAGCAACGAATATTTTCAGTGACGATTATTCTGTCGATTATGTTCTCGATTAGTTGATTAGTTGTTAGGTCTATGAAATGTCATAAAATGTGGATTAGTGTTTCCCAAAGCCCTCAATGACGTCCTCAAATGTCTTGTTTTGTCCTCAACGCAATTATGTTAAGTTTACTGTCACAGAGGAGTGACGAAACTAGAAAATATTCACAATTTAAGAAACTGGAATACGATCATTTTAACTTAAAAAAAAAAATTACTCAAACTGATTCATCGAGTATCAAAATACTTTGCGATTAATTGAATAGTTGATAATTAATGGATTAATACAGGGTTCTTCAACAGGGGGTCCGGGACCCCTAGGGGGTCCTCAGATGTTAATGCAGGGGGGGCTGCCAAATTATTGTTAATTATTAAAAGTTTATTCAACAATGTTGATGTCTTAACATGAATCCAACATATTATTAGCAGATATAACTCCCCTCTGCTTACTGACCTGGACAGCCATCCACAGAGGCAGTTCATCCTAAGTATTCACTGAGCCACAAAACATGATTTCATTTTTATGTTAATAGCTTAGTTTTCTATGCAAAAATATTATGTATAAAGGCTTTAGGCCGCCCTCCGCGTTATTGTAGGCCCAGTTTAATACACAACTCAACTTTATGCAATATATGTGGTAGGGTCCCTGTTCCAACGCTCATTCAGTTAAGGGGTCCTTGGCTTAAAAAAACGTTGACCCATGGACAAATTATTTCTCATATTGAATTATTATATTCAGTGATCAAAATACATCATAAATAAGTACCATGAAGTACATGTTTATCTAGAGTGGTTTTTTTTTACACCTGTGATACACATTTTGTGGAAATTAAATCAGAACACACCACAACAGAAAACGGCAGAATCTATCATTTTTAGCATCTAATATTCTTCAGGTTGCGTGTTTTGTCTTCCCGACAGTCCCAAATCCAAAGACTTTCAGTTCACAGTAATATAACACACACTAATTAAGGAGCAACGCTTTTCCCCCCATTGGTTTGAAAATGCCTAAAATGATAAAACATGAATTTTCTGTAAAAATGTCGAGCCGACTCGCCGTTGCAGCTCAACCCCAGATTTCCCCTTCTGGTGACTGTCGAGCTCTGGATGTCCTCCGTCCTATCATGTCACAGAATCTTTAGAATAGGCTTACATCTGGAGCGGCAGCGAAAACAAAATAGCCCACTGAGCATCTGAGCAGTCATGACCCGTCTCATCCCATCTTTAATGCTCTGCGCTCCATTCCCACACCCCCCACCAACTACACCACAGCTCTGTGATGGAACCGTATCAGTATAGCTCACAAACAACCTGCGAGGAGATGTTTTCCTCCAAGCAGGAATAGTAGTTGGCAGATATGGATAAAAGGAGCTAAAGGCAGCAGCTGAGGCCTTGGATGGGCTCAGGGAGTGAGGATGAAACGAGGAAGGTGTTGCTAGGCACATGAGAGACTTCCACTAGAGCAGACGTATTCTACATTTTTTGAGCCAAGGACCCCTTAACTGAAAGAGAGGTGGAGCGGGGACCCCCTACGACTACTGAGTATTAAACTGAGCCTCCAATAACGTGTAGGGCGTCCTAAAGCCTTTATACATACATTTTTTTGCATAGAAAACTAAGCTATTAACAAAAACATCAAATCATATTTTTATGATAAACATACACGTGGCTCAGTGAATGCTTAGGGGGAACCGGGACCCCTTGTTGAAGACCTCTGAAGTAGAGTCCTTGCTTGCCACTCAGCCATGTTGAATCTGAGGTACATAGTGTGAGTTTTTAAAGTCGAGACTGGGTTTATTAGCTGCAGGCTACGAACGTTAGCGCTGCAGCAGTGAATGGGCAACAACAGGCTTACTGAACCAGCGTGCTGAACAGCATGTCTGCTAGGCACTGATGCCTTTTAGCTACCCCATGACTGCACTAGCTGTCTAAAAACACATATAGGCTACCAATGTATTGTCAAGAAATGCTGAATTTGGGATGTCATTGCTTTGTTGAAATATGCAACCACACATGAAAAGATTACACTGAAATATAATGTATTATTAAGACTCTGGTGTAAATCCAAGTGGATGTGTAATTTCAACGCATTCACACTCAACACTGAGGATTATTTCAACATCACACTATATAGTAATATTGTGTGTGTGTGTGTGTGTGTGTGTGTGTCTGTGTGTGTGTGTGTGTGTGTGTGTGTGTGTGTGTGTGTGTGAGAGAATGAGCCAAAGCAGCCGATATGGGAGCGAGCGAGAGCCTGAGATGACAGAAAACGCCCCAAATTGCAGCGTCTGCCATGCGCTGAGCCTCCTGCACCAAGACACTGTCTTTTGTTCTCCCCTGCTAGCTGGAGAAGCCTGACAGCTCTGAAATGATCCTCTCTTCTCTTTCACACACACACACACACACACACACTCTCGCACACCTCTCTGCCGTCTTTCCAACTACTACTATTATATATTTCCCAATTCTACGTGCACACAAGAGAGGCAGGCTATACACACAGGCACAAAAACATACATTCTCCTGTCTGTGTTGCTCCTATAGCCTCTCTTTCTCCTCCCCACCTCTGTCTGTCTTTCTCTCTCATTTTTCCTCGCTGGCTTGCTGTGAGGATGGCGAATCCCTCATGGATTTCTGGAGGGTATCACCATGGAGACGGGGCTCTGCCACACGTGTCTTTAGATCCTCCTGCTGGATAGGGGGCACAGCCAGAGGTGGTGCGCGTTCCCTCCATCTCGAGTCTGCTCTGTGGAGAGAGGCGAAGGAGCGGCAACAATGAGCCGAGGTTGAGGCAGAGATAGGAGAAAATGGGAAAAGGGGTGGAAAGAGTAAGTGGTGGAAATTTAGAAAGAAATTGGTGTGGCAGAAGGAGGTAATATAGACTCAAAGATAAACAGTGTATGGAGGAGGTAGATGTATGGAAGAAAAGAAAGAGAGCAGGTGAGGTTATGATGGGTGGGAACAGAGAGGGAGATATGTGAGGGGAGTATGTTGGGTGACAGAAAGAGATAGAGAGAGAGAGAGAGAGGAGTGTAGAAAGAAGCAGCAGCGAGAGGAGGGAGAGGAGAAAGGCAACAGCCGCCTCATCCCTGTGTCAGAGAGACAAATAGCGTGTGATGCTAATGACTGGCTAAAGCTTTTTCCCCTGCTGAGAACAGCCGCTAATATCACTGCTAATAAAGGCGCCGTGGAACGCTGTCGCATTCCAGCAGTCGCTCAACTGTCGCCCAAAATTAGCCAAACGGGAGCTCTCTTTCTCCTGCTGCTCCAGTCTCCTGGCTCACATTAATGCTCCAGAAATGGGGCCCTCTCTGTGACGTTTCCAGGAGGGTTTTTTTCTGCATTAAAGGGCCACTTGTTCACACAGTAATATAATTTGTTCCGTCTTATAATGGCGAGGATGCCCACTCCATAAAATATGAAGTGGTCTTTTTGTGATCTGAAGCTCTTTTCTTCTTTGATTGCTACTTCCCATACTGCACAGTCTTCTCGGAGGATTTTGTGATTCTGCCAGGGGACAAAAGCGAAAGGGAAAACTTACTGTAGAACAGTACAGTATTTTCTCATCTCCTTCCTTTTCTCTGCACAATGCCTGCAGAAGGTCTTTTCTTTTTCATTTTAATGCCACCTAATTATTTCTGGAATTTTAAGTGCCAAGCGCAGTGAGTTGGTGGGATGCATCGTCGGTGATGACAAATGTTGTAGCCGAGGTCACACAGCGACGGAGCCGGGGAACGTGGGAGGGAGGGAGGAGCTGTGGAGGCTTCCTGTGGCTTAGTCATCGTAGGGGCTGACGAGCGGCGGGGCAAACGCACTTCTCACAGTGTCACAACAACCTGACAACGCATCTCAACAAGAGTGTGACTGAAAGTCGATAGATGCTCTGCATTTCCTTTCGGTGAACGGGAGCGTTCAAACAGGAGCCAAATACCTGCTCCACTGCGGGTGGAACTTTTTTACCATAGTCAGGTTTTAAAGCTTTCGGGCTCTCTGTTATCAAACGGCCTCTCTGTTTGTACAGTGCTAACCCCAAAAAATGAAGTGCACTTGACCCCTTTTAAATTTCGGGAAAAATATTCAACTCGGTATTTATTATTTGCCATCCATTAGCTGACTTTGCAAAGCAATTCAACATCTCTTTTTATTGCTTAGGGGGGGGGGGGGGGGGGGGGGGGGGGGGGGGGGGGATTCAGGTTTAGTCACATTGATACCTGTCATTCACTGAGCTCTGCTGTGGCTTAATGCTTGGCAGTGACTGCTGCTTTAAGACTGTCTATTGTTGAGATAATGGTAGAGATAAAGGTAGAGAGGCAGGACCAGAAGACAGAAAGGATGAACGGGGTGAGGGCCTCTGTCTATGTGCCATTCCCACACCACTTCTCCCTCTCTCTCTCTTTCCATGCTTGCTCCCCCTCCCTGCTTCCTCCTACTCACCTATCCTCCTCTCTTGCCTGCCCGCCTGCCAAGGCAGTCGCTAACCTGCAGGGACCGGCTCTTGATTTATTTGGAGAGGGCCCTGGAACGGAGGGGCCAGGATGAGTGGCATTTTAATGTGCTTTTGAGATGTTTGGTCAAAAGCACTATTGATCACAGTGCCGCAGCGGCGCACA
Organism: Etheostoma cragini; assembly: GCF_013103735.1. Classification (NCBI taxonomy): domain Eukaryota; kingdom Metazoa; phylum Chordata; class Actinopteri; order Perciformes; family Percidae; genus Etheostoma; species Etheostoma cragini. Next base: position 21,984,560 of record NC_048426.1, on the reverse strand, counting down.
CAACCCCTCCCTCACTGTCCCACAGACCCTCACGTTGCCTTGGGGGAGAGGTCTGGCTGTCAGGCAGGGAATGAGTTTCCATGTGGGCTTAGATTAATGAAATGAGGCCCTTGGTTCCCGGGCGGCGCAGGGGGTCAGACCATTAAGGAATCCCTGGCCTGGGCAAGATTGAGCCTGCCAGCTGACTGTACCCTGACTGACTGATGGATATCCGGGACTGAGGAGGGAGGGAGAGAGAGAGAGGCAGAGAAGGATGGATAGGATATTGGACTGTGATTCACTGACATGAAAAACAGAGAAAAAGAGGGAACAGAAATGGATTTCTAAGTCTGCAATCTACCATCCTACAATACCACCTCACCGCTGGCCTTTTTCATAGCCACTCTACTACAAAAGCAGCACACATTGACCAACAACTACCATTTTCTTAGTCTCACACACGCCTTGTGGCATTCACAAACATCAGGTCTTACTCTTAAGTATAGGCGCCGACTTTAGTTCAACATAGAAGGGACAGGTCTGATGTCGTATTGTGAGGGGACTGAGTGCTCTGACCGGGTTTGGGCTGTATGAGTTGCTGTAATAGCTTGCAGGTGTTGGGAAGGGTTCTTTTTGACATGTAATTATTAACGCTTTTGGTGTGCCTTAAAGCATAACTCTCGCCAAAATGCATCCTAGGTTCTTTTTGTGAATGTACCCAAGTCAAACTTTAGTTTAAAAGCATAATTAAGACGGTAGCCCCACTTTAAAGAATTTTTTACGGTCAAATGGCTTTTTGAATGGGAGAGCTAGAGGCAATTTTATGAAAGCATCCAAATCACAATTTCCTTTTCAAAGATTATGTTTTTTCAGCTTTTCCGCCTTTTATTTTTGTCAAGACAGTTAGGTGAGATAGGGTGAAGACATGTAGGAAATCAGCACAGGTTGGATTCAAACCCTGGGCCTCTGCATTGAGGCATAAGGCTCTCAGGACATGTGTGCCTCCTCTATCCACTGATCCAACCCGGCCACCAAAATCACTTTTAAAACACTAAGAAGGCTCGACACAACATTAGACTTGCTATTCTCTTAAAGAGATTGACGCACACACCAACACACAAGTATAATCTTCAGGCCACTTACAGTATGTAGGCTATGGTGAAAGCTCTGCATGGAGGCCACGCAACCAAAAACAAAGCTTCAGTCACCTGCTATACTGCATTCACCTGAAGGGATGTTACGCACTGTCAAGCCTCATCTTACAGTTGGCACATCGGCAGCGTCTAACTATGGTAAAATAATCCAGAACCCTGGTGCATATGTGCACATCAAGCATGTCTTTTGATTAATTATTCTACACAGTTTCTTCTGCAAGCATGACAGTTCACACAGCTCCACAAAAAACTGTGAATCACTTCAAAATCCTCGCTCCGGTTATAACTCCCTCATGTTCCTGCCAGTCCTTCACCCGACGTCTCCATCCTAAACACCAGGGACAGCTGCGTGAGTCATCTCTTCTTAAACAAGGTTGGCCAAAATGTCTCTTGCAGCACCCCCATTTTTAATTAGAACACATGTACATGTGTGGCTGTGATGAACAACATGATTAAGTTTAACTAAAGTTTAAAATGGATTTTAGTCTCAGATAACAATACGTTTCCTTTGAGGAAAACTGTCTTCAGGATTCCCAGACTGTCAGTGCGTCATGACAGGGAGTGCTCTGTGATTCGAGTGGGTGAAAGTAGTGACTGTGATAAGCCGTGATCGTCACAGCCTCTAATGTATAATAATGAGGGAGCCCGGCCATGAGAGAGGCATGTGACGGTAACGCCCGGCTTAGACGTTACCATTTTATTACCATAACCCCTTAAAGTTGGGGGACAAAAAGTTATCCCCCCCCCCCCCC